>NW_012137191.1:13209334-13271871 GCF_000956105.1 Propithecus coquereli
TATGCTTGAATCAGCCCAAAACCATCTCCCCTCCCCATCCACGTACAAATTGTCTTCCATGAAAACAATCCCTGGTGCCGAAGAAGTTGGGGACCACTGCTTTATAACAGCCCAAAGTGGACTAACACAAAGTCGTTAGCAGAATTCATTTTCTTTGCGATTATAGGACTGAGATCCTTGCTTTCTCGCCAGCTGTGAGCTGGTGTCACTCCTGCTCTTGGGGGCTTCCTGCATTACTTCTAAAGTGGTCCCCTCCATGTTCAAAATAGCAACACATATTGAATGCCTTTGGTTCAAATCTCCTCGTGCTTCAGATCTCTCTGACATCCTGTGTTGCCACTAGCAGGAGAAAGCTCTGTGCTTTTAAGAGCTCACATGTTCAGATTGGGCCTACCGAGATCTTAAGGTCAACTATACTGTATAATACTAATAAAACATCATCCTTGGAGTGACATCTCATCACATGCACCTGTTCCTGGGAATTGGGTGGGACATCTTTGGGAGGCCAGGCGGTCATCTTTGAATTCTGCCTGACACACTGGTGACTGCCATGTACAACATTAGCAATTGAGAAGTACTATTTTACACTGTTTAGAAATCTGAACTCATCATATTATCAGTTCTAAAAATGTATGTGTATGGCACAAGAGACTCTCACGATGCAGTTAACAAATATAGCTCACTTAAGATTGCATTTGCACATACATTATCTCATTTAATTCTCCAAACAGCTTAGGTATGGTGGAAGATACTTCCCTTTTCAGGATGAAGAAGCTGAGACTCAGAGAGTCTCTGCGTCTTGCCCAGGGTTTCATGGCAAGAGCACAGAACAGCTCGTATTTGAACCCAAACTCCTGCTTAAAAGTCAAACATGCTTCCTCACTCTCTCCTTCCTCCAACTAACACTCCCATACACTTAGAGAGGCTGGTTTTAGTAGATTATTAGAAAAGCAACTCTGCTATTAAGTTCATTTTTACTGAAGCAACTCATTAATTAGTTCAGTAATTATTTAGTGAGTGACTTGCAGTGGTGTGACAGGCTTATTCATTGGTGACTAAGGCCAACTAAGACCCCTCTCTTCACTGGAGTGGCATACCAGAAGTTAGACAATAGCTGGGCACTCCAGGATCGGATGGTACTGGGTTACTCTAAGGGCTCTAATCTGGGCTATGAGGCTCAGGAAACCCTCCCAGAATGGTTTGCAATTTGTGAGAGTAAATACAAAGAGACAGTATTTAAGTAACATTTTTGAGGAGATATTTTTGGATCCAAGTCTTTTCTCTGAAATGCCTCAAACTACACCCTGGCGGCATTAGAGGCATACTTGGAGGCAGGAAACATGGATTTTAGACCTGGTATCAGCAGCTGCCTCTGCTTCTGGAAAACTTCAGTTGGAGTAAAAGAACTCCATGATCCTTCTGTTCAAGGACACTGCCCTTGAGTCAGCGGTGAGGCGTAAGGGGTAGGTCATGGGAAGAGGGGGCCAGATATGCAGAAATCATCTTGTAGAAACCATCGCAGCCCTGGTGGCCCCAGGCTTTGCTGTCAGTCAACAGGACTGGGTGGAGCTGGATCTAATCATTGAGCAAAAGCCAAGAAAGCTGATGGCAACAGAGTAGGCCAAGAAGAGGTGGCCTGGAAGAACTCTACAGTTGACAACTTTCTACACAGTCCCTTCTCACGCCTGGAGGGCAACTGAGTTCAGTAATGTCATGGACCCCTTCCAGCTATGGGACTCGAGTCCTGCTGAAAACACTATGCCACATCCCTCAATGTCCACCACCAGACACTTTCTCCTTTGGCATTTTAACAGCTCCAAAGGAAAACTCTTGGGGACCCAGTTTCTGAAGCCTGGTGAGTCATGTCATCAAGTTAAATGATGCCACCTGCATACTTTGCTTCATCTGGAAGGCTTTTGAAGTCTGTTTTTAAAGAGTCTGAGCAGCTGGCCACCAGATGCCAGTCTCCACCCCTTGAGTTGTGTTCATGGCTTATAGTTGGGATAATTTAATTGACCAATCCTCACTTACATTGGTGCTTATTTACTTCTAAGCTGTACTTTCATTGTTATATGACATTTAAATCCAGGACAATGGACGACTTAAAGAAAAGAGGGTTAAAAGTGAACCAGGAAAATTTTCCCAAGGATAAGGTAGCTAGAGCCAACAAAAGTTTCAGAATTTTTAGTTTAGAACCTTGTGCCTAGATAAGTAAATAAATTAAAATAAATATATAAAAGTAAGACCAGCTTACAGATAATGATTAAAAATCATAGTACCAAATCATAGTACATTTCAAGACATCTAACACTTATCAGACATATATCTGTGGTATGATGAAATGAGGACAACCCAAGGCATGTTTGAAGATCAATAAATGGTCAGACTTTTGCCAAATATGGTGGCATTCACTTTTCTGCAGAGGGTATGCAGGCTGAACGGAAGAGTCAGAATTCTGAAGATAATTGCAGAAATTATTTTCAGGATTTTTTTCTTTCTAAATCAATTTTATGTAGGCATAATTCATATACAATAAAATGCAACCATTTCATATGTACAGTTCAATGGGTTGTACAGTTTCATATGTACATTTCATACGTACAGTTCAATGATTACAATGACTACCATTGTAATCAACACCACAATCAAAATATAGAAAGTTCCCATAACTCCCAAAAGCTTTGTTGAAGCCCCTTTGCTTTCAGTCCTTACCCCAAGCCAAGCCCAGACAACCACTGATCTGCTTTGTCACTATTGACTGGTTTTGCCTGTTCCAGAATTTCCTATAATGGAATCAAAACCATATGCTTTTTTGTATCTGATTACTTTGGTTCATCTTTTATGAATCATTTATGAGATTCACCCATATTACATAAATCAGATATCAGTCATGCTTTCTATTTTTGTGTGATGAGTACTATCCCATTGATTTAGCACAACTTTCTTATTCATTCACGTATTGATGGACAGTTGGATTGTTTCCAGTTTTATTGCTGAGTAGTGTTCTATCATATGGATATACCACAGATTGTTTATCTACTCATTTGTAGATATTTTTATGTTCAGTATTTTTCTATCAAGAACAAGGCTCTTGTGAACAGTTTTGTATTAACTTCTTGTAGACATATTCTTTCATTTATCTTGGGCAAATCACCTAAGAATAAAATTGCCAGGTTTCATGATAAGAGTATATTTAACTTTATATGAAAGTGTCAATCACTTTTCTACAGTGGTTGTATCATTTTATATACTCATCAGCATTGTATAAGAGTTCTAGTTGCTCCACACTTCTCAACTCTTGGCACTGTCAGTCTTACATTTTAGCCATGGTGGGGAGGTGTGTAGTGTTGTTGCCCCACTATATATTTCGTCTGCATTCCCCTGCATGAATATTTAAGACACTTTTTAAGGCAGGAGGAGAGGAGACCTGAGCTCAGAAGCAAAGAGAGAAGGTTAATGGGTAGGGTTACCATACATTTCAATGTGTAGGACAGTTCTGATTAACACTTGGTGTCCTGGTTTAATTACCCTTTACTAGTCAGTTTAGGCTGCCATAACAAATACCATAGTCTAGGTGACTTACACAACAGGAAATTATTTCTCATAGTTCTAGAATCTGGGAAGCCCAAGATCAAAGTGCTGACCAATTGAGTCACCCAATGAGGGCTCTCTTCCTGGTCTGCAGACAGCTGCCTCCTCTCTGTGTCCTCAGATATTACAAAGCTCCCTTATGTTTCTTCTTATGAGGGCACTAATCCAGTCATGAGGGCTTCATAAACTCATCTAAACCCAATTACCTCACAAAGCTCCCATCTACAAATGCTATCACATTGAGTGTTAGGGCTTCAACATATGAATATGAGGGAGGACACAATTCAGACCATAGCAGCCTCATAATAGCAAATTTGGATTACATTTTGCTATATTTGAGGTTGGATTTGTGTTCATACATCAGGTTGCAAGAGTAGAATTTACTCAACAAGACTTCATCACATTTATGCTACAATTATTGTAAACTTTGATAACATTAAAAAGTATATAATACTATGTCTTTCGTATTATTGAACCAATAGCTGTCTTCCAAATATAGTCTAGTATTTTGGTTTGAAGAATGAAGCTTACAGCATAAAGTGTGATGCAATTGTATAGAGCCCCTATTATCAACAAAAAAATTATTTCAAGATTTGGCTACTTCTAAAATAAATTTGAAGATTTGTCTTCTCACACATTTGTATAACATTTTATTTTGACCCTTTGCAAATTGAAAGAATCACAGTCCATAATTAGGTATAAGTTTATCCATGAAAGCAAAATAAAAGTTGGGCCAAGGATTCTGTCCATCCCTGAAACCAAAACCAAGAAAAAATGTTTTCTTGATTTCATTCCCATTGCCTCTTTCATTCTGGCAATAACTACCATCAGAATGTAATCGTTTCAATTTCACAGTCAATCTCCTTTCTTATTAGGGTGCACAATATGAGAATGTCCAATCCCAAGCATTTGTATCTGGTAGCACTTAACAACTGTTTGAAAACAGATGAAAGCATGCACGCATCCCTGAAATTTGCTTCATGAGGCTGACCACATTTTTGCAACATAGCCTTTCAAATGGTATCATTCTTACGTGGCTTCCTTTGACAGTTGTTTTTAGTATACATGTAAATACAAGATATTATGTGAAGCACCATGGATAATAGAAAGTTACAAACAACTTTAAGACATGATCCCAGCCCCTGAGAAACTTAGACTTTAGTACAGAAAAAAGCACAAAAAGGCACATTCATGAAGAACTGTCACAAAAAGCAGAAAGTGTTAAGTACTCTGTGTGTGAGATAAACAGCTGCAGCTTGAAAGCATTGAGTATCCTTGTAAGCAGGGCTTTACTCTGCCAAGAGAACTGTGCATGCAAGAGGTAGTAGCCAAGTGAGGAATAAAGTCATGCTTTCATTAATAGCTGGGAGAGTGCCCATTAATACCACCCTCTGGTTGGGGAGAAGAAAAGCTGATCTCTGAGAATTGGGTTAAAGCACAAGGCTTACGCTTTGAAGTCGAAGAAAGCTTTGCTACTCCCAGCCTCCCACCCCCAAACCTGCAAAGCCAGTGCCAAGCCCAGTTTTTTGATCAACTGTATAGATCAAAAATCTGAAACATAGTAAAAGAATGGTATATCCACCCCATGGGGAGATGACTTGCCTGTAAATACACAAAAAAAAGGAAATTAAAAATTATTCACCTCTCCTGGGAACAGAAAGGGAAATGTAGACAAGAGGATTGCCCACCCTGAGAAGATGGATATTTCCCTGGTCTGCTTCAGAACAGGAAGAGAATTCAACCAGAGAAGCCTTAAACTTTCAAGGTTGTGTCCCCACCAATGGTGAACCTTGGCCAGTGAATTTCAGTCTTGGATCAAGCAGATTATAACTCCTGTTCTATTAGAAAAAAGATTATAGAAAAGAGAGGAAGTAATATTATCTCTTTCTGTTCTGTGGGCTGAAGATGAGAGGTGAGCAGAGGGATAGGAATATTCTCCCTCTCCCCACTTGTATCATTACCATAGAACAGCCTCTATTTGAATGTTTTGCATAATATTTGTATCATAATGTTGGTACATAATGCTCATCAAAATAAGCATTCTTTGAATCAAGTGGTTTTTTGCAAAACATGGAATATTTTACCCCTTAGTAAAAGATTGAATGAACACATGGTACCAATTTTTCACAGCTTCTTGTATCCATGTCTTTTGGTGGACTCTTTCACACTGACTTTGGGCTTGAGAATGAGACGTGCTTTTGACAATGGGTCAATAACAAACTTGATGCAAGTGAAAACTTGAAAAAGTTCTTGAATATTTACAACTTTTCTCTTGGACTCTTTCAGTTGCCTGAGGACGTGTCCAGACTGCCCTGCTGGAGGACGAGCCACATGTGGCAGTGCCAGTTGCCCCAGCCAAGGCCATCCTAGATCATCCAGCAGACCACTAGGCATATGCATCAGCCTCAGCCAAGACCAGAAGAATCGCCCAGCCAAGCACAGCCAAGGTCAGCAGAACTTCCCAGACAACCCACAAATTTATAAAGAATAATAATAAATGATTAGTGTTTTAAGTCACTAAGTTTGGGGGTTCTTTTTGTAGAAGTAGTTCCTTGATATACCCTTCTTGGATATTCCCATACACAACTAGTATCATCCAAATTTATTTTACCATATGCCTCTTTACATGGAATATCTCAGAGTATGATTTGACAGACAATGATTCAGGCAAACACTGCGATAAAAAAAAATTAATAGAAGTGACCCAGGATGCCAATTTTAGAGCTATAATAAAGAAAGGACAGTGAGGATTTGATGATGGAATGCTTGGGGGAAGAAAAGGAAGTAAAACCAATAACATATGTTTAAAATCCAAAGCATTTGAGAGGACTGTATTAATGACAGAATTAGGCAACTCAGAAAGAGTGGCTTTGAGGGAAAATAGTTGTGATATAGTTAGAAATATTAAAACCCTGAAGGGGATGCATTATCCCCAGGAATTGAGATCCAGCAGGCATTAGAAAAGCAAGAATAATGCCAGGGGAGAGGTTGGATCGTTCTATAGATTCTAAATGGTGAATGCCTGACTTGTGAAAGGAGACCCTGCAGAGAGATGAGAGTCAAGGAACAATTAATACACCTTAGAACATATGACGTAGGTGCCAAACACTCAGAGGCCAAGAGTGGGAAAATGACTTCTCAAGGCCAATAGCAGAGTCAAGACTGTAACTCAGACTGTTGATTTCTTGGTCATCTTACTACACTGCTCATGAGTCATTTTGCCATTAATTGGATATTGGCTCACTGGAGGGCAGCCAACCAAGATGGTAACCTAATTGAAATCATATTGCAGGAAGAAAGTCAAAAGAGCCACATTTGTTGAGCTTGAAGAAGGGAAAATGAAGTTGATGGGGAAGGGGAAAGACTGAAATCCACCTTTAGATATTTGAAAGGCTCTTATATGTGGAAAACAGAGCAGGAATATTTTCTGTTGCTCAAAGAATTATTCTAATGCCATGTGAAGTTGTGGTCCCCTTTCTCTGGGAGCATCGAGCAGAAATGGCATGGCCATTTGCCAAGTCTATACAGATGGATCAGAAATTGAGGGAGAGAGTGAATTAGAACACTAAAGTCTTCTTCTAAATCTATGATCCTATGGTCTACAAACATATCTTTTCTAGTCTCCTTTTCTGGTTTTTATGATCTGCGATATGCTGATCTAGTACTCTAAATCACAAGAAAGTAAAAAAGGACCTTCAGATTCCTTCACCATGACCAAAACCTATGAAAGGTGAATCAGAGACTGAAAACTCAAAGAAATTACTTCTTCCCCTTTTGTGTCTCCAATACCCGACAGTGACAAGCACACAGAAGGCATCTGTGCATCATCTGACAATTTTGAGGAGGGTCAGCACCTCCTGAGTGGCTTCACCTTGAAGTTGAGATTGGATCATTTCCTACCACTCTGAATAAAGAACATTTCAATTGATATCCAATCTTCAAACATTAGTAACGTTGTCTTCAACAGCAGGATGGAGTTTCCCAGCAAGGTTCAATTCTCCTTTGGCCTCTTCTTTGATGTCTTCACATGCTTGATAGAACTCAGCAAAGGCTTTATTATAAAATCCAAATGAAGCTACCTGGGTTTCAGGATGTAATTTGTAACTTGGCTGCTACATGCAAGCGAAGGAAAAGAAATAAATTTAACTACGACAGCACAAAGCTTAATATATGAAAAAGGTTCAAACTTTATAATTATATTCAGATAGAGAAGTGCATCCTGCCTTTAGCAGTTTAGAGCATCTTTCAGAAGTAATCTGTATTTACCTCAACTATCAATCTTAACAATGAATGCTAAGGAAAATACATGATTTAAGCATATTTTCTTCATTTAGCATGGAGAACGTGTTTCCACCAGCATTTAAAAACTCAGATTGCTAGAACCAGACAGCCTAGGTTCAAATCCCAGATTTGGCTGTGTGACCTTAAGTTGGTCATTTAACCTCTCTGTGCTTCAGATTTCTCATCTGTAAAATGAAGATAACGTTAGTATCTACTTCATAGGATTGCTGGGAGAATAAAATGAGTTAATATATTTATAGTGCACATAAAACAGTGCCCAGTGCATAATTAATGCTCAAAGAATTTTTGTAATTATTGTTATTGTTGTTTAAAATGATAGAGGAGAAAAGAGGCGACCCATTTAAAAGGATCTGTGGAATGAAGGAAGCCACATTTCTAACAGAATCACTCCCAGTATCTGAGGTAGAAACAGAATGTATGAACTAGGACTTTCCGTACCTCTGTTCAGAAGCAGTCCAAAGCAAGTAGGAAAAACACGTGGCCTGAGCGAAGGACAATATTTAGAAAGTGTAGCTCCCAGTTAGCATCAATGCGATGTTCATCCTGTTTCCGCTGAGAAGCAGCCTGAAGCAGTCAATTTCAGGACACACAGTAAAACAGATGTTTGGGGAAGTGGAGTTTATAATAGTTAAATGCTAAGGAGAATACTTAGCTTGTAACTTGGAGTTTATAACTTCCTTTATCCTCTGCTTTGAAGGTGGCTCATGAAATTTAGCAGTCATTTAACTCATTGCATGATTTCTTCATAAATGCATGTATTTTTAAAAGATGGAGAGTTAATTTTGTTTTCAACATCTATTTCTCTCACTAGTCATCCCATGGCTTTCAGTTTACTTAGCTCATTAGCACACAATTTATCAACCTTAAATTTGTGCAAGTACTCACAACTGACACTTGGCTGGATTATCTTTGCAAGAACAAGGGATTTATGGTTAACATAAAAATAGCTATCAAAGGGTAAAACTTTCAGTTATATAAGATAAATAAGTCCTAGAGATCTACCCTACAGCATAGTGCCTATAGTTAACGATACTGTGTTGTACCTTAGAAATTTGCTAAGAGTGTAGATAGCATATTGAGTGTTCTTAACACAAAATAATAATAATAAATAAGGAGAGTGGGAAGGATCTTTTAGAGGAGATGGATAGATTTGTGGCATTGACCGTGGTTTCATCCATGAATACTTAGCTCCAAATTCATCAAGTTGTATACATTAAATACGTGCAGCATACTGCATGTTGTTATACTTCAATAAGGTGTTTTGTAAAAAAAATAAGCATTGTTTACTGAGCACTTACTATGTTGTGCCCTGTTCTGTATTCTTTAAATATATTATTTCATTTAATCTCCCAAGAATCTTTCAAGGTACCTGTTTTAGAGCAATTGACACTGGCTAACTCTAAAACATATATCCCAAAACTCAGTGGAGGAATACAATGTGAGTTTGTATGCTATTCATCAATGCCTGCTGCAGGTCAAGCAGCCCTCCTGGGCAGCGATCTGCTAAGGGAAGCAGCACGAAGGGTTTGGGATCCTTCTGTTACAGGATCCACCGCCTCTGAGTCCTGCTTCCAGACACATGGAGGGGGAAAAAAGAAAGAACGTGGAGTAGCTGCTGCACCAGTTCTTGACTACCTCAGCCCAGAAATGCCCCCCACCCCATTACTTATGCTCACATCCCATTGACCAGAAATCAATCACACAGTCAACTGCCCTGCAAGGGAGGCTGGGAAATGTAGAGGAATACACAGACATCAGTAAACACCAAAAGTATCCGCCATAGTTTACCCTCAGGTTACCAAGGATCAATTTCCTTTCCTCTTTCCTAACACAGTGCATGCCTACCCCTCCCCCAAAGGAAACATCAAATTCTACCTGGTCTCTGCATTCAGCTCAAAGGCCAGGACTGGGTTATGTGAAGTTCTCCATATAACTCTGGAAATTCTCTACATAACATGGCCATCTCCTGATCCAGTGACCTATGAACTAAAAAGGAAGTCATCTATGAACAAGACATACAAGTCATCTCTCTCTGTCTCTCTGTCTCTTTCTCACACACACACACACACACACACACACACACACACTATACAAATGATATGACAGTGATAGGATAACCACAGTAAAAATTCCCATTTAGGAAAGGAACAAATGAGAGGCACACAGCAGCCATTGATACCCAGGCTGGCCAGGCAGACATAGTAAAGCACCCCATCTTGTGGTGGAGGAGGCTCTTGAGATGTTCTCTGGTTCTTCTCTCCGGGGAATCCTCCCTTGTCCATTCTTCTCCTTGGACACCTTGGAGTGGGTGTCGGTGAGCCTGCCTCCCTGCAAGCCAACGGGTGGCCTCCTTCTGATGAAAGAAGTTGTTTTCAGTCTTGAAAGACATTTTTTAGTACAGGCTTATTGGGTTTTTTGGTAATAAAAGCCCCCCAAAATTGCTAGGCTCTTGCAAGCCATCAAATGCAGGTACTCTCTCTCCATTCCCTTTTAATTCTGTTTATAATTTAGCCATGTCGTTCCTGAGCTCATGTCACTCTTGAACCACTGTGCCAAATGCAGTCAATAGTAGCCAACATACACAGCTAGTGTTTTGGTTTTTCTCCATCATTTTTTCCTAAAGCTACAAGGTTACTTGGCACATACTGCCTTCCAAGTTGTCATAGGTGTCAGTTTCACCAAATGTTTTGCCACTGCAAAACATGGAACTTCACCTTTCCAGTCTCTGGTGTCAGTGCCCTTGCCACTCACCTATTAGGCCAATGCCACCGAGTATAGGTTTTTGTTGAACAGTATCCCATATCCATGACCAATTTTAGTACTAGCCTGGAAAGGTAATGCTATCTGCTGTGATGAACATCCCCAAATCTCAGTGACTCCTAAATAGGTCTTACTAAGTACCTGATACATAGTGAGGTGCTTAATCAATATTTGTTGAATAAATGCAATATTATGTATGTAATATATGCAGATTGGTTGTTTTGACTTATTTTTATTTAGTCTTTCACAATTAAGGAAACCAAAGTTTAAAGAAATTAAGTAACTCACCCAGGGTCACATAACTGGAATGTGGTAGATCCAGGATCTGAATCCAGGTCTTTGACCCTAGATGTGCTTGTGCCTGCAGACCTCTTCCAAGTAGAAGCCAGAATGAAAACAGACTTCCTCCTTTTTTCTGTATTCACAGCAAAGAAAACCTAAAACCTGACCATTTTCCTGTAGTTTTAGATTTTTTCTCTCTTTGCACAATTTCAATCAGAAGCATTATCCTTTGTCCATTGCATAATAGAGACTTTAGGTGGCTCAAAAACATAGCAGAAAAGAATCCATAGTTTTTGAAATAACAAATGAAGTTTCTGTCCTGAAACTTGTTTGCATAACTCTGCACAGTGAACATACTTAATAGTTTGTGCCCATGTCAATATTTCTATCTCTACTGATAATCTGTTTATTCAACTGATGCTTTCTTTTCATTCAGGGGATTTTATTACATCATAACTATTCATTAATGTATGCCTTATCCTGTGTTTATTTCTGTTCAAGCTTTGACCTACTAACCATCCCTAATAGGAACGTATATGCAAACCAAAATTGCCAAAACTGTTGATTGATCTGAACATATATTCAATGCTTTATTCCTTCATTCAGTATTTATTGAACATCTATTATTTAATCAAGTACTAAACAAGACCTGTTTTGAGATATACTCTATAATATTTTTAAAATCACCATTTTCAGTTGACCACACTTTAAGTTGGCTGTAATTTGAAAATTTGAATTCACAAATGTTTGCATGTATGTGTGTGTGTGTTTAGTGATAGTTGGGGAAAGGTAGTAGAAATGAGAAAATTTGTAACACTGGCTACAGACCAAATGTCGGAAGATTTATTCAACTACGTAGACGGACCCTGCAAAATAAGTATCTTTCCTAGGATTTATGATTCACCTAGAGGACAAAGCTTAAAATAAGACCAATGCAAACAACATTATTTTAGGTATTTTTGCCTTTCATGAAAAAAAAGGTACAATAATTTTAAATTTTCAAGCAGATAAATTAGGGACAGAGTGTATGGAAATAATTCTGTTAGCAAAAGTGATGGTTAAACATAATTCCAGTAGTATCATTGTTCCATAAGTTGGGGCATTAACTTTCTTGTGTGGTTTGTTTTTGTTTTTTTTTTTTTTTTTTGCTTCTAGTGAAATGGTGCCATTTGTTCCTTAGGCATCACTTTAAAAGGCAAAAGCAACTGGAAATAACATGGAGAGAAGAGCAATGGGTGAAAGAGAGAAAAAGAACTGTTCGGATACCTGACACTCTTGCTTTCATTTAGTTCTGCCTGAGGTTTGCAGAACATGACCCTCTCCTGCTCATTCCTAAGTAGTGTATATATTAAGCTCTTTGAAATGTGAGTATTATGGGAAGGATCGCAGTTGCTTTAAATTATAGAAGTTGGCAAGTGCCTGGGAGAAGGAGTGGGAGGTTGTTTAAACTGAGAAAGACAGTTGCAAAACTTCGTACAACAGCATGAGCTCCAAGCTTCAAACACATTCGCATGCTCAAACGAGCACTTTATTTTTCATCAAGTTATTTTTTGCATTGTTTTGGAGCAGTTTTGAATAATAAACACATAGTTTTGCTTTAAATTTTTTAATGGTTTCTAAATTCATGGAACAACCAAAGCAAGAAAGCCTCATGTTTTGGGGAAACGTTTGATATCAGCCATGCCCAGAAAAGGTAAGTTACCATTTTCACTGCAGTTTTTCTCCTTTTCCCTCCTGTTTGGCCTTCATCAGAATATTTTCTGAGAGAACCTTAGATAGCTATTTGTAAAGAAATGGAAGAACTTGTAGAAAGTATGTCAGCGAATAATAAATCAGAGGTTAGAAAACCTCAGCACTAGTGAGTTCTCCTACTTTCTATTCTGTTTGATGCATGAACCTCTGTGAAATATTGTGTCTTTCACTGTATGAAAAATGTCTTAGAAAATGTGAGGGGGTCTTCAAAATCTCCAATCTGATGAGTCTAGCATTTGCCAGCGTGGTGACGGGTTAACTGTGATTGTGAAGGTCAGAGTATCTATGTTTTATTATTCCATTATATGCAACTCTACTTCTGGAGCCGTGATCCTTCTGTTAACTCAGAAATCTTTCCCAAGGAAGATTTTAATATCATTCCAGAAATACTCTCAAACGTGGTTACTATGACTTCTTATAAACTTGTTTTGCAGAATATGTTTTTAAAAGGTAAATAAATCACTTGACTTTTCCTTTGCAACGACATGGGAGGATGTTACAGATATTATATATCCTGAGGGGGAAAAACAGTTCAAGGCAACTTTCGTTAATTCCAGTCACAGTCGTCTGACAATGTTGTTATCCGAACAGGGTGACTTTGCCTTTTCGATTGCGCCTCATAAACAGGTGGGGAGCAGAGAGGCTAAGATATTTTCTTGTTTTTGTACGCATTGGTCATATGAGAAATATCTCGTGGTTTGAGGTGGAGGGACACGTAAGCGTGTGATGCGTTCTTCCGATTTCCCTGAGAAAGTTTCTGTTATCGGAGCTCCCATCTTTCCGAGGCAGAATTCCAGGTGCAAAAACTAGATCTTCACAGAAATCTGCAATTTTTTCCGACAGGCTAAGAGTTTATCACAGCCCTACATTCATGCACGCACACCCGCTCGCAGGCAGAGGTTTAAAAGTGACGTGTGTTTGAGTGAGTTTGAGTGGTTTGGGACATCTAGGTTGACCTCAGTCTGCAAAACACATCAGGACAGAAACATTAGCAAACAAGCGTGGGTGAGAATGTGAGGGCTGTCCGGGGAACCACGCTCTTGGGCTGAGAGGGCTCCACTTTCTTGCCATACTTGCTCTTGCTCTGTTTCTGGAATATTTTTTCCTTCCGTGTGAAATTCTAGTTACATAAGCTGGATTATTGCGGCTTCCTCTGCTGTATGGTGTTAGTGAAAGGAAAGGGATAAGGTCAGAGGAAGGACATTATTACGGAAAAGTGAGGAGGCAGCTGGATCAGCTCATTGCAAGGTGGTCAAGAAATGCCATTAGTCACTTCTCTCAGTCCATAGCTGTCAGTGGAGTAAGCAATCCGCCGCTGCCAATTCATTGCCCATCTCTTTCTGGTATCTTCTCTGTGCTCATTTTCTCCTTCCACTTGTGTCTGCACCGGCCGCTGGACATTAAGAGAGGGAGCAGTGGGCTGGACCAATGAGACGAGTACTATTGTCTCCCTCTCGTCCTCTCAGCCCACCCCGAGACCAGTTGGGGAAGCCCCCACCCTATTCAGAGTGGGGTCTCCAGGGCCCCACCCATGACCTCATCGCAGGCAGCCGAGAGCTGGGATGGCCAGCGGTTGCATGGCGCCTGAGTGCACCCTGGGGACGGGTGCGGCCGAGAAATGCACAGTGTGGCATGACGTGACTGTGAGGAGCTGAGCACGCACTTCCCACCGCGGGCTCTGGTGGAGGCTGGCGGCATCTCTGGAAGCCAGGCCCACCGGGCCCACCAGGCCTCCGCCCCTAGGCTCGAGGAGGCCCTGAAGAGGACGAAAACAAAAAGTCGATCAGGGTTGCTAACACGGCCCAAGCCAGCTGACTCATCTGAGGCGCCGTCACTGGGGGGCTTTGTAATGAAACCTGGACGGAGCCCTGGAAAGGACAGGTCAGGGTTGTCCCAAAACGGGCGCTGATGAGAGACAGAGAGAGAGACCCAAAGTGACCTAATCACTCTTCCTCATCTCAGACAGGCTGGGAGAGAAAGGCAGCTTCTGCGAAGGATGAAGGAAGAGAGTTTTAACTAAGGAACTGTTGGGAGTGGCTTTGGGTGTGAACCAGGCTTAGCCCAGGTTTTGGGTACAGTCTTAGGCCTCAAGTTTATGAACCTGGATCCGAAAAACCTCAAGCTCAGGGATCAATGGCTGAGGGGTTATTAAGGGGCTCAATAACCTTTAACTGAGTCTCCACTCTGCATCGGATGCTTTACCAAATCTCTTTGAACATGGTCCTTGACAAAAACCAAAAGGTATAGAAAGTACAGTGAAAACACAAAGGGGTGCTTTGCAAAATGGCCTGCTGAAATCAAAGAAAGCTTCCCACAGAGTTGCATTTGACCTAGACCTTGGAGAATGAGTAAAACATCAGGAGAGAAACAAGAGGGACAAGGGTATCCATGCAGAGGCCAGCATGCAGGGGCACAGAGGTAGAAAGATCATGGCTGTGCCCATAAACCAAGTAGCTTGGGGTGGCAAGGCTCTATTTCCCCAAGTGTCTTCCAAGGAACACCAGTTTCATGGGTTATTAATAAGAGAATAACCCCAAGTATTTCCTCGTCAGGCAAATTTGGAAATGTTGAAAGCTGTGCACCACCATGGACCAGAACTCTAGCTTTGGGGTCACAAACGTCTGGCTTCAAATCCCAGCTCTACCCCTTAATTGTTGTGTGAACTTGGATCCATTCAAACATCGGTTTCTCCATCTGTCAAATGAGGGTAGTATTCATATCCATCGTCTAGGGGCATTCTGAGGATTCAATTAGAGACTCCATATAAAGGCCTACTATCCAAGTGCCTCATATATAATGGGGGCTTAATGAATATTAGCTATTCTTATTAGCTATTAAATGCTTGTTTCTTTACTGAAGGACTTCTCACACTTTTTAGTTGGTTCATGTGTCCCCTGACTGCCATGAGTGGGTTATTAATTAGAATCTAATGTTTTCCATGAAACTATTTCTTTCCCAAGGAGTATCACACAGACCATGAAACGCATGCTGGAAAATGGTGAGATTGAGTTGGCCTGCTAGTTGAGGGCACATGTCCTTCAAGCACACAAGTTTCCCAAGATGTAATTGAAATTTACCAATTCCCACCAGCCACTTCACAAATTGTCTCCTATATTTCTATGAAATAGAAGCCTAACATCTGGGATTCTCATACCTAAGAAAATTGACTGTTTTAAAAACTATTACAAACTTTTAGGAAAAGAAAAAGTGGAAGCAAATAAATTCTTGTCAGTATTTCCACACTTGAAAAGTCAGCTTTTGCCCAAGTCGAGGACCTACTGTGTAGAGGAAAATGAAATAGAGACAAGCTAGAAGAAAACATAATCTTACCTTCAAGGAGTTATCAATTGAATGGGAAAATAAAACGTGCATTCCAATATCTAAAATGCAAAATTAGATATTGCAATACCAAGTATAAGAGAGGCTCAAAGTGAATAGGAATTCAAAGAAGAGGAGACCACAGGTCTCCGGAGTAATAGGAGTAATAAGTCACATTCCTGGACATTTACTGTGTACAAGGAACTGTGCTGAGTACTTTATAATACGACTAACGTATCTTACAAGTCCACAAAGTGGTTGTGAACTTACCCATTTCACAGATGAGAAAACTAAGCCTGAGAGAAATTCAGTAACCTTCCTAGAGTCTTTCAGTATTTAAGTGGCAGAGTAAGATCTCAAACTCAGGTCCATCTGTTGTTCTGTATCCCTCATCCAGGAGAGATGCGTTAGAGGAGATAACAAGCAATCTGGCCTTGAAGGATGGATAGGGTTGGTTGGAAGGGCCTTCCAAGCAGAGAGAAGAATGTTCTCAAATGCACAGGACAGAACATCATGGGCAGTAGCAGGAAAGCTGCCCTCACAGACCAAGTGCATGCATAGACAGCAAAAGGTCATGAGCTTGGAAGACTTGGCTGAAATCAGATCATAGAGAGCCTTGAATTCTAAACCACAACATTTGAATTTTTTTTTTAATGGAGTAATTATTTAAAGTTTGTAAACAAAAAAGTAACATGATGAAAACAATGACTTAGGATGATTAATCAGAGCTCAGCAAAGACAGAGATTTAACTTCCAGTTAGGAAGTAGATTTGTCCAGGCAAGAGACAGCAGCAGCAGCTGCTCATGCAGCAGTTAAGGAATGGAGGTGCACATTGGGCACAGTCTGCTCTAAGATCTTGACCATCTCAATGGTCTTTCACAATAACAACCCTGAGACCGCACTAAATCCAGATTCTATGTGGGCCTTGGTCTAAACCCTGTAAAATGGGAGGAAGTGGAGAACTGGAGGGATAGGAGGGACTCGTCCTCTGAAGGCCCTCTCAGTCCTCAGACTCCATGAAGATAACACCCTAAGTACTTCTATGGAAATAATTAACTATACAGTTCCCAATTCGATCACCAGGCTCCAAACCTCTCCTTCATATCAAGCAGGCAGATTTCCAAAAGAACATTAGGGTCTACAAAGTTTTATGGTTTACGGCTATAGCAATTACATAGTAATGTTATTGGCATGCAACGATTAGGGGAGGGTGCATTTTATTATATCCCTCCAGGAGAAACTTTTGTCCATCCTCCTGGCTGTCTGCCTTTTTCAAAATCCAGCTGTCTACTTCTCGTGACTGAGAAGACTGACTGCAGTTTGTACCATGTCAGAATCTTGTGGTGCTTTGAATGATACTTATTCATGTAGGTCTCTTACGACCTTCTGCAGCTCCCAGATAGGTGGTAAGAGCAGAGATTCATTCACCTTTAGATTCTCCAATGCCTTACAACTATAGCAGGTCTGAATCTTAATTTACAAATGCAGGTCTACAAGAAATGTCATTTTTCTTTATTTTCTTGAATTTAACTTAAATCTGATTCCAAGAGTCCATGCCAACAGGAGCTTTAGTTTCTGAAATTATTGAAGCTTCTTCCTCCACCACTTCTAACACCAGGGTCAGGCAAAAATCCTGGGAGGTCGTCCATCAATTATGCCCACTCTTATAAATTTCCTGGCCTTTTGATTTCCATGGATTCTGCTTTCAAACCCTGCTCGGGAACCTGGTATCTGAGCAGTACCAGGCAGCCCTCCCCTCTGAGGTCTGACCATGAGGGGTGAGCATTTCCACCTCTCCCAGATACACCAGCCTCCAGTCTTCCCAGGCCTCAGAAAACCTCCCATCAAAAGTCCCTCATTCCCCCCTCCCCAGCATACACGCTTGGGCTTGGACTTCCTGAAAAGAAAAGAAGTGTTTTCAAGAAACTTCTTCCTGCTCTGCAAAACCCTTGAAGCAAGGAAATACAAAAGGCTGGGCAACACTTTTGAAATGATTAAGTTGGAGGTGAAGAACAACACACAAATTAATATTTCAGTAAGTTATTCTGTCATCCATCCAATAGATATCCAATAATCATCAGTGAAATAGGTGCCCAATAGATGATAAAGCATCTTCTTCAAAGTTACTCATTTTACCACCAGAGGAGCTACTTATTAGGATCAGATTAATAGTGTCTTTTTATTAAGTGCCTACTGTATGCCAGTACTTTATACATATTGTCTCTTTGTCCCCATTTTCTAAATGAGGAGAGGTGCATAGCTTACCGGCAATTACTAAGAGATGATGGAGCAGGCAGGTGTTTAAACACATGTCACGCCTGTCTCCAAAACCTACACTACACCCTTTCCACACTGCCACAGGGACTCTCAGAAAGGATTCCTTATTTTTTATTTAGCAATCTGGAGCTCTGCCCTTGACTAATCCTTCAGTAACCATTCCCAATTAAAATTTATTTTAAATGGAGTTTTTTTTCTCACCATAAACATAGTATGACTCTGCCTGATATAGTAATGCACCCAAAGAAGGGTTTATTACCCCATTTCATCAGTCATCTGCAAGGTAGCAGGGTGGGAGATGCAATCCTATTTGAGAGGTAAAGCGCTCTGGCCAAGGCCACAGCATTAGAAGAGAGCTTAAACTTCCATACGTGATGATCTATCTTCTCCCTCCGAGTCAAAAGGGGGAAGATGGTTCTAATTAATGAAAGGCTAATTATAGCATAAGTATTAAATATTGGCAGTTTTAGGGCCTTCATATGCTACCAATCATACAAAGCCATAGCTAATGTAGTTGTTATAAAGCACATCTTACCAGACCAGATGTACTCTGACAATATTTGAGAGCTGTCATTAAAACATTAATTGGCGGCCTTGCCAGCAGCTAACACCCCCAAAACAGCTTACTCTCTTAAATTGGTAAGTGATTTTTTCAGTTTTTTTCTTGAACCATTAATTTATTTAGAAAAAGATTTTCATGAAGTAATTTTTATCCCATTTCACTCTAAAAATCTAATTTGATGTGAATGGAATCTTAGTTAAGGGATTCTTTGAATGTATCAGAGTTACCAACCCCTTTAATCACCGATGTCTCTATCAGTTCCCCACATCGTTAGCATTTCCTCCTTTCCTTCATAATAAAGACCATATTCCTTGGCATGGTCCCAGGGCCCTTTGCAGAATATTCCTCTCAACTGTCTTCCTCGTCTGCCTTCATCCCTACCTCGCTCCTCCGTACACCCAATACCACGCACAGTGAACACATCACCTCTCTTTCCCAGGCATTCTTCTCCATGGGACATGGGTCTAAAGAATCTGAGTCCATTCCCTTGACCTTGTACGAATTGTGTTGAATCATATAAAATTGTTGACCTTCAATCATTTTATTATTCACCAAAAAATGGCAATTTTATATGACCCCAATATAATCTGGAGAGGTAAAGAAAGACTCTCATTTCTTGAAGACAATTTATATCCCAGGCTCTTAAACGTTAATATAACAAAAATGTGTTGATTGCCATCCTGCTTGTTCCTGAGGCTGAGATGGGATGACATCCAAATAGACTTTTAGAATTTATCCAAGCTACAGGTCTCACCTCCAGCTTCCATGCCAACAGTAGCAAAAACTCATACTTAAGAAGGCCACCCCTTCTATTATTTGAGAACATCACTGCTCCCCGGAAATTCTTCTTTATTATGCTAGAATGTCGTCCTTTTTTAACAACTCTCAATTGGTCCTTGTTCTGATTTTAGAAGTAGCAAGGAAAAGTCTTTCCTCTGGTATTTTAAATACTTGCTGACTGTCATCGTCTACCTTCCCCATCCTTGGGGTCTTCCTGCCTGAGTTTACAGGGAGGATTTTCCCTAGACATCCTGAGGTTCACCCAGGATATGCTCCTCTTGAAACAGACATCCAGACTTGATCACCAGATTCCAGATGACTTTCATGACTCATGCCAACTCCGTATCAGCGTTCTGGGATGGACAGCTATCTGAAACCCTGTACTGAGAACAATTTTGAACCCAATCTGGAGTTAGCAAGAAGGTATATGGAGTGCAATTAGTGATGTCTAAGGGAGAATCAGATATTTACCAGGGCTGTTCTAACTACTACTACTCTGGATATCATCTGATACCCCAGAGTACAGGGGAACTATTATCATTTTGGATTTAAATATTCTATTTTCCTTGATGTTAAATTTGGATCAGCATTGCTAGTAAGCCCATTTCATAAAAGATCACCTAAAACATTCAGATTATTTCTTAAATGTAGTTGCAGCAAAGCCTGTTTTCCCCCATGATGTGGTGCTGCTTTTCTTCATAGTTAACTAAAAAGAATGAAAAATCTGGACTTGTGATCTCTTTGTGTGCTACTTTCAGCCCTAACCCTTCCTGGCTGTGTGATTGTAGGTGAGTTATTTGAACTCTCTGAGTGTCATCATTGAAAATGGGAATAACATATACCTGCTCCACAGGACTCGTTGGAAGTACTAAATGAGGTATTATGTATGCACACTAGAAGGCAGAAAACAAATGCTGGTTATTTTAGGAGCCTGATACTTTTGGCTGGCCAGCTAATCTTCTCCTTGGGCTCTGTATTATGGGGGATTTCTTCTCTCTGGACAAATTGACACCTAGTGGAGAATTAAAAACAAAAGTACAAGCAAAAGGAATGAAACATACTAGGTACTTAGTGAATAGACTTATATGTGGGTGTAAACATGTCAAAGGAGAGAATTTCAGCCGAGATGAAAGTATTTCCTCTATGCTATCAAAGCAGAGTGACAAGCAAAACCCAGACTGGCTCTCCGTGGCTTGCTTTGATTATCCAAGGCCTGGGATGTTTGCGTGGGAATGATTTGTATTTGTCATTTGCTCACACAACCCTACATTGCTGCCCTAATGCCTTTGCTAACATTTTCCAGGGATATATTATTAGCAAAACATTAGTGTAGCTCTAGGCAATACACTAAACCAGGGACTACAACCCTAAATCTTGGAGACCAAGCAGGCAATGCACATAAGTGAATAAGCATGGCAGAGATCCCAGAGGCTTAGGGCTGCCTACTCCACCTGTAGTGGGCAGTCACCACTCAGTCCAATGGACAGTGTCCATGGGGCAATATGGCCCATGGTGCCAGATCTACAGATTTTTTCAAGAAAACCATATATATGGATATTTTTATGTGAATGTTCCTATTTTAAAAATACTTGACATTCAACAGCTATGTCCTGAATAAACACACACAGGCATACATATTGCCCTACAGTAACACTAGATAGCAGAGCACACTCACTACAAGGAGGGTACAGTTGTAGGTAAGCCCTCATTCTACCCTCCCAGCATCCCTCTAAGATTGGTGCTATTCTATCCCTATTTTAGAAATGAGACCCAAAGCCTCACCATCGATTAGAAGTGACACATACATAAAAGAACATATATTCTCTTTGCCAATAGGGCTGGTGTCTTTGTGTCTCTCGACATGCAGGACTAGAGGAGGAAATGTAAAATGTAAGTTGCTGCCCACTTCCCCAGAGTTGGGAAGTTGGAGTGAATGATGATTTTTCTGGCCCCTCTTGACAACTTTAAATATTCACCCCCACCCTTTGCCCCTTTGATGGAGAATCTGAAGTCCTTTCCTCTCTCTTCGTTTTGTTCATAGCCTCACCTCCCCCTCAAGTCTAAATTCCTTCTTTGTTTGTTTGCATTTACACTTTATTTCCTGAAGTATATATGTCCCCAGATAACAGAAGTGCCCAGCATAGTGTCTGGGACCTAGCAGAAATTCCATAAATGTCACTTGGTTCCTTCTACACATGATTTGGGGCAAAATGAAAGAAATATGTAAAAATAAAGCAGTTTAAATGGAAACAGAAAATCAAAGCTGTGACAGGAGGAGGAGGAGAAGGAACAAAATAATGTGAACCACAAGGACCAATCTGGTTACTATGATTGAGTGTGAAATTTCACTTCCTGGCAGCCAAACCCAGAGCCTTTGCGGACTTAAACTGACCCGTGTGTTCTCTGTTGTGCTGAGGGTGAAGGACCAAAGGAGGGGAAATGTATTCCTTGTCTTTTGCCCTGACCCGCGTCCTGCCTTGGAACAAATGCTTTTCTCCACATCTCAGTTTTATTTTCAGAAATCCATTAATCTCTCACTGAACATCCACTGCAGCATTGTGTTAAAACTTCACTCAAATCCTATTTAGAATGTTGTTCTGTGTAGTGAAGAATACAAGTCTTATAATGAAGGCAATTTACAGTTGACGCTATTGCTAAGGTGTTGCCAAAGGAAATCTGTAACCCTTGGCTAATCAGGAAGCTCACCGAACACAGACAGAATCAAGCTACAGCTGGGTGGTTTATAGGCAGAAAGTGTCAGATAAAGGGAGGGAGGAAAGAAGGAAGAAAGGGTGAAAGGGTGGATGGAAGAAAGAAGGAGGGAAGGAAAGAAGGAAGGAAAGGAGGGAGGGAGGGAGGGAATGAAAGTTTCTTCTGAATCTTTTTCCACTTTTCTTTAAAAATACTCATTTTCCTTACCCTGTGCTCTCTCTTGTCACTGTCATCTTCCCTCTGAGGCCTGCAAATGAATCTGTATCTCCATCTCTGGCCACTTACTCTCAGTGGAAATCTAGTCCTTTGTTTCCAGCACTTTCTCCTGAACATAGAAATTTAACCATCGCCACCAATTTTCTATTTTGTTTTTACCCAGCCATTCTTCCAGAACACAAGTGATAATTGTTTAGAGACTAAGACTGCCATTGTTATATCACACTCTGGACGCTACATGTCAAGGATGGGGCCACTGTCAAGCTAAACCAGAGACAGCTGGGGTGACCAAGGAGATGAAAGCCATTGAAACCAGGCACAGGCAGAACAGTTGCAGCGCCTCAGGGTAGCTGCCCCAGAGAAAGGAAAACCAATGGGACACAGGAGATTGACTTCAGGTATTTGAATATCTCCTTTGAATAAGACTTCTGGAGTAATTTCCCAAGATTTGGTATCAATTACTTAGGATTCTAATCCAAGGAGGCAGCAAAATGTAGGCTGACTCTGAAGTCAGAACTGGCCTGGGTTAAAATCCCAGCTCTGTCATTTTCCCAGCTTGTGCCTTGGGCAACTTCTCTTCATCTCCATTTCCTCTCTGTAAAAAATGAGGATAATTGTATCCATCTCATTAGAATTCCTGTGAGGATTCAATGAGATAATATGGTGCTCTATAAATCATAGCTAATATTAAAATTCCTGTTTCTTCTATGGGAATGAAACAGAAAAGAAAGCATTAGATCTGCAGTGTATTGTTTGTTTGAATTATAAAACATAAAGTTTTCTTTTCTCTTTTCTTTCTTTCCCTTCTTCTTTCCCTCCTCCCTTTTCTCCTCCCCCGTACCCATCCAGTGTGAACATGCATTTGGTAAGCTTCCTAATTAAACAAAAATTATAAATTTCCTTTAACAATACCGTATTGACAACTGCAACTATAAATGGCCTTAATTATAAGATTTGCATCATTTACTACTCACAATAAGGTTCTAAACAGGGTTTGAGTGAGATCCTAAAAGAGATTCAGAAGAAGTGTTTGGCAAGTGGGAGAAACAGAGCGCTACACTATTACATATCAACAAAGGAGAGCGGGAGTTTTAGCTGTGTGGTTCTCAATTGTGGCCACGTTTTGATGATCATCAAGGGAAATGTCCCAAAGCCCAGGATGCACCCAAGACCATGACATCAGAATCTCTAGGGGTGGGTCTCAGGCATAAATAATTCTTTAAAGCTCCGCAGGGGATTTTAACGTGCAGCCAAGGTTGAGAACCACGGTTTCAGGGGAAGCAGCGGCCACTAGTGTGGAAATCTGCAGAGGTGGTATGACTGTATGCTGTACGCACTGTGTGAGGACCTCGATAACTTTCTAGACTCCATAGAGCCCTTTCTGAAGAAATAGAAAAGTCGGGCTGTGAAAGGAAGGCATGAGTGGCTAGGGAGAGTCTACGCAATTATCACTTAATCCTTCAACAAACGTGGTAGAATCCAGAAAGGAAGAGTGAGAGAGATAGTTTGAGGAGTTAGCAAAGACAGTATAATTTGTTTTTAGAATATGGGAGACCCAAACATATTTGAACAACAGGTGAGTCTACTATATCTTGTAAGTTTACAATTTAAAGTTTGGAGAATGGTGAGAAAATTTTGCACCTATCCAGTAGATTTCATCTTGATGAATTCAGATTCCTCAGAGGATCTTTACCAAATATGCTTCACACCCCACTATTCATTTCATTTTAACTGTCATTTGTTACATTTCCCACTGCATGTCAAATGTGTCGCTTGATTACCTCTTTTGATGCTCACAAAAATCCTATAAAGTGTAAATATAAATTCCGTTTTACAACGAGAAAATTTTTCAGATGAGGAAATGAGATTTAGAGAGGTTCAGCAGTTTGCCCAAAGTCATTAAGTGACAAGGCCAGGATTCAACCCTGGAACTACATGCCCCCAAAGCCCACAGTCGTTTCACTCTGCCACTGTGAAAAGCACAAATTCATTCCTTGGAGAGCTGCACACTTCCTTCAGAACCTGCAAAATAACAAAAACTATGCCCTGAAAGATAATGTCCCAGCATCATGGCTTCTGAATGAAATTAATGAAAAGTGAAAACATATCAGAGGCTGCAGCTACAACATCGCATTGCAAAAGGACTTGAGCAAGGGACAGAGCATTTCAGAAAAGGGTGAACGGGTGAGTGTACAGGAGGCGTTCGTCATCGTTGACACAGATGCCCAGGAAGACACAGGGAGAACAGCCAGAATCAAGATTGACCATAACTGACACTAATCAGAAAATGCAGTGTTTTGAGCTACGGGAGGTTGGGGGTTGAACAGGAATAACCACTCTCAGTGCTGTTCCTCTCCACCATCTGCCTTCTCCTTCTTCCTTCCCCGGACATGTAGTCCTTGCTGACTTTTGCCTGCCAAATCATTCCACACACGCCAGCTCATTTGGCCATCTTCTCTCACTGAAATCAAATATCCACATCCTTGATTACTCCTGAAAACTGATTAGTATCCATTTGCAAGCAATATTTTCCTCCTAATATATCCAGGTATATGTGATCCAGGGGGCTGCTTTGATTTCTGGAATATTAGCTTAGAGGAGAATGAAATCTAATAAAAAATACAATAGTAGCTCCAAATAGCTGCTTAATCTGTGTCAATGAGATGATTTCCATTTGGTCTGCAGACTGAAGATATTGGAATTAGTTATTCTCTGCACTGAGATGGGGAAGTGAACAAAATATTACTTTCCCTTCCAATGAGAAGGCCCCAAATCCTGGAAACTGGAAATATCTGATGCAACACCCATTTGAAAGAGTCAGCAACATTTCATGCTGCCTTTTTATAAACTATTTTAATATTATATTTTAAAAGAAACTGGCCTGCAAGTTCATTCCAGGACAAGTTTTAGATTCTTTGAGCATAAAGTTGGGTAAGACCACAACAGAGACTGTTTAGTTTGGACAGACAAATTGCCAAAATGCCCATAAAAGGGAGGATTTGATGAGCGTTTTTCTTTCAGCTCATATTTTTAGATTTTCTTCAAAAGTTAGTCTAACAAACATTTGAGAGGAGCCATGTGACACACCCATAAAATACAAGTACCTCTGATAAAGTCTGTGTCTCAGACCAAATCAGTCCAGGAAGCTTGTGGTGATTTGGACAAGGTCGCTGTCTCTCATGTCCCTAATTTATTACAGAAGTCATCAGAAAAAAAGGAAAAAGGGACATTTGCTGAATGCCCACTTGTGCCCTAGGTCCTAACTAGGTGCTGGACAAACCCTCTCATTCAGTCCTCTCAGTTCCCCTGCCCCCCACAAGGTTGATATTATTCCCATTTTACCAAAAAAGAAAAAGAAGCAGAGGAAGACAAACCAGTTGGACAGCCAGGCAAGCGTGTGGGGCAAGATACGAGGTGGAAAATGGATTGAAACTCTTATCCATCCCAAACGTGTCTGAATCAATGAAGGAATGAATCTTAGAAGGTAAGAAAAACAGAAATGCATTGCACAATGAATCTAAAGGCCTTGATCCATTCTAACCTTTGAAAATTGGAAGCGGATGTTTTGCGGAACTGTAAAGCTTCAGTCAAGGCACATTGCAATGTTCGTGGATCTCGGTGAAGAGGCACCACCTCCTCCTCCGCGGCTGCTTGTGTGGACGGCTAGTGGTGTGCACTTAATACTCATCCAAACCCACTTTCCAACTGGGGAACGTGAGGCTCAGAGGTCTCTAACCTACGGGCCAGAAGGACAGACAGGGTCTTAAGGAATGAGAGGACCAGCATGTACAGTCAAGAGCAGGGAAGGAAAGACTTGCACACGGAGTCTTCGGTGAAGGCCAAGTAGCCCCGTTAGCCAGAAAGGAATGTTCTGGAAGGAAAATATTTAGATAAGTGTTGGATAAAGGCTCAAACTGTGAAGAACTGAGAATACAGGGGAGGTGATTTTGACTGTATGCTGAAGGAAATGGGAAGCCATGAAAGGTTTCTGGGTGAGGGAGAGACATGTGGGAAGCAGTTGGAAGAGGAAGCTGGCTGTGGTGTGGGGGAGGGTCTGGAAGGGGGAGGCCGGTTGGGGGCCTCTCAGACTTCCACGCACTCCGGAGGTCACAGCTGCTCTGCGGCTCCACGTGCCATGTGATTTCTGCTGCGCTAGATCCTGGGTGCCCGAAGCCGTTAGGTGAAGCAGCATCTTTAGGCTGCTTAAGCTCTACCCAATGCAGTGCACACTGAACGTCTATATCCCTACAGCCTTTGATGTGGAAATGTCGTCAGGACATTGAGTGAATTCCAGGAAATTGTCCAGGGCAGAACACACGATAAAAGAAGCCTCACACTACACACATGTTGACCTCAGCAAGCAGAGAGACAGTGATGAGGGGAAAACCACAGTGGAGGAAACAATATTGACACTTCTTTCCCCAAGGCTGTAAGACATTTCAGTTTAAATTATGAGCCCCAAAACAGAAATGACAGAATGTGAAGGGCTCACTTGAACTTTGCTGATACTGGAAGAGTGGTTTTCTGTAGACGTGTAGCCTCGCCCCAGTCCTACGCGTGTCTGCGTGTGCTGCACCGCAAGGTTCTTGCTTTTATCAGAGGAAACTGCAGACATCAGTGCATTGGGGATATCCTAGCCAGGGCGGGTGGGTAATGAGTCCATGCTGTTCACATGTTGTAAAAATTCCAGAAGGCTATGTTGGGGAACTAGGGTTGAAACTGAGCACACTTGTGAGCCATGTGACCTTGGGTGAGTACACTCAGTGCAGAGCAGTAATTGAAATTTAAGGATCCAAGAAAATTATGCATAGGACAGCATCTTACTCAAAGCAAGGAGTTGACACAGCAGTGAGCAGGGTCACACATCAATGCCTGCAGAGCCAGGCAGGGAGGCAAGTGTATGCAGTGAGCTGGGTAAAGACCTGGGAAACTAGAGCTCACACGGCTCACCCAAAGAAGGCACGAGCTACTCACCCTCCCCAATCTGCTGCCGCAAGAGATGTCGGAAATCGACATCATTAAGCAAAATATCCCACGTTTTAAATAATAGCAACTAATTTAGATCATTTGTTAACCCCCAAACTAAGCAGCGGATCAAATTTGGCTACAGGTTTGCAAACCAGGAAGGCAGTTTGCAAGTTGTCATAGATATTGAGATCGTGAACGGTGAAGCCACTAGAGAATCCATTCAAAACCCCATTCTGCCACTTGCCTGTTGTTTGAAAAGCATGCTTTTCTCATCAAAGAAATATGGATCATAAAGACATCCTACATGGAGTGGTGAGGGTTAGCTGAGGTCAAGTGCACAGGGGCCCAGCCATGGGCAGGAGGCTGGAGCAGGTGGCAGAAGCCCCCTGCCTTACCAGGCATTAACCCCTTGGTTGCCGGTCTTTGGGGAGGTCTGATGGGTTGGAGTTGTGGGTGGAAAGTTGAAGCAATAACTTTTATCAAAACCCTCCACCCAGTTCCCAGCCCTCCGTAATTCTCAATAAATAGCCACTTCTGTTTTTAAGGCTCACCTTTGTGCCTGCTCCTCACCATCCAGAATGGTTTTTATGCCACTTGAAACTGTGTCCTGTGTTGCAAGGTTAAAATATGAGAAGGAGCCAGGCCCTGACTAACAGAGGATATACAACAATTAAGTGACTCATCACAGGACAAGGCCAAGTGTAAGTGTCTCCTAAGAGATGCAGAGGAGACAAGCGGGACCAATAAGTGCAGAGGAGAAGGAGCACAGTGCGAGCCACGGGGTTTAGTCCAGGCCAAATGCCAGAGCTGAGAGCGGACAGGAGGGCTTCATGGGCATCCAGCCAGTGCAGTCACACTGCACTCACGAGTAGCCCAGGCTTGATGCTCTGTGGTCACTGTCTTGAAATTCCCAACAGTGTTATTTTTCATTCATGTTTTGCAAGCAAAACGTGAGGGAACAATGGAGCATGCACCAGGGGCTTGGACCTGCCTGGTCTCCTCCTGACAGGTTTTCAGCCATCGGCTTCCTTATTCCTGCACAACAACTGCTGCCACCCTCCATTCCCAGTGGGGGCCCGGGCACAGGCACGGGAAGGTCAGGTGCTCACACTCCACAGGCCACATCATAGGACAGGGCCGAGGGGCCTGTTAGTGTCTGTCCTGATCATATCCCCGTGCGAGGGAGCTACGCCAAACGGCAAATAGAAAACACCATGGCAAGTCGAGAGAGAAACCACTGAAGAAAGGGAAAGGAGGCTTTTCTCTGGCTTTTCAACAAGGAGACCCACATCTCCATTTTGTGCTGGGTCCATAAATTATATCACTGGCCCTGGGAGTGAGACTGGACGTGGGAAGAATCTCTGGGAATGTGACCGGTGGAGGTGGAAGAGACGTTGATTTATGCTGCTGGCGTTTTGGGTGACATGATTCTACCTTATGTAGAACTGTCTGGGGCACTGAAGGGCACTTGGCATCCCATCTTTCCCCCCAACTAAAGGTGTCAATTCCAAATACTGCCAAGGGACTGTCATACCATACTTACACAAGTGCACTAAAACCTTTGGAGGCGGAGAAAACCAGGGTGGTCAAAGAAAATTTTAGTGTAAGAAACAAAACCACAGAATCATATAAAGGACCTTAGAGGCTGTTCATCAAACCCCCTGAAACCCCTCGCAGGATACACAACACCTCCTTGAAAACTCCTGGTGATCGGTTCACCCCCAGCCTTGTCAGAACAGAATCTGATTTCCAGTTCCAGGGCTACAGCTAGAGCAGATTCCTCTCCCTTCTGCAGAGACACATCTTCACAGTGCATGGTAAACACAAGTGAGCACTAGTATTTATTCCCAGCCTCCCCAGACACAGTGAGGGAAAAAGGGGAGACCCTCCAGACAGAGAGGAGGGGTAAGGTTACAGCCCCTCACCAGTCTGGGCAGGGTTGGACATGGATGGTGGCATCATCCCCGTGGTTTACAGCCCAGGATGTGCTCGGATGTGGCCCTGTCAATCAAGAGTCTGGCAGGTTTAACAGCAATGGTCTGTGCATAGAAAAGGCCTTCAAAGGCTGCCACTTGGACAGTAGCTGTCCTCTGAGTAGCCAGGGCTTTGGGATTGGGTTGGGGGAACCAGGTGCTTGAGAGTTGAGTTCTAAGGGCATAAGTAACTCATCAGTCTTTTAAAAGCACATACAGTCGATTCGGATGATTCACAACAGTCATGACCTGTAAAGTCATCATGAATGCTAAATTAGCAAATATTGAACCATCGGTCCTAGAAGTACATTGTTAGGGGCCTCAGAGCCTCAGATCACGACGTTTTCGGCAATCAGTCTTTATGTAATCTCGTTTTACATATGTTTATGTTTAAAAACATCTTATTTTATATATATTGTTGATTCACTAACATTGAACTCATGGCCAACATCACTGTTACTCATGTCTGAAGGAAGCTTATCAAACACACATATTTCCTCCGCACAGCACATCACAGCCTTCCTGCACTTAGAAATACTAGACAGTGTTTCTATGCTTAAGGGCCACTTGAAACAGCAAAATCTCTAACTGTAAGCTCAAAAATGCAAGAAACATGGTACTACATATACTGCAAAAAAGGATACTTGTTTACAATGTGAGAACTAAAAGGTGAGGGCAAAACTTTGCCTTTGTTGATCTCAGTGGTGCATATCCATCCAAACTGATTTGGGGATTACAGATACATTTTTGCAAGTAGATGAATTTTCAGTTACTAAAGAATCTGTGAATAATGAGGACAGACTATCTCTAAAAGTCACTCCCACACTTACCTATCAGACATAACATTTGGATTTCAACTCAGCCTAGCAGGGACGCAGTCAAATCAAATCAGGCAAGTTTATATCTGAGACCTACAAGTATTAACTAGCCCGGAGGACACCCTGTTGTCAAAAGAAAATAAAATGTCCCATTGTAAAGTTGAGGTGTTTTTCTTTTTCTTGAAAGAACATAGACCCCAAATGGGATTGTCCCTGAGACATCTTTCCAAGGTACTACATAAGCCACTTGCACATGTTAGCATTAAACTGTGAAAATCTTCTTCCTCTGAAGGCAGACTCTCAAGAACTTATGCTAATTGATCCTAGTTCTGTCCTTGGTAACTGCACAGAACATGGACACCCTCTTCCCACATGGCAGTCTCACAAATATTTGAAGACACTACCAGTTCCCTCTTTCAAAATGGCCACTTCCCATGCTCAACGTCCCCTTCCTCTGATTGTTCCTCATAATTTCCCCAATTTCACCATCATTGTCACTTTTCTGGGACATGCTTTAATCTGTCAGATATTGACTGCCATCTCCTGCATAGAATAAAGTGAGTAGCCTCAAACTGCTGGTAGGACAATAAATTCATACAATTTTCTGGGGAGTTAGCTGGCAATACATATACGAAACTCTTTAGCCATATCTCTCCATGTCTTAAAATTTATCCTAAGGAAATAATCATGGGCATGGGCTAAAATTTTGTTCTAAAGAAACTTTATTACTCTAACATGTACAAACAATTTAAACATCCATATAAAACAACATTAAAGAAATTATGACATATCCATACAGTAATTAAATACTATGTAGCCATTAAAATGACAATGGAAGCAAATCTATATTGACTTACATAGATATTTATAGAACCACAATAGAAAAGATTATAAAAGAATGAGTATAATGATTACATGTTTATTAAAACATTTACCTATAATATAGACAGAAAAATATTCCCAGGAGCTCTCTAAGGCTAATTCCATTTAAAGTGTTTCTCTTCTTTTTTTTTTTTTTTTTTTTTTGAGACAGAGTTTCACTGTGTTGCCCGGGCTAGAGTGCCGTGGCGTCATCCTAGCTCACAGCAACCTCAAACTCCTGGGCTCAAGCGATCCTCCTGCCTCAGCCTCCCGAGTAGCAGGGACTACAGGCATGCGCCACCATGCCCGGCTAATTTTTTCTATGTATTTTTAGTTGTCCGATTAATTTCTTTCTAATTTTTAGTAGAGACGGGGTCTCACTCTTGCTCAGGCTGGTTTCGAACTCCTGAGCTCAAACAATCCGCCCGCCTCGGCCTCCCAGAGAGCTAGGATTACAGGCGTGAGCCACCGCGCCCGGCCGTGTTTCTCTTCTTTATCAACTGTTTTTCATGATACGCTACTATATTTATAATAATGAAGAACAATTCTATTTGGTGTGTAAAAATTAAACCTTTTTGGTAGTGCCTTGTTGCTTTCAAGATAAAGTCCAAACACCCTGGCTTGAGATACAAGACTTGCCACTATCTTACCTTTTGGATTTCATCTCCTAATAGGCTTTACAAGCACTTTCCATTTTGGCCATCATGAATCACCTAAAATTCCCCAAATGTATACCCCTGTTATCCACCTACACCTTTGCTGGAAACATCCAATAGATTAAGAAACTGGCTTGGAGAGATTATCCAAAATTACACAACTAATAAAATGATAAAAACCAGTCCAAGGTTGTGTGTCTGATAACATGTATCTGAAGCCCATGTTATCTCCCCAGGATCAGAATGAAAAAAACTGGAACTATCAGGGTGATATTTCTCAATTATCTCTGAGCCATAATCTCAGCATAGGCAACTTAATCACTTACATTGTTTATAGCATGATCTGAAAGAAGAAAAACCCTGAAATATAGTCCCTTCCATTGCCATATGTACAGAGAGTCAAAATGATTCCAGAAATGTGTTTTTTCCCTTTTGAAAGGGATGATCCAGGGCATTCAGAGCAATATTTTAGCCAGACATTAAAGGCCAGTTTGCAAACATATGCCCCATGTGGTCAGATTTTGCTAATATGGCTTAGTCTGGTTTCTCTGTCTCTTTCATTCTAAAAATTTAATATTGAATTTCAAAACGCAAATGGTATAAATAAATTCCAGATGTCTTCCCAAATCCTTAAATCTCACATTAGAGTAAGGGAGACACATTGTTATATATGAGTAGATGGTTACATTTAATTCACTGAAAAGCCAAAAGGATCTTTGGGAGGTTCTTCAGCCTCTTCTTTTACCAAGAAAGCACAGTAACCCTTTTGAGTTTCTTAAGAAGCTGAGTTCTCAAGATTCACAGCCCAGCTGTCTGACATATGTTCTGCTTTTTTCCTCCCCTCAAGGGGCAAAATAGTGTCATGGTGAAGTGCAGGGCGCAGAAGCCAAGCTGCCTGGGTTCCAATCCAACTGGATGACCTTGTGCAAGTCAATTAACCCCTCTGTTCCTCAGTTTTCTCATCTGTAAAATGGCGGTAAACATAGCACCCACACCTCGAAGGGTTGTTGTGAAAATTAGTGAGTAAATAATTTAAAGTGCTTAGCACAGTGTCAGCCACACAGCAAAATATTTATACTCATTATTGCCTAAGAGGCATGTGTACAAAGAGCTGACACAGGAGGTCTTCCATGGCTGGGGAGATTTCCTTCCCTTCTTTCTGTCTAAACAGGGCTAAGTCTCTAACTTTCGATATAAAAGTCTCTCATCCTGTTAGTCCAATCAGCTAACTTCAGATCACAGACTGCTCCCCTAAGCCTGGACTGATCCCTGCCTCTCCTACCTGAGCCAGCATTCCTTGTGTCAAAGCTGTGTAATCCCACCAACCTGGCCTGCAGCGCAACTTCATTCGCAAAAAATAAAAAGTTCTGACCTCAGAGGATTTGTGAATATAGCTTCACATCTCCAATTAATTAAAGAAGATCATCTAGGTAAAACACCATAGTGCTCATAGTAAGTCATCAAAAAAAATGATGATTTTCTTCCTTCTTCCTCCTACCTTAATTGACAATTGGCACATCTGTTTGCAAGAAATACTTAGTTCTCACCATGAAAGATCTTCATTGCCAACCTTCAACACAGCATTTACAGCCCATATATCCTTCAGCATCTCAGCTTCACACCTCTAGACCACGCACCAGTGCCAGATGGCAAATGGACAAGCTTGGTGCTCTTTCACACTTGACTTATCTTTTCACTTATCAATAGTAAGAAAAGCTTGCACAATATTTTATTGTTTACAAAGCACTTTCACATATGTCCCTTGCTCATTCTTTACATCAGCTCTGCAGGTAGTTATCATTACATCATCATTCTGATTTTGCAGTGTGGAAAACTAAAACCTGGAAAGATGAAGACTTGCCCCAAATCTCTCAGCTGGTAAAAAGATCCAGTGGGAATCCCTGAATCCCTGCCTTGAAATTTTGTGCTTTTTTTTTTTTTGTACCAAATTTCACTACTAAATATAGGATTAAAGAATGCAAATCTTAAAAGATGCCTCATTAATTTTTTGGTTGCTTCCCTGACTTTGATGTTTCTTTTCTGTTTTAAGCTTTGATGTTTCTGCTTTGTCTGATGCTATGATGGTTGGCGAGATCAAGCCCAGCTCAGTCATTCAGACAGGTGGAACTGCTTCTGTAGGTTATAATAATCGTGTGTTGGATGGTTGGTGTAAAAAAATAGACACATTTAATTGCTATTTTTGTTCAAGCAGAATTTTGTTATACTGTAGCCAAATGATGCCTCATCTAAAAAGAAAAATGAACTATCCCAGAAAATTTGTTCAAAAAGAAGCCAAATCTTTCATAACAATGAAGTATTATACACAAATCTGAAAGTATTCCATATTGAGACTAGGATGGAAATGCAGGGGAGAGCTGTGTCATTTAGGGAATGTGTTTGACTTTAGGCAACAGAAATCCATCTTAAGTGGGCTAGCCAAAAAGCAGTTTATCTTTCTCACCTAAAAAGAAATTAGTTTGGAGATAGGCAGGCAAGGGTTGCTGTGATGGCGTCTGCCTTAATTAGTTCAGACTACTGTAACAAGATACCATAGACTGGATGACTTAAACAACAAACATTTATTTCTCACTGTTCTTGAAAGTCTGGGCAGTCTACAATCAAAAGTGTCAGTCTGAGAAGTCCAAGATCAAAGTGGCAGCAGATGTGGTATCTGGTAAGGTCCTCTTCCAGGTTTGCAGATGGCGGTCTTCTCGTATCCTCACATGACTACGAGCAGAGAAAAAGGAAGCAAACCCTTTCATGTTTCTTCTTACACGGGCATTAATCCCATCATGGCAGCTCCACCCTCATGACCTTCCAGAGACCCCATCTCTTAATACCATCACATTGGGGATTAGGATTTCAAGATATGAGTTTGGGAGGGGGACACAACGTTCAGTCCGTAGCAGCTTCATGCAGTCATCAGAGACCCAGGTTCCTTCCAGCTTTCTGTTCTACCATCTTGCTATGCAGCACTCTTTGTCATGATCACAAGACGCCCACTCTACCTCAATGTCATGTCTGCATTCTGGATCAGTGGCAACCTACAAAGAACAAAATCTCAACAGGTAACAAGAGCTGAGTCATCCTCCTTTAGGAAGCTTTCCCAGCAACCTCTCTCATCAACTTCTGCTTACTTATCATTGTCCCAACTGAGTGGGTCACTTGGCCTTTGCTGGCCATAAAGGAGTCAGGAAGGTGGTAATTTACCTGGGCACATTCCTCCCCAGGCCAGTGAGCCCTCTGTTTGTAAGCAAAATGACAAAATGGACATTAGGAAGTAACTAGCAGACTCTTCCAAGAAAATTATTAATACCATTCATCAAGGGCCTGCAATGTGTTAGGCACAAACTAAGACAAAACTGAGAAAGAAATAACACTAACTTTACATTAGACATATAGAAAGTGATATCGAGAAAGATGTAAAATATGAAAGGAGATGTACTTTCCTCAGAAGATTGTTATGTGAGTTTTTCTCATGTGATAATGCCTGGTTCAGAGTAGACATTGAAAAAATGGTTTCGAATGTTTGCTTCTCTGTTTCCTCTCTCTCAAATGAAATTAGAGGTGTAATACCAACTTCCACTTGGAATGCCTTTTCATTTGCATTGTCTAATTAATCTTGCCATGGTCCCACTTTGCTATCATTCTGGCCAGTATTATCCATAACCTCTAACCCCTGGCAAACATTGCACCCCTGACTTATCAGATTCTTTCAAATCTCTCCTGGGTCACATAGTCTCTCTTTTTGGTTGACTCTCCAGAGCTGTAATGATACTGTTTTCGTTTTAACATCATCAGCTAAGACATAAATAGTCTAGTTTGTGGCTTATTAGCCTCTTCATTGTGCTTGACACTTAGGAGGAGCTCAGTGATATCTGTTGAACAAATGAGTCTCAGCTTCATCATTTACCAGCTGTGTGATCTTGGGCAAGTTTCATACTTTCAATGAGTGAGAAAAAAAGTAAATGTTTATTGTTATAAGCCACTGAGATTTGGAAATGGTTTATTATGTGGCAGCATTAATAGCAGCAGTAGCTGATGACTGGAGCCTGCCACTATGTAGAAGGGGGAAGGAAATTTATGGAAAAGACATGTTCAGCAGATAATGTCACAGTTACTATAGAATATTATCCATGCTCTAACAGGACACGTTGTCTCTCTAGCATTAGTTAAAATTAACAGACAATCCTGCATTGTAATAACCTCATGTGTAATGAATACTAAAAAAATGACACCTAAGCTTCCCAGAATCATACCCTGAGACTTTTTAGAGCACATATAGAACACCACCATGGACAAACATTTCCCGGGCAAGCATCATTCTGTTGTATCAGTGGACAAGCATATAGGAGGATGCTGATAAAAGAAAATACCCAGAATGCTTATCTCACTGACACATATTTATGACATTATAAATAGGTTGGGTTTGAGGTATGGGAAAAGGTTAAATGGCCTCTCTGTACAGAGAGTAGAAGGGGTAAAGAATCTCTCCTTTGTGTGGCAAAAATAGCATCTCTTGATCGTCAGTGGAAACCAAAGCTGGAGTGAATTTGGAAATCTGACATATCATCACCTGGAGCTTCACCCCGCCCCCACCACCAAAATGTAATTACACACCAGAGAAGAATACAATTTTCCATCCAGCTTTCCACCCTCGTGTACTTGACTTCTCTTCATGAAACATCCAGTGAAACAGGGATTTTGGAAGCAAACAAACAGGTGTTTGGTACTATATGTAAGTTCACGCATAGGGTATGAATCAAAACCTGGTGTCTTTTCAAGGTCTTTGTCAAATAGCACAGGTTGGCTCTTAAGAGATTTCCTTTTTCAGGCAGCATGAACAACTGAAAATATACTTGTGTACCTTAGAATCAAACAAAGCTGCATTTGATTCCCAGATCTGCCATCTGGTAAATGTGAAAGCTTGGGCATGTTACTTATCACCACTAAGATTTTCCTCATCTTTGAAATGGAAGTAATCTTTAAATTGAACCAAGTGAAATTTCCATATTTGCAGTCAAAAGAAGTTGAATATTGGGGATTTCATATGATTCAACCTAAACCTGTCTCTCAGGACCGAGTCCAGAATTAAAGAGCTCACGTATGCGTATTAGTCACAACTCTTGGTTGCATTTGACAGGCACCCAACACAAACAAGCTTAAGAAAAGAGGGAATGCATTAGCTCATGTAATTGGGTAATCTAGGAATGGTGTCAGCTTCATGTGCTGTAGGATCCAGGGGCTCTGGATGTTCTCTCTCTCTCTCTTTCTCTCTCTCTTTCTCTCTCTCCTGACCCACTTCCTTCTGTGTCTGTTGGCTTTGTCATACATGGTGGAGAAGAAACCAATGATAGTCTTCACTAGAAGCAAAAGGAACTTCTCTGTCCCAAAGGCTGTCTTTCTTGGGTTACATACTCACCCCTCAACTAATCACAGTTGCCAGGTATGTCAGGTGGCTGGCTATGCTTACCCAGCCTGGCCGACACACTCACCTCAGGGAGGCAGTGAGAGTGAAGGGCAGTATACATGACAGCCCTACTAGAACCACATAAGATAGCAAAGGAGTCACCCAAAGAAAAAGTTACCCACAGAAAAAGAAAAGACGTCCACTGCAGTGTACACAACACAGCACAGATCCTGGCACAGGAAAGATGAGCTAACACTCATTGGAGAGTTTCCTGCACAATGCTCAAAGGACATAAGAGACACAATTTACTGTTTCACTCAAAGATAAGGTGACCAACTTTCCCTGATTTGCTCAGGACTTACCTGGTTTTAGCACTGAAAGTTCCATGCCATAGAAAACTCTTCACTTTTATACTGAGCTTTCTCAGTTTTAAAACTGAAAGTGCCGTATCTTGGGATCCCCCTTGGTACCAGACAAACCAAGACAGCTTATTACCCTACCCAAACAATGGCACTTACCATGACACTTAGCTACAGTTGAGGTCTTGTTAAGTCAGTTTATTAGTTGCTGTATCATGGAAGAATGGCATGGCATGATACATCTAAAACTGTAGATGGTCCCATGGAAAAAAAACACATAGCCCATGTGTTTTTCGGGAGATTGTAGGATCTGTCCCTTTGCTTTGCCTTCCCTCTCTGCTTTTTTTTTCTTTTTCTTTCACTGTGTCTTTCTCCCTTTTTCTTTTTCTTCCCTTTTTTCCTTCCCCTCCTTCCAATCTTCCTTCTTTCTCTTTCTTGTTTTCTTCTCTCTTTTTAATTTTCTTTTATAGCTACATATTTACGTATCAAATAATATGTGACTTAGATTTGTTTGCAATATCCAAAGAAGATGTTATGTGCTGTTTGACTACAACAAGACAGCCTTAGTAAATACACTTATCCTGAATAATCTACCAGCTAAGCGGAAGCTTCGTTGTTGATTAAGACAAAAAGTACATGTACAATCACTGGGGGCTCACTGAGACAGAGAGACAGCATGGTCATGATGCCGGACATGAGGAATGGAAAACTTGGGAGTAGAAAAAACAAAAAAGATGGTGAAGATTGTGAAATGAGGAGATCAGAAATTCGAAGGGCTTGAGACTGGATTATTTCAAGGGACATTTTGGTTAAACTGTTTACATGAGGATGCATCTATTAATAACAGAAACTGCTAAGATTTTGGATTTCTTTCTTCTTTTGAATAAATATTATCATTAATTAAGCAACGTAAACCAGGAAATGCTTCTTGGTTACAAACTATGCTTTGAAGCTAGGCCTGCATTTGAATGTTTTCAATCAAAATCTTAAATCTAGAAAGAGGCAATTTCCAGTCTTCAAAGTCTTCAACTGGGGAAAACAGAGTCTTCTAAATTATACCTTTGTGAGTGATGTAAATTTTGTTGCCTTTATGAAAGTGCTAAAGTTATAAACTTAACTCCACTTTAGATGCAAATCCAAATGGTCCCTCATGACAAGGTTTCCACCAACAAATCGGGTCATATACTTGAGACTTCCACTACATTTGGGTTTTCCAAATATCAGCATTCCCATATCTCCTTCACAATTTTTGTCATTACATAGTACTACCAGAGCCATTTATTTACCTGGTACTTTTCTACAAATTGACTTTTTAACTAGACGGACCGCGATGATGCAGCCAATGCAGCTCACTGGGGCTAATGCATATCAGTGTCTAGAGGGCCCAGGCTGATTCTCAGATCCTAATGTTTTTGAAACCTCCTTGGAGAGAAAAATACTGTCACCCACAATAAAAGCAGTATTCTGGGGTGGTATCGAGAAAAGGCTTGGAGACTCACCACCTGGTTCTTATCATGGTTCCGCCTTTTGGTAGCCTTGACATTTTGTATAAATGATTTAAATTTTCCAACCAAATAAATATAAGTAGTATTGAATATTAATTAAGATAATACTCAGAAGAATCAATGAACTATGCTAGCACCTAACAAATCTTAGTCATGTTTCTATTCTTAGTGCCATTGGTTGCAAGAGGGAAGACTTGCATAATTCTTTAGGGCAGATGGTTCATTTATTCCGGGAAAGCCAACTAAATGGTGAATGTAAAGCAAAGATTATCTTCTGAAATATGTGATTTCAAGTCCTTACACTGCCTTAGGGAAAATAATGCCAACAAAAAAAAATTGATTTAGAGCCAGGGGGGCATCTCCGCAGGCTAGAATATTTTGAGAGGAAATGTGTCTTAATTGGGAAGAGACAACGGATATGTTATAGTGTTCGTTTCCCTTGGCTTCTCCAGGCCAGATTTTGATCACCTGTGGTTAGTGAGTCAGAGGTAAGAATGAGAAGGGAGGAAAAATCTATTATACCAAGATTTTGAGAGTCTCTGCACACAAGTTGGGCTGATTAAGGGCTTAAGTGAGAAAATAGCCCAGGGTTAGAGAGAGGCCAGTCGCTCCTTCCTCTGCAAAGAACGCAGCATCACTTTAGATTTGGGGGGATTTTTAAACATTCTGTTCTCTAATCTTTTGGTATATAGGAAAGCTATTTCATATATTTATTTTTGTGTTTGTCAACCCTATTACATGTATATTATTTCAAATGGCCCTTTTTAAATTTGTTTGCATTGTTTAGGTGTACAATTTTACTATCCGTCAATAATGATAACTTTGCCTTCTCTTATCCAATAGCTATCCCTGTTATTTCATGTTTCCTGCCTTATCACATATAAATTATTTTACCACTATTTAGGAATAATTAAAATAGTATTGCATTTTTAATCTAGGGTAGAGAATTGCTCCATTTGAGAATGGAGCAATTAAAAGCCAAAAAAAAAATAGCTGAAAATCTCTTATAGTGATTATGTATAATATAATGATGTCCTGGTGATACCTTTGTCATCCTCTAACAAAGACAATGGGAAAAAAAAGATGTGAAGAAATATCAAAGATTGATAGTTTGAAATAAATGAATGAACATAATGGAATGTGAGCAACAACATTTGACTGCAAAGCTTCAAATGTGAGATAACACCAGGAAATTATTAATCATATCAGTCAGCATTGAGTTAGGAAAATAAGCATCATGGTAGGTAGGGATTTAAGACAAGGAATCAGAGCCTTAAAGAACCATTGAAAGAACTGTAGAGAATCTATACATGGAATCAAATTGTAATGAACTGTACTGAACTATACAACACAAAAATGAACCTATGTGAAAACTGGTGAAAACTGAATGAGGTCTATAGTCTAGTTAATACTATTGTACTGACATCAATTTCTGGTTTTTATATCATATCACAGAGATATAAGATGTCACCATTAAAGAAAGCTAGTTTGTTTGTTTTTTTGTTTTTGCAACTTCCTATGAATCTACAGTTACTTCTGAATTTAAAAAATTTTAAAAAGAGGGCCGTGAAACCAACAATTGGAGAAAAAACAGCTGTTTTGCTGGAAACCCAGAAGTACAAGATATCTGGGAAGCCACACCAAAGTGTGAGATTCCAGGATCTCACCTGGAAATTCCTGCAGACCTCACATCAGTTGACTGTCCTCATTCTGTTTTTCACTACCACCAAAGAATAAAGTCCTCTAATTCTTTTCTGTCTTTCACATCCCCGTGCCAGCCCTCACTGGGTGACTCTAAGCAGGTACTCTGCCTGCAGGGGATTCTAGGAAATGGAGTTCCAGCCTTTCAGTCCCCATTCTGTCAGAAAGAGAGCAGGAAGGGCCAGTGATGGTGCTGAGCTGGGAACATATCCCAGCTCACTCGTATTTAACACATACTGTAAACTTACAATCTAGTCTTTCAAAGGAGAGTAGAAGAGGGAAATTAATCAAATTTTTCAGCCTATAAATAAAAGAAACTTATAAATAATTCAACTTCCCAGCATGGTTTCCTAGTTTAATATTCTAGTTATCTTCATCCAAAAGAATTTGTAATAAAAATGTTTTCATAGGATTTTTTCCAGGTTATAAAGCAATTCCACATTTACTCTCTCACTGGCCCTCCAAATAATGTTAAGAAATAAGATAATAATGAAAACACTTAATACTCATCTGGCACTTTCATTTCTATTATCACATTTCCTTGCAACCCACCAACAAAACTATGTTCCTTTTAGTTCTCTAAACACAACATACTGGCATTCCTTCTCTTTGCACATGTGGTTCCTTGGACTCGAAATCACTTTTCCTGGTAGGAATTCCCCCTGGAATGCTCCTATACCTCTTCACAATCTGTTCCATCAGGCTCGTGCTTCATCTCTTTCTAGAAAGAGACTGAGGCTGATCGGATATGAACAGGCAACCAGCCCCATCATGCAGAGAGCCTGACAGTACCACCCCAGACGTAACCCCAGATCTGTTCCTCGGCTGCCTGTTTTTACTCCAAGAACCTCGTCCTTGATCATCCAAACCTAGTACTCCCCCCATTCAAAATATAAAGGATAAGAATGCATTTGGTGGTACACAGAGGGCTTAATAAAGGGTCCCCATTTAGACTGTGCTCTCAGGCATATGTTTGCTAGCCACACTGCTGCAGGTGAATTGTGTAGGTCCTTTCCACTACTATTTATTTTCCCTGGTTTTCCCTTACTTAATCCTCCCTCCCTTCCCTGTAGGTTCCCATGTTCTTGTACTAATGGCTGAAGACACCTTAGTGAGCAAAACACCCCTGCCTTCAGGAAGCTTACAGACCAGTGAGGGAGAAATATATAAATGCTGTTATAACTACTACAGCAACAAATCAACATTTATGAAGTTTATGAAAGGAGAAAAAATTACGAAGAAGTAGGCAATGATGTAAAAGAATATAGCAAGAAAGAGCAAGGGTGGGTAAGAGGCAGGTCAAAGAAAGCGTTCCTGAGAAAGAACACGTGAGTTGAGTTTGAGCTGATGGGTAGGGTTTATTCACATAAAGAAGGCTGAGTGGGAAGCAGGGAGAGAACATTCTGGGCAAACTCTCTACAGGTGTCAGTCTAAACTCAGTGGGGACCCTGAGGGAATCCATGGGGCTTCCCTCTCCTCCCTTTTCCTTCTCACAGTGCTCCAGGTAACAATATCCTGCTTCAAGGCAACTGAATTGGGAACGAGCAGGAAGGAAAAACAGAGCATTGTAGCTTAGAACCTAGGACAGAAGAGGAGGTGGAGGGAGAACTGGTGATATTAATTTGAACACTTGCTTTCTGCATTGTAAAAAAAAAAAAAAAGAATGTGTCATGGAAAGAGTAGGGTTCTGGTCATCACAATTTATACTTGTGCACTGCCACTTACCAGCTTTGTGACCTGGAAAAGTCACTACCAACCTCTCAAAGTTGTTATGAGGATTCAATGAGGGAAAAAAATAAAACCAAGAAAGCTCAGTAAGTGTTAGCTCTCTTCTCTCACTATCTCCAGGCTTGCTACGAACTGAATTATGTCCCCCCAAAATTCATGTGTTGAAGCTCTAACCCCCAATGTGACTTTACCTGGAGGGTCTTTCAGAACTAATCAAGGTTAAATGAAGTCATAAGGGTGGGTCCGTAATCCAACAGGACTGTGGCCTTTGAAGAAGAGGAACAGAACGATTTCTCCTTCTCCACCATATGAGGATATAGCAAGGAGGCAGCCGTCTGCAAGTCAGGGAGAGAGCCCTCTCCAGAACCCAACTGTGTTGGCACCTTGATCTCAGACTTCCAGACTCCAGAACTGTGAGAAAATAAATTTCTGGTTTTTCTGTCATCCAATCTATGGTATTATGTTATGGCCACCCAAGCTGACTAATACAAGGCTCAATTAGAAAATTTCTCTTACAGGTGGTAGAATGCAACTCTTAACTAAAATGACATTTAAAGAATAAATTTATGAAAGGGCAAAGGAAATGAATGGAATCATTAAATAGAAGTTGGACTTGGGGCTTGAACATTTTCAAAGGTGGGGGGTGGTGCTGATCTTGGTTCATTTGGTGTTTGTTCATGGCTACTCCAAGGACAAAGATAGTCTCATCTGTGTCTACAGGTGCTTTTCTAGTTTGTTGAACAAAAGGTTTTCTCTGTACTTTTCATTTTTACTGCTACATGAGAAATGGAAGGACAATTTGAATTCTAAGAAAGAAAAACAATAGTGGCAAGCATAGTGACAAGTACCAAGAGGTGGGTGCCAGGGGAAAAAAGAAGAAATATGCTCCTTAAAAGGAGAAGATAAAAAAGGCCAAGGCAGAACCCAGGAGCCTTGGCACCAAGTGGTGTGGGCCAGTGCCATGGATGCAATGGGCAGTGGTGTGGCATCCTATCAACAATGTTTTCCGTGTGGGATGCAGTGTTGGATGCTAGAAAATACTCGGTCCATTAGTCCCAGTCCATTAGTGCTGCCATAATAAGATACCACAGACTAGGTAATTTATAAACAACAGAAATTTATTTCTCACAGTTCTGGAGGCTTGAAAGTCCAAGAGCAAGTTGAAAACAGGTTCAGTGCCTGGTGAGGCCCCATCTCTGCTTCCAAGACAGCATCATGTTGCTGCATCCTCTAGAGGAGACAAACGCTGTGTCCTCACATGGCAGATGGTCAGAAACAGCCTCACTGGCTCCCTCCAGCCCTTTTACAAGGTTGCTAATCCCATTCATGAGGGCTGTGCCACCGTGGCCTGACAAGCTCCTAAGGCCTAACCTCTTAATACTATCCCATTGGATCTTAGGTTCCAACATACGAATGTGGGGGAGACATACATTCAAGCCATAGCAACTGCTTTACAGTTTCAAAGTCTGCAATGTTGCAAAGTACTATCTTGGTGAAGACCTCATTTGATCCTCACCACAACAAAATCAGGTAAGCGAAGTGGGACAGGTGTCATGTACCCAGTGAAGAAACTGTGTTTTGGAATGTTTAAATGACTCCGCAGGGCTCCCTCAGCAGATAATTGTTTAAGGTAGTGGCCAAGCTTTGATTTTCTGTGTCCAATCCCAGGGTTCTTTCCACAGCAAATGTCAAGACATGCTATATACACTTTCATCTGACCTTGACCTAAATTTCCAAGGTCAAATTTTTTTCTCCATATCCTATTTCATTTCTTGACCAGCATCCTCCTTCTCCATCCAAAAGCCACTCAATGGTTTCTTTCAGTACAGAAACTAACATTGAATGGAATGTGAGAATGGAAGGGAGAAGCATGTACATGGGGCCGTGTTGACAAAATTCCATCCTATGGCACGACTGCTTTTAGCCTTAGTGAAGCTCTTTCACAGCAATCACTATATGGGGTGGCCAAGCAAGGGTCACTATTATGATTCCCATTTTGCAGCTGTGAGAACTGAGACTCAGAAACAGGAAGGGCCTTGTCCAGTGACATGTGTCTTAAGGGTCAAGAGTCATATCTCAAGTGCTTGTGCCTGCCTCCAGCTCCCTGTAGTGGACAGAGCACTGGCTTGACGGTCAGCAGGCTCTTTGGTGCCTGCCCTCCCACTAACCAGCTGTGCGATCCTGGTTGAATCTTACAAGCCCAGGGCTTCATTTCCTTCAACTCTCAACTGAAAGGGCTGGACTGCATGGTCTCTAAGAACATCCTCTAAAGCGCCTGGTAAGAAAGTAATCACAACCACTGGTCTTTGAAGACCAATCAGAGGTGCCCTGGTTTCTCCCAGCATGAAAGATGAGAAGGCATTCAACTTGAATATTACGCTTTTAGGACAAATATCGTGCAGACTCATTGCACTGTTTCCCAAATATGATTTGGGGAGCCGGCCAACAGATAAAGGAGGATGTTTGTTTTTGATTGTGAAGTCGACAAATCTTTGTTTTGGGCTCAATCAAATAATCAGGAGGTCTGTGTAGGCCACAGCGTCGTTGCCCGCCGGGGGCCTTGCCGGCTCTCTCTTTCTCTCTACCACCACTTTGAGCCTGGGAGAACGCCTTTGAAAGTGAATCAGGAAATTGCTTATCAATCTGAAGCCCCAAAGAGTTATGAGTACTCCTTGCTGCCAGAGGAAAGGGGATTTTGAGCAAAAGCTCCACATCTGCGCACACTAGAGTTCAAAGACTCCAGCTGTTACAAGGTCTTTCGAGCAATGTAAGTAAACAGCCCTCTCTCTCAATGGAAGCAAACGTCTTCAGGCTTTTTTTTCTCCTAGAAAGGAGTCCTTTGGCTCATGTTGGTGTTACTCTCTCCCTCTGTTCTTCTGTGATGTGTGGGGGTGTTTACTGACCGGGGCTTAGTCAATAGCACATCTCCTCTGGGGGATGCTTCTGCTGAACAGAAGAGGGAAAGTGAAAGTCGTCAGAATCGGCCTTGCTTGGGAAGGATTAGTTCTGAAAAGCCCTTACTTACCATCTACGCTCCTTCATAACTATAGATCCGTGTTCAAGAGGCACATGATGCCAATACAGATGCTTGCGGGAGCAAACAGGAGTGGCTCCGTAGCCTCCCCTGAAAAACAAATTTGTCATCGAGTCCGCTCCTACGTAATTCAAGTTTAAGGAGCTTCCTTCATTCTGATATACTGTAGGATTTCAGTGGAGGAAAAGAAAACGTTAAAGCTGATACTGTTCTGTGGAGAGTTCATGGTAGTGGTGTACATCCTGTGCTCAATTCTGTTTTGGTTAAGGGTGCTGACTTATTTACTGTCTATTTTATTAGGAAACAAATGTGCTCACTACTCCACTTGGCCGTGGGGGGATAATGCAATCATTGCAATATAGAAGCATAACTATCTAAACTGTGTTGGTAGAACTATGGGTTTTTATTAATAGTAATTATATAAATGGATTGCATAATTTCATAAATGATGCATTATTCTATTCTTTCTTTTACAAATATTTTTGTTCAAATTATGCTTAATGACTTGGGAAGTAATAAAGGAAATATAACAAACTTAAAGGAAATAGTTTTGTTTCAATCAGCCTTTGTTCCGTGAGACCCTGCAGCTCCCCCAGGAACTCGAATGTCCTTTTGCAGGATCTCTCATCATGAGCTCTATGTCTGCAGGGAATGTGTGTCCCACATTCTCATACTCTGTCCCGACATCAGACTATGTATCTTCCATTGTGTGCAGATTCGCGATTTGAATAATAAAGCCCTGCACGCTCCGCCTAGGTTGTGTCCCCACAACTCCTTGGAAAGCTCCCCAAGATAACAACAATAATTGCCCTTAACTCTAGCTAACATCTGACTTGCTTTCTTCTCTTTGGGTAATTTTGACGCACACTTCGACATCCTGTGATGTTAAGACTGGTTTTGTTCCTAATACACTAGTCATTGTCAGCACATGCTTAAGGCACTTCCGAGAGTCAAAAGGCCCTCAGTGCACAGGGATTTCAGTTATTGGGAATTTATGTACGTTGCTTCTTTAGCTCTTCATCAAGCAACCCATCTGTACTTTTAGTCTGAGGTGATCTCTAACCTTTCACCTTTTCCTAATAAATAGATACTATATGCCTAATGTGCTGAAAGCAATAAAGACCAAATGTGACACAATGCTCCCCTTCTAGTATAAACATGTTTGTAGCTTTTATGAAGCCCAAGCGTGCTTTCATTTTCACAGGCAATAGCTAAATAAGGTTGGGCGCTGACGGTTTGAGATATGCGGTGCACTGTTTCGTGAAATAGAGGGAGATGAGTTTGGAATGTGAAAGGAAATTATTCAAATAGTGGGAAATAGTTACTGAGCATTTGCCACGTGCTGGGCCCTTCCTAACCATGTCTCACATGCTCCTGAGAGCAGGAGACTCATTGGTGAGGAGTAAAGGCTCTGAAACCAGAGTACCTGGGGACACAAACCAGCTTGGCTGCTGTGTGATCCTGGGCTGGTTACTTAACTCCTCTGTGCCTCTGTTCCCTTATAGTAAGATAGAGCTCATAAAACCAGGGCTCGTGGGAAGATTGAGAGTTAATGTAGATAAGGTATTGTTTTGTCTCTTTCCTACATGAGAAAATCAAAGCTGGTGAGGTCAACTTGCCCACAGCCACACAGATAATGATGATTAGCAGGGCTGGGCTTTGCAAGTATATGATCTGTTTATATCATAATGGAGAAAGTCCACGTTTTAAACCACTGCCTCCTTCCCTTTTGTTCTTGGATTCTATAACATGCATTTCTTTATCCAGCTCTCCCCGCGGCCTTCTAGATAAACATTATTGATCATGATGATTTCAGACAAGGAAACTGAAGCTCAAAGATGTGAAGTAACTTGTCCAAAGTCACACACCTAGAAATTAACAGGGCTGGGGTCCGAAGACAATCTTTGAAATTCTAAGTCCTGTGCTCTTTTCACAACCCCATGTTTTTTCCTTCTCTCGCCAATCTGTGAGTGGATTGGGCCCATACCTGCCCTTAATGGAAAGTGAAATACAATAGCTAAGAATGACAGTGATCGCCATCAGCTGGGCCCTAACTCTGAGCCTGACACGGCACCTCACTAATACAACCAGGTACCTGCACCCCTTTAAGTGTTAATAAATTCTCCAGACAATTCTGGTATGCATCAAGTTTTGCAGTCACTACCCTCTCAGCCAGTTCTATAATCTGGGGGAAAAAAATAAAGATTATTGTATCCAATATGACCTTCACCCAAAGAAAGTGAAAAGCTCTATTAAGGACAAGAGATTTGGCATTTTCCTCTACTCAAATTTGTGGATTACACTGTGATCACTGCCAGTATTAGTTCAGGGCTATTTACTGGCTTGTTGATAGCCTGGTGCTCTCTTCATCTTTTGGTCCCTGCCACCTCCTAAGCCCTGTGACCATCTGAACTTTTTGTCATCAATCACTTTCATCTCATCAGGCTTTAGTGATCAGCAGATGGGTAGATTTGTTTTTCTTATAGGCTTTTTGTTGCAAATGTGTGCAAGTCAATGGAATTCATCAACCAATTAGAATATAGTAATCTCTAATAACAATAATATGAGAAATGTATTTAATAAACTCTATGCAGAGAAGTCAGCAACAGAGAGCATTTACGGTGCTGAATGTAGCATACTCAAGTTGATTTCTCTGAAGATTGCTTCAGCTCAAGTAGATATAAGCCAACAGGGGATGCCAAACATGTACTTGGGGTATTGAGAATTTTAGCTGCCTGGGAAAGAGCTCATGGAGGGCAACACTGGAAATCATTTCCTACAGTGGCAAATGTCAGAATTTGAAGCAAAGTATCCTTGGCTTTCAGGTCTGGCTTTACCACTTTCTAGCTGCAAGACTCTAAAAACATCACTTACCTCGTCAGTTTGTGTAATAAACAACTTAGCACAGCACCTAGCGTGATAGGTACCTAACAAAAAGGAGTTCCTTTCTTGTTTAGTTCTGGTCTATTCAATCCACAAATATGTATTGTGGACCTACTATATGCCAAGCATTATTTTAGATACAACAGTGAGCAAGAGCAAAGACCATATGCTTCATGGAGCTTGCACTTTAGAGCAGACAAACAACAGAATCATAAGCCGGAATGTAACTTCAGAAACTGAGAAATCCTATGAAGAAGATAAAATAGGATAATGAGACAGAGTGACTAGCAGGTACCAGGAAAGGGCTACTTCTTTAGCGAAGCTGGTCAGGGACCACCTCACTGAGGAAGTGGCATTTAGCACAAATTTGAATCATAAGAAAAACACAATGACCCAAAGCCTTGGTTAAGCCACTAACCAACCATGTGACCTAAACAAGTCACTGAAGCTTCTTTGGGGCCTGTTTCATCACCTATAAACTGCACAGCTGGAATAAATCTATGGGGCTTCTCTCAGCCTGAACCTCTGTTTTGGAATTATCTTTCTCCTTCTTGGTATCATCTGCCATGAGTAATCGTATGAAAAGAAACTAAAAAAAAACCTCCAAACCAAACTATACTACAGTAGTCATTTCATTCTTCCATTGCATTTTTTGGGCTTTTTCAAAATGTTCTTCTTCATCAAAGATAAATTAGTAGGTCTTAAGTGAATGAAAATTAATTAACGATTTTTTTTAAAATGTTCAAATCATCACAATTCCTGAGGATTACATTGCTGGAGAAGACAAGAACCACTGCATGGCAGATTTTTAGGGATGAATTGTGTGGCTTCATAATTACTTCATGTGTGGCTTCAAGTCTGAAATTGTACATATGTTAGTGGAGCCAACATGAAAAGCTGCCAGAACGCAGTGGATCCAACACTCTATTAGCCAAGAGTCGTGTGCATAGCTTTTAAAAACAATCCATAGTCTGAAATGTTTCCTTTCTTAAAATCATGCAGCAGAACTCACTTGGGTCTAAGACAATGGTCTACCCACAGTGAAGGTTGCAATGCAGGAAATTTGCACCAAAGAAGTCTTCGTCTTTCAGTTAGCCAAATAATTGCAGCCAAATCTTTGCCTGTAGCGATCCAGATGATTTTCTCATTATTCCAATTTGCCTTTGTCACCATAGTGTAAACCTCAATTATGGATCCACAGCCTAAAACAAGATTTTTGTATATATGGCATCATAAAATGTACAGGTCGATGTTTTCCATTTTCAAGTACTGATATTTTTTGCTTACTTTATAAAATGCAATCTCCCCAAATTGCAAAACACTTTTTAAAAAATTGTTTTGAAAACAAGTTCCCAAGTCAAGATTCAAGGACCGAAAAGTAAGAGCAAAGAAGATGAGATGAGGAAATTAGAGTTAATTAGCCTACAGTAGAGAAAGTTATGGAGCAATCCATGATGCCCCACAATTTTAGCTAGAGAAAGGTGGTAGCTGCTTGTCCAGTGGGGAGAGAAGGGGGAACAGGTAGTGCTTTTGAGCTCTTACTTTTACGGCAAATAATATCCCCAGCATTTTACATACATCAGCTCCTCACCACAACCCTAGGGAGGGTAGTGTAGCAATTTTTCTGCTTGTCTTAAAACAGAACTGAGGCTCAGTGAAGTTAAGAGACAAGGATGCTCACCTACTCGCAAGTGGCAAAACTACAACTTAACCCAGGACTGCCGACTACACAACCCATTAACTTTCTGCTCTAGCATTCTGCCTTAATAAAATAAAGAGCTTTTTCCCCCACATCCAATACACATTCTATTTAAGAAAAAGAAAACTTTACTGCAAGTTTTTAAATGTTGAAATGGCATTCTTAGGGAAGAGGCTGAGAAATTGTCTTCTTTGGAGGTCCATTAAAACCAGATCGGTTATCATATATGTCTGGTATGACTTCGGTGTGGTCCTACTCCAAGGTGAAAAGACAGACAAAGTGATTCCTCCAGTTCCTTTCTAGACTTTCCAGTCAAAAGTCAAGTCTACATCCATACAAGGCAAAATGGTGGGGACATGTTGAGTTCAGCTGTCCCGTTCTCATTCCCCTACCCCAAGCCAATTGCTTTGGCTAAAGTGATGTCCAGATTGTCTGGAAGGGCCACAGTCACTTGGATCACAGCTATGCCAACCATTTTCCTACAACCAGGGAGGGGACCAACTCTGTTGCAGTTTGTGCCCAACAAAATGAACACAATTCCAATGAATGTATTGTCTAATTTGATGGCTGTACATTCAATGCTTGGGAACTACAAATCGGGACAAAAACTAGCATGAAAATGGAGCCATGTTAGAAAATAGGAATGTCTTTTAAAATTCTATTATGCGTATCAGTTAGGATTATATTTGTCTGTGAGTATCAGAAAACCCAGTTCCTTTAACATGCAAAGTGTTTATTTTTTTCACATAACAAAAAGCCTAGGGGTAAGTGGTTTAGGGATGGCGTAGCTATCCAAGGATGTCATCAGGAAACCAGTGTCCTTCTGTATTCCTGCTCCACTAATGTTAGCATGTGGCTTTCGTTTTTACAGTGGCAATGTAGCTGCTGCACCTCCAGGGGTTTAGTTCATATTCCATGCAGGAAAGCAAAAGCCTTTTCCTTGTTAAACTTGGCCTTTTTATTTCAGAATGGAAGCCCTCTCCCAGGACTCTCCATGTGCATCTTATTGGCCAAACTGTATTTGTACTATGGCTACCCCTGCCTGCAAGCGAATCTGGAAGTCTGTGTGTTCTGCTTTCCAGTCTTTAATGCAGAAAAAGGCAAGGGAGAAGTGGATTGGGATGGGCTTTGAGTGAGTCAACTAACAATACTTGTCAAAATATGCCAGAAATCCCTATTTCTGAAAGCAATAAATGTGGAATTTGATATACAAATAGACTATATTACATAAACATTTACTACCTGCATCCATTCTAATATTTCACAGTTATTGCAAACGTGAAAATATTTTCTTAAAAGGTGATAAGGCACAAGTAGGGATGGATTCCACCTGAAGTAGATGGAACAGGAAGGACAAGGATTTGGGTATCAGATCAAGGTCTGAATGCCAGCTGTATACCTAATTAGGTATAGGTAATCTCTAGACCTCAATTTATTTATACTTAAGACAAGGGCAATAATAAGTACTCATAGAATTTCTTTATAATTCAATAAGATATATAAATTTTTATATACACCATAAAAAGAGTCTAGTACATACCAGACATTCAGGAAATGGATTTCTCTTCTCCCTTACTTCATACCTTATATTCAGCAAGTGCATAAACCTTCATGAAAATCAACTCAGTCACAGTTGACAGTTGAAGAATCAACTCTTTGATTGCAAGAAATTAGAACAAATCTACTGAATGGTGTGTAGACTTTCTCTATCCGTGCATGCCAAGATCCTTTCATTTGGGGCTTCATCACATTATCTTAGCAAACCAGACAAAAATGTCTAAGAGATTTTGTTTTCCAAGCTGCATGATACGCTTCAAAGTGCCATCTGTTTGTAACTTGTTACAAAACCGAGTCAACAGAGCCATTTGGTGACATTTTAAAAAGTGACTTCAATGTTTGTTACCAAGGGATATAATTCCTAGAATTTGTGCAATTTGTTCTGTGTTGCTGGGATGTGAAATAAAGCTTTCACAGAGGCTCTCAGCTGTTTCAATACATTATCCTCATCTTAACCCGTGAAGCCAGGTTTCAAATTGGGTTTCTTTCCATTTCAATTATCTCCCCATGTCACTGTGACCTTTCCAGTAAAGACGGATGCTTAAAACTTATCACATCATAGTCACCACTGCAAAATTAAAAAGAAGAAAAACAAACAAACAAAAAACAGCCCACAGATTTGCATAATCAAAATCTATCATAATCAAAATCTATCCATCAGCCAAAATCTCATTTCTAATGTGGTAAGGTGAAAAAAAAAATTCTGGAACACAATTTTTCACATGTGAATTCTGTGACCTTTAGCAAGCTACCACTTAACCTTATTCTCTCTTTTCTTACCTAGAAAAGGGAATGAACATACCTGTCCTACCCATCTCATTTGGATGATATGAAGATCATTGAGATAATGTGCTAGAAGCCCCATTCGAAACAGTGCATGATATACTCAAGCCTATTTTGATATTTCCCATCTATTTTCGTATCACATTGATTGTCACATATAATGAATCCCACATCCCCCTCTCAAACTCCCATCTGATTTGTCTCCTTATTTTCGCAGCCACGCTTTCTTACAAGAGGCCATTGCTCTTGCTTCACTGTCTTTCTTCCACACCCTTAGTCTGGTCTTAGCCGATTCTTCCTGGGTTCTACTTGATTCCAGCTGTTCAGACTAAACATCCAGCTCTCTGCAGGCTGACCACTTTTTGTGGGCCTAATGCAGCCAAATTCATCACAGGTTCATTGAACAAATACTTATGGATGCTCACCAGATCAGGGGTGATCAAAACAGACAAAAATCCCTGCCTTGTTGGAAAAAACATTTTATTTCTCTGACCTCACAAGCCTGGGCATAATATTAATAATAAATACACCCAAACGTCAACAATCCAATGGCATGCTCTCTCCTATCACTCAGCAACCTCCCCCAAGTATTTCTTGGTGTCTCTCTGCTGTGCCCACATGTGCTCGTGAACTCTAAGACGACAGTCCTTATGCAAATTATGATCCCAATCATAGCCCACTGCGCAAGTCATGGACCCGAATGGTGTCCATCTTGACAATGATGACATTTATGTGAAGAATCAATCTTCTGTCTTCCTCAAATCCCCCAAATGATAATCTTCATGCAGCCAGAGTGTTCTAAGTTCTGGGCAGAGGTGGAGAGAAAGCCGTCTCCCCATGTTGAGTCACCTGGCCCCCAGAGTAGTTGTGCTTATAACCGAGACTCAAGCCTTTACTGGAAATGTCCTCCAGAAAAGTTTTCCTAAACACATTCCTTTCAGCACCTGATGTTAACAGTTCTCTCTGTAAAGTGCAAAACCGGAACAGAGACAATGGGTATCCTCTGTTGTCCATATGTATCCTCTCCCCACACAGGGCCTTGTGCATACTCAGACCCCACACCTCTCTGTCTTAGTGCTCAATCTCCAACTTACAGTTGGCCTTAGCTAGCACACTCTAGAAACCAATGAAATTTGGGAAATCTATGCAAAGCTTTGTGCTTTCAGATTGATGTCATTTGGAAATGGTCATTACCACCTACTCCCAATTATATGAGAATACCAGGCACACCTGAATGATTTCAGGTAGAAACCTCTGCAGTGTCCTTGGAAAGAGCTGATTTTCTCTTTTCTCCCCCTTACTCATCCTGCAGAATACCTTTAACCTGCTTGGTCCTCTTCCCATGGAAGCACAGAGAAACATAGTGGTTAGAGGTAGGTACCGGAGCCCAGTCAAAGATATTTCAGGATGGAAGAGACTTGAACATTTGTATAGGATGAGAGCAACCAGCCAGCGGTAGAAATTGAAGGTATCAGAGGATGAGACAAGGTGGTTGGGCCAGGTGATCTCGGAGAGGCAAGTGGTAGATCAAACAACCACCAAGGTGGAAGGTGTGGGCTTGAACAAGCATGGGTCCTGACCCACGGCTGTGTCCTCTGAGCCAGGTGAGAAGCCAGTGCAGATGGACAGGAATGTGAATAAATTAGGGACAGTAGGGAAATTGGGGGGACCAGGAGGATGCTTTCTGTTTTACTCTAGGAGGTTGGAACTGTGATCCCCGCTTAAGACAAGGACAGTGAGCTGATTAAATGTGTGCTGATTAGATAGAATGAACAATATTTTATAGCACAATAAAATGCCTATAATCAACAATAAATTATGGTATACTTTAAAATAATCAAAAGTGTGGAATTGGAATGTTCCTAACACAAAGAAATGTTACATCCCTAAGATGATGGATACCCCAGTTACCCTGATTGGATTAATTCGCATCGTATGCCTGTATCAAAACATCACACGTACCCTATAAAGATATACAACTATGCACCCATAATAATTAAAAATAATTTTTTTAAAAAAATGAAATACTTGGGAATAAACCTACAAAGTATGCGCAAAAAAATAAAAAATGTGTGCTGAGAGCAGCCAGCCGGTTCCTGCCATAGTGTAAACACCAGAAAAAGAAATCTTCACTTCTCTCCCCCTTGACAGATTGAAATTTATAGCAAATGTTTATTTACAAAGGACCTCATATAAAAATAGCCCATGACACCATCCATATATATTGCCTTTTAAGTGAAACACATGAGCCTTCTTGAAACTTTTATTTTAAACCCTAAACTATAATGACCTTTCTAAACTCATCTGTTCTGAAAATAACTTGGCCCAAGTGCACACTATTCAAGAAGCCTTCTGACCACACATACTCTCTTTTTGTGACCCCCGAGCCTGGAGAATGTTCTGAAACATTGCCAGCAAAGAGGTGCGTGCAGGAAGAAAACTGAATTCCGGAGCTTTTGTGTTCAGTGTTATAAAAATGGTTCCAGACGTGACAAATGAGAGGGAGATAATCTAAAACATAGACCATTTTTACATTTGGTGTTTGAAAATTTTTGTAAGCATGAACTTTCCTGGGCCAGATCAGGTTTTCGGCTTCCAAATGTTTCAGGTTTTGACTGTCTTCCCTTGATTATTTGAAATCATAAGGGTTGGTTTGGGAAGGTTTCATACTCAGGCTTGAGGACAGCTGGCACACAGACCACAGCAGGTAGTGGGTAGCGGCCCTTGAGGAGTGGGAGGTTCAGGATTCTCTTTCACCTTGCCCTACCCTCAGCCACCACCGTGCCACAGTGGGGAGGAGCAGGAATGCAGAGGGATGGGCCCAGATTCAGCCAGTGTTTCAGGGACGGCAGGAAGAGAATTCTCTTGTGAGAACAAGAGCTGGGATTTCTTGAATACGGATGTTTCTCTCTCTCTCTCTCTCTCTCTCTCCCCCTCCCGCCCCACCCCCAATCTCTTGTAAGTAAGTATTGGTCTCTGTGGCTTGTCTTTTAGGAATTCTAGTCACTCAAAAGACCACCATAATAATAGAGGCCAGGACTAAGCACTTACAAAGTCCCTGGCACTATTGCGGGCACTTGGAACAGAGCTATGACAAAAACAGACAATTTCCCTCCCTCCAGGCCTTTAGAGTCCATCTGAGGGGTAGACAAACAAAGAAAACACAAAGACATACGTATCAGGAGGACCACGAAGAAGGAAGTGGCATAAGGGACAGAAAATCCCAGGCATGCTGCTTTAGACAAGTGGGTCAGAGAAGACCTGGAACCACGAAAAGCCAACGTTTTGGCAGAGGAATGCACCGCACCAGGCTCTAGGGGCAGAGAGTTCTCTCAGAGGAGTCACAAGCAGGAGAGAAGGCAGGGAGGATTGTTGCAGGCACAGCAAGGATACCAGGGTGGCTGGAATGGATCGCAGCAGGCAAAGGCGTGCGGTCGGAAGGAAGCAGAAGTGAGATCGTATAAGGTCCTGCAAGGACCGTGAGCTCTACCCTGAGGGAGGTGAGAAGCTGTTTCAGGATTTTAAGAAGGAGAGTGACTGACAGGTCTGACTTGAATTCCAAAAGTCCACTCCATCTGCTGTTTGGAGAATAGACTGTCGGAAGGCAAGGCGGGGTGGACTGCCCCATCCCTGCTCCAGTTCTCAGTGAGCTGGCCAGGCGATTTCAGCAACAATGGCAGGTTCCCTTGAAGAATTCACAGGCCAAAATAAAGTGGACACACATAAAAAGTTTGACAACCACCTTCCTTACGGCTTATGTGTTACATTAGATGGCTCGTTTTGAAGACAGATAAATCACATTATAGCATGGTAATAAAATGAAATTAATTTGACTAAGCACGGTTCTATTTGTAGCATTTTATTTCATCGGCCAGAAAAGCTCAAATACCAGACTGTTATGTTCAAAACCAGACCTGGAAGCCAAAGGAAAAAGCTGTCTGTTTGCCTTCCTTCTCCTTGGACCTGATGTCTTGGCAATCAGTGCTAACCCCCCGGGAGCAGGGAGGTCTGTGCCCTTCCGACTAAGGAGTTTGTGGCCAAAGCTCCAGATGGCACAGGGTGTTCCTTTGCCTGGCCTTGTCTCTTGTGCATGGGGCTTTAGGGGGACTGTGTGGAGTGGGGCTGATACAGAAATTGTGTATCTAATGGAAGACTTAGATGTGAGAGATCCTGGGTCCAAATCAAATATTGTTTATCAACATTTATAGCGTGTATTTAATTATTTCATTTGACAAATGTACGTCCCTAATACACATCAGGCACTGTTCTAGATACTCAGGACTCAGCAACAAAAAGCACAGACAAAATTACCTGCCCTCGTGGAGCTTATATTATACAGGGAAGACAGATGATACAAAAAGAAATAAGCAAAATAGATAGTGTCTTAGATGATGATACATGCAATGGAGAAAATAAAGAAAGGAAGGATGGAATGGTAGGGTTTGCAATTTTAAGAGTGGTCAGGAGAGGCTTTTGTAGGAAAGCAAAAATTAAGTATAAACCTGAAAGAGGTGGTAGGACAGGATGATGACATAGGTAGGTGTAGATATAGACAGAGATACACACACACATCTGAGGGAAAAGCTCTCTAGGCAGGAAGAACAGTGTGTGCCAATGTCCTGTGGCAGGGACATGCCCAGCATGCCTGAGTAGCAGCACAGAGGCAGTGTGGTCCAAGCCAGATGAGCAAAGGAGAGAGAAGTCGAATATGAGACAGCCGATGGGGATGGCTGGCCACAGAGGCCTCTGGGCTAATTCTAAGTCTTCATCTTTTACTTGGAGTAAGAAGGGAAGCCATTGGAGGATCCTAACAGATTGCTCTGTCTGCTGGGTGCTTCTCCAAGGGGAGTAGCAGACAGAGCAGATGGAAACTGCTGCAGTAACGTGGGCAAGAGATATTGCTGGAAGGGACAAAGATGGCAGCAGTAGAGATGGTGAGAAACGGCAGGATGCTGGAGATGATGTTTAAGGAGGAGTGAAAGGATTTGTTCATGTGGGATTTGCAGGAAAGAGGAAAATCAAGGGAGACACTGAGGTCTTTGGCCTGAGCACCAGAAAGACTTGGTTACCAATTCTTGGCAAGTGTGTGAGGCTGTTGGTTGAGAGACTTCAGGAGGCATGTATTCGGCATGTTATGTTCGCGGTGCCTGCTGGACATGCACATGGAGATGTCTAGTGGGCAGGTGAAAATGAGCGTGGCATTCAGGAGGGAGGTCTGGCTAGAGATAGGCATGCCCAGCCGTGGGACTGGATGAGATCACCTAGGGAGAATGCAGATAGAGAAGTGAAAGCAGTCAAGGATGGAGTCTGGGCCTCCAGTGTTTACCAGATTAGGAAGAGAAAGAGGATCCGGGGAGGGGGTGTTGAAGAGACTAAGGGGCCAGAGGAAAATAAGAGACAGTGGTTTTCCCAGGACAGGAGCAGAAAGACAGAGGAGCAAGGGTGAGGCTGGCGAGTAGTGGGCAGAGCCTGTTGGGGTGGGTTTCAGAGAGAATGGGAGGACAAGACCATAGACAGTGAGGACAGAGTATTAATTCAAAGGGTTTTGATACGAAAGGGAGCAGTGAAATAAGGCAGTATCTGAAAAGAAAAGTGGTAACGTATATTATTAATAGCAACACGTATGGCGCATATAGCAATATATATCGCTGCATGTGTATTATTTATATATTACTATATTAATACATATATATGTATTATTAAAACATATATAATTTACTTTATATATCTACATATATTATCACATTACTATATATGTATACATATTTCATATATATCTAAACATATACATGAAGATATTACATATATGCATATACATACATGTACACATATATACATATATAAACATACATGTATATATTATATCTATATAATCCTTTAGAGAGAAGGAAACATACGAAGGACAAAGAGGAAACTGCTGGAGTGATGCCAATGCATAAGCGAGAGGAGGAGAGAAGAGAGCGTCCACTGTGGAGGTGGAAGCTGATCTGGGACAGGGGTGCGGCAGGGCACTGACCTTTCCTTCACAATAAAGAGGAATGGCAGAGTACTCCAGCATGACGCGATATAAAAATGTCTATGTGGTGGCAGAAGCTTGTATGTCTTCTGATTACAACTCTTTTCTTAATAAAATGGGAAATAGCATCATTCGTTGACAGTAACCATGGGAGAAGAGGCGTCAGAGGTTTAAAGGTAGAGAAGAAGTATGAAACTTATAAAGAGAGTGGATTCTGATAAAATACGAAAATATAATACGTTGATGGGCAGCATTATTGAAGGATCCTTTTGAGGTGAATGGTCATTTGTTGAGATGGCGAGTAGTCAGCTTGGCTGTTCTCTTCTAGTGCATTTTGCTGAAGTGATTGATTAGTCAAAAAAAGGTACAATGAGGCCGGGTGCAGTGGCTCACGCCTGTAATCCTAGCACTCTGGGAGGCCGAGGCAGGTGGATTGCTCAAGATCAGGAGTTCGAGACCAGCCTGAGCAAGAGTAAGATCCTGTCTCTACTAAAAGTAGAAAGAAATTATCTGGACAACTAAAAATATAGAGAGAGAGAAAAAATTAGCCGGGCATGGTGGCGCATGCCGGTAGTCCCAGCTACTCGGGAGGCTGAGGCAGGAGGATTGCTTGAGACCAGGAGTTTGAGGTTGCTGTGAGGTAGGCTGACGCCATGGCACTCTAGCCAGGGCAACAGAGCCAGACTTTGTCTCAAAAAAAAAAAAAAAAAAAAAAGGTACAGTGAAAAGGAAGAGGGGCTAGGAGTAGAGGATGTGTTCCAGAGAGTAACCAGCGTGGACTGTAAGCAGGATAAGGAAGGAGGTGAAGACGAATAAGTACAGGTTAAAGGTGCAGCGTCCAAGTGATGTAAAAGAGCTGTTGGATTTGAGGTTCTGGATGGAGTGAGAAAATAGGAAAGACAGTAAATGGTGGCAGGACAGTGGGAAGCCTGAACTTGAGTTTATAAAGACACTGTAGCTATTGGTGATGAAAAGGTCAATGACATGTTCATGTGATAAGAGTCTACAGTGGAGTGAAGACAAGATCCCTGGAAGAAAGAGAATCAAAGAACTGTGAGACAAGTCTTCTAAGTAGATACTGAAATTATTGAGAATTATGACAATTGTGTTGGAGACAGTGACAGGGGGCCAGGAGCTGGAATCTCTAAGAAATGAGGGAGGTGGTATAGATTAGCAGATGACTTCATCCAGGACTGGTGGGTAGTATGGACAGGTGACATGAGATTCAACATTAGAGGATGAATGGTCTGAAAACAACAAGGAGGAGGCAAGGAGGTCACCTCCAGACTTAGCAGAAAGAGGAGTGAGGGGTAGAAAACAGCCACCACCGGGATGGGCTGCAGGGGAGGAGGTATCCTCAAGGGAGAGCCAGGCTTCAGGAAGAACAAGAAGGTAACGATCGTTCAAAGGGAGGGTGAGGAGGCAGAGGACTTTGCTGATGAGTGACCTTGAGTTTTAAGGGGAGCCAAGGAAGGGCTCCCGGAGTGTAGAAGGGGTGGAAGATGGGCCGGGAAAGTGGCCATAGGACATAAGAGTGCACAGGATGTGCAGTGACCTGGGAGTCTTGAAGAACATGACCTGGGATCAAGGGTGCGATGAGAACCCAACCCAATGATCTCAAGGCAGAGTGTGCTGGTGAGGCTCTAGGTGGTAGGGAGGAGTGAGTGGGGTCCACGAGAACCATGACAGGTCCATGGCTTCTCTTCACTCCTGTCCACGGAGGATTGGAGGCAAGGGAATGAAGAGTCTTATCAAGAGCACCCAGAAATCTCTAGGGTGTCTTCCTTGCTACCCTAGAGATTTTCAGGAACTACCTTGAGAGGCACAGATGCATTGGTAACGCTGGATTACAAAATGCAACAAGGCTGGGGAGGCAGGAAATGAGGCTGAAGTGGTCAGTAGGGGCAGGATATGGAGAACTGTGGGTCCTGTTAAAGACGTCTCCCTTAATCCCCCACACTAGAGTTATTACTCTTAGTGACATGGCAGAGGGCCTTTGGAACTATAAACAATGTGGACTTTCTTCCAGTCCCACATAACCCTACACATCCATTCTGCCTATGATTTCAGGGAGGCTAGGGATTTTTCAGCTATATACAACACTGTTCATCCAGAAGAACAAAACCAGGAGAGGATATATATTAAGAGAGATATTGCAAGGATTTGGATTATGCAAGTGTGGGGGCTGGTTAGATGTCTGAAATGTTCAGGGGAGGCCTCCTTTCTGGGCAGACTGGAACGCTCTCAGGCAGGAGCTGATGTTGCAATACACAGGAAAGATACAGCTCTGCTCTTAAGTCCTTACAGCTGATTGAATTGAACCAACCAGATTATCTAGGAAAACTTTACTTAAAGTCAACAGATTATGGAATTTAGTCACATCTGCAAAATACCATCACAGCAAAACCTAGATGAGTGTTTGATGAATAACTAGGGACCGAGGCTAGCCAAGTGAATACGTAAAACTGACCATGACATCAGCGTACTTCCTAAAATCTATAGATCTGTGGTTGCAAGCTCTTTTTGTGAGCAGGGAGGAGCCCATGAAGCATTATAGGGACATAAGTGAGATGGTCCACTTTGTATTTCAGAAAGATCAGATCTTCATGATTAAGTGGTAAGAATTCTTAGTAAAGAATTTGAACAAACAGTACTAAAAATAAAATATGACTTTCTCCAGGGCAAATCCATGTGAATTACAGTTGGTCTCAGTGGAAAAAAAAGCAAGTTGGGAAGAACCCCAAAGAAAAGTTATTGCAAACTTCCCTGAATACTCAAGAAAGGAATTATTTGTCCATGTGCAAGGATTTTTAAATAACAGATCAAAATTCCCAATAACTATCCAATCTTCCATTGAATTCATAATTAATGAATTGACAAGCATTTATGAGCACCTAACCAGTGCCCAGCGCTCTCATGAAAATAGGAAAAAAATAATTAGCCACAGGTCCTGTCACCTCCCCTAAGAGACAGTCTGTTTGGGGACTCCATCTGCACTCTTTCAATTGAAAGTGACAGAACATCCAATTCAAATGTCTCAAAGCAAGAAAGTGTGGAAGGGTGCTTCTTAATGCATATAACTAAAGTCTAAGGTAGCTCTTCTCACTTCAGGTTCTGTTGAATCCAGTTGCTTTAAGCATGCGACCTCCATGCAAACTCCATCTCTCCACATCTCTTAGTTCTGCTTTTCTCTGAGGTGGCTTCACTGTGAGTCAGGTCTGTTCTTGCAATGAAAGACAGTGTGGCCAGCACCTCTAGGTCTACATCCTTCTAGCTCAACAACACCAGTAGAAAAGACTCCTGGACTCCCAGGGTTGAGTAGATTCCCAGGGCCCAGTCTCACGGCCTCACTTCAGTCACTTGCCCCTCCCATGAATTAATCATTGTGCCCCGAGCAGTGGAATACCCTAGAGATGCTAGAGGGTGGGTAGGGAGACAGAAAGGTCCCAAAAAGGAAAATCAAGAGGTCATTCCCAAAGAGAGAACAGGGTACTGGGTAAACAAAAGAGTCAGCTCCCTCTGCTGGGACGTCACAGCTGAAGCCCCAAAGACCAGTGCAAATCAGAATAAAGCTGAGATTCCATCGAGTGTCCTGCCCTAACTGCAAGACTCAGTTTCCTCATCTCTTAAGGGGGAGTAATAACAACACTTGTTATTACACTGTAGTTGTGTCTCTTAGCTACAACATGCATTATTTAAAACCCGAATGAGATAACATACAACTATGCCTTATAAGTAATAAACATTATGTGCAAATAAGATATGATGAAAGCTTTATTGATGAGGTGGGACTTCAGTTTGTGCAGAAAGAGGGAAACAGGAAGAAAGAGAACAAGCAGGAAGCACCACCACTACCTGGGCAGTGAGCACCACAGGTAAAGAGGGATTTGTTCTGTTTTGTTAATGCAGCCGTTATGGGTAAGCCTTTGTAATGAGAGTTCCTATCTTCAAGAATGAATTAAAAGAACAGTAGTGAGAGTTATAGACTTGTTTCTACCAGCTGTGTGACTCTGGGTGAGTTATTTAACCTCTG
>NW_012137191.1:13271921-13272592 GCF_000956105.1 Propithecus coquereli
CTAAACATATACATGTAGATATTACATATATGCATATACATACATGTACACATATATACATATATAAACATACATGTATATATTATATCTATATAATCCTTCAGAGAGAAGGAAACATATGAAGGACAAAGAGGAAACTGCTGGAGTGATGCCAATATATAAGCGAGGGGAGGAGAGAAGAGAGCGTCCACTGTGGAGGTGGAAGCTGATCTGGGACAGGGGTAGGGGCAGGGCACTGACCTTTCCTTCACAGTAAAGAGGAATGGCAGAGTACTCCAGCATGACGTGATATAAAAATGTCTGTCTATGTGGTGGCAGAAGCTTGTATGTCTTCTGATTACATCTCTTTTCTTAATAAAATGGGAAATAGCATCATTCGTTGACAGTAACCATGGAAGAAGAGGCGTCAGAGGTTTAAAGGTAGAAAAGAAGTATGAAATTTATAAAGAGAAGTGGATTCTGATAAAATATGAAAATATAATACGTTGATGGGCAGCATTATTGAAGGATCCTTTTGAAGTGAATGGTCATTTGCTGAGATGGCGAGTAGTCAGCTTGGCTGTTCTCTTCTAGTGCATTTTGCTGAAGTGATTGATTAGTCAAAAAAAGGTACAATGAGGCCGGGTGCGGTGGCTCACGCCTGTAATCCTAGCACTCTGGGAGGCCGAGGC
>NW_012137191.1:13276997-13279450 GCF_000956105.1 Propithecus coquereli
TAGGAAGGAAGAGAAGGTGAAAACGTTCACGAATATCCTGATCCTTGACCTGGATTTGCTTTCAGCAGGCATTAACCAGATGTTCTAGAACATTCCTTTAGCCATAGATTGAGTGATAGTAATTTGAAAGATTTATTAGAGAATATTTTTAGCCAGGACAAAAAGAACTAAAAATTTTAGGATAGTGCCATAGATAACAAGCTGAATTTAAATGCTTTTCTGCCTGAATCCATAAACCCTCCACTCCTTCAGACATTGAGAAATAAGATTCCATTTCTTGCCAGGAGATTGAGACCCCACAGTCATCAGATCCATGGTCCATACCTGTGTACATCCAGGAGGAACTTACTTACATCACCTCATTGTCTCCCCACCACAGCCTGGGAGTGGTTATGGCTGTCCTCTCAGCCCCACGGTGTTGACACAAATGGAGTGTGAACTGCCAGTGTGTGAATCAAACCTCTCGTCCCAGCCCCGTGCCCCTTCAACCCATCACAGGCACCTGTGCAGGACAGCAGCCCCACCCTGCCCCACACAATCCATAAAGCACTGAGGTACATTCTGGTCCCCAGCTCGGCCTCTCCAGGGAGCCTCCCCGAGTGTGGAGTGCTGCCAAGAGGCCCTGCGGCAGCAGCAGGGAACACAGAGGGTGTGACAGGGCCGCATTTCGGCCAGGAATTCCTTTTCAGTCTGCTTTGCCTCTCTGTGGGCCTATTTCCTTTCTCCCTCTCCTAGCAATAAACACCAATAATTATGATATAAAAAAAAGCAACAGGAGATTTTCAAGAGGAATTTGAGCAAAATGAAAACGTAGAGGTGAGAGTAACCAGGAAAACGGGTGAAGGCCAAAGCCTGGAAGTTCGCTGTCCTCCAAAAAGGAAGTAACCTTAACAATTTCAAGAAACAGAGCCCCTAAGCTGGTCTCAAAGACACAATCCCTCTAATTGGACACAATATGAATCCCACAGTCTCCTACTAGAGGCCATTCTGCAGGAGTCTCCCATCGTGGCCAGGCCCCACAGGCCCTGGGCTGCTAAAGCTTAGAGGGAGAGAGCAAACAGACCCTCCAGGAAAGTGAACTCACATTCTAGGCCAGAAGGTCCCAACCTGGGCCTTTCTAAGAATCACCTGGGTGTGTGTGTTAAAATTCAGACTCTCGGGCCCCACACCCAAGATCTTGATTCTGCACATGTCAGGTGAAGCCTGGGTATCTTTGGCTTTAACAGGCCCCCTGAAAATTCTGAGGATCAGACAAGTCTGAGAACCACCACTCCAGTTAACCTCCTTGCTGTGTGACCTGCAGCAATGGAGTTCACCTCTCTAAGCCTGTTTCCTCAACTTTAAAATGAAATAAACCCACCTCTTCCGCCGGGTGGTTGTGACAAGCAGATGATACGGAAGCCCTGGTGCCAAGACAGGGCTACTCACTCATTCACACCCATTTGTTGATGGCCTACTATGTGCTGGGCCCTCTCTGGGCACCAGGGACATATCAGTGAGCCAGACAGAAACTCTGTGCCCAGAAGCACCTTCCCTTCTAATGAGGGAAGACAGAGCATCAACCGGTAACCATTGCCCCCATCAGAAAGTGACTACACTAAGGGAAAAAGTAAGAGGTGAGCTGGGCATGGCCAAAGTGGGACAGCTCTATTTCATATAGGAGGGAAGGGAAAGGCTCACAGATAACTGCCATTTGAGCAGGCCCTGGAGGAGGTGAGTGAGTAAGTGAGCCCGTGAAGGTATAAGCCAGGGGTAGGGAAACTTTTCATGTCGGAAAACCACATTAATTTAGCTGTAATCAAATAAGACCTCATTCAAGAAACTTCAATTAGATATATTTAAACATGCACATTATTTTGTAAAAATCTAACTACTACGTACTTAATAATTTCAAAAAATGAAAATTGTTTGTTCATTTTAAAGTTAACTAACCTTATAATGACTTTGTTGTGTCTGCTTTTTGTTGGAAAGCATTTGAATATTTGATTGCAGCCTGGAAGTCCTCACTGTCAGTTGATCTTCTAGATGGGCATGAGTCATTTGTGACCTTAAGGGAATCTTGATTTGGCTTAGGTAGGAAAATGTAAATTCATAGCAATAAGTGGTTGAAAAGCAAGAAAGCATTTTGGGGGCATGTTGCTGAAGACATGGGTATTCTAGTTGCATTTTTCCATATTTTAATTGGATCTTTCTTAGCATCAAAGAATGGCTTTAAAATGTCATCTACTGAGAGCTCAATCAATTCCATCTGTAGTTCTTTAGGTGCTGTGGTGATAACAACTAGGTGAGGCTGAAATGCTAATTTCAGTGTGATGTCATGATTCTCAAAGTCATTGAATTCTCCAATTAATAGGTCTATAACAGCTGCATATTCTTCAAATGATTCACATATATCATCATGCTCATCAGTGACCTTTGCTAACTGGGGAAAACAGTCATCCAAAATTTCCTTT
>NW_012137191.1:13280940-13281507 GCF_000956105.1 Propithecus coquereli
CATGTGGCCTTAAGGCTGCAGGTTTCCCACCCCTGGTAGAAGCATTCCAGGCAGAGGGAATGTCCTGTGGAAAGGTCCTGGGATGGGAGTGTGTTCGGAACATTTGAGGAAAGTAAATAAGGTAATGTGGCTGGGGCAGAATGGTTCAAGGGATAATAACAGGGGCTGAGGTCAGGGAGAAACCCAACAGCAGGTCGTATAGGGCCTTGGAGCCACGTAGCTATAAAGTGCTCTCGAGAAACGGTAGCTGATTTAAAGACAACCCCAGATATGCCTCAGTAGGAAAATACCTAAATAAGTCATAGTCCATTCATACTATAGAACCCTGGGCAGAGAAAGACATTCATCATATATCATTGAATAAAAAGAGTATGTTGCAAAATATTGATATGTTTGGATCCCATTTAAAAAATTATCTTAATATGAACACACATTTGTTCAGAGTAAAAAAACTCTGTGGACGAATGCACACACAAAATGGAACAGTGTGAATCTGTGAGGAATTGGGTTCAAAGGAAGAGATCTGTGCATAGGGACTCTCATATTTTACTTTATATACTTCTACAG
>NW_012137191.1:13285717-13346145 GCF_000956105.1 Propithecus coquereli
TTGGTGAGGATGCAGAGAAAAAGGAACTCATACACTGTTGGTGGGAATGTAAATTAGTACAAACTTTATGGAAAACATTATGGATATTTCTCATAGAACTAAAAATAGAATTATCATGTGATCCAGCAATCCCACTATTGGATATCTACCCAAAGGGGAAAAAAAAATCATTGTGTCAAAAAGATACCCACACTCATATGTTTATCACAGCACTATGCACAGTAGCAAAGATGTGGAATCAACCTAAGTGTACATCAATGGATGAGTGGATAAAGAAAATGTGGTACATATACACAAATGAATACTATTCAGCCATGAAAGAAAGAAAATCGTGTCTTTTGCAGCAACATGGATGGAACTGGAGGCCATTATCTTAAGTGAAACAACTCAGAAACAGAAAGTCAAATACCTCATATTCTCACATATAAGAGGGAGCTAAATAATGTGTACACATGGACCTAAAGTGTGGAGTAATAGACACTGGAAACTCAGAAAGGGGGTAAGAGGGAGGTGGATAATGAGAAATGACTTAGTGAGTAGAGTGTACATTATTTGGGTGATGGATACACTAAAAGCCCAGACTTCACCGCTACATAATATATCCCTGTAGCAAAATTTCACTTGTACCCCTTAAATTTATACAAACAAAAAAAATAAAAAGTAAAAGAAATTTGGACTTGAATCTTGGTAGATGCTAATCTCTAAGGAAATTGGTTTTGGTAAGCAAGGGGCAATGAAGAGGGCTCTAAGCAGTGGCAGTTCCTGGTCAAAGCGTAGCTGCATAATGATTCCAAGTACAGCCACCAAACAAGTAATTTACTGTGCCTCAGACATTCACAAGGATCTCAGGGTTGACGTGGTTTCAAGTTGGCCAAGGCAGCAGGGGTAGATGAGGGCTACAGCCTGAAAGCACCCAGATGGGATGACTCAGCCACTTATGCTGCATTCTGGGCCCCACTGGTCTGGGTCCCCCACCATGGAGCACCTGAGCCAGCCTCCATCAGCATCAGGGTGGAGATTAAGATTGAGACGGAGAGGGGTTGGCTCTGGGTGGAAGCAGAGCACTATCTTCGAATGGGACACAGAAGACCATAAAAAGCAACTAGCAGGGCAGGAGAACCCCATCTGGAGGTCAAGTGAGGTAGTGCAATTGTGTACTACCTTTGCTTGGAGTTTCCAGTTAATCATGATCTAGGGGAGCTGAGCACATCTCATATATTCAGCTAGTATTTACTGGGCATCAACCAGAATATCATGTTTTAGTTTTCCCAAAAGCAAACCCTAAGACAAAGACTTATGGGCCATGTTATTTATGTGCATAAAGCAGGGAGTACGGAAAGTGACAGAAATAGGATAATAAAGCCAAAAAAGAGTAATGCTTTTGAAAGATTAACACTGTGGCCAACTGAGGCTCAGTCCCTCTGGGGACCCTGAGGAGCTGTGCACAGTACACCCCAGCATTGTCCCATGGGGGAGAGGGGATGGGAGGCTGTGTCTTTCCTTGGCTGAGGGTTGCCCTCGGGGCATTCCTTCACCTGCATTTCCTGGCAGCCCACACTCTGGATGAACAGGTTCCTATCCTTCGAGAGAAATCTCTCAAGCAGGGAAGCAAAAGGACATGGGAAACTCAGAGGGCAGGTGTCAGTGTGGATGGGAACTTCCCACTGTAGCTGCAAGTGGACTTGGAGGTGGGTCAAGGGGCACAGAACAGGGCAACAATAGTTCCTGATCCACTGAGAGCTCTTGAAAAATCTGTTCTTCCACAGCGAGCTATTTACACTTACCTACCCACTCTGCATCCACCTGGGCCAGGCACAGGACTCCAATGTCAAAGCTGATCCCAGGCATCCCTTTCTCTGAAATGCCTTTTGTGACCATCCGTCCTGAGGCAGCAGTCTGCTTCCAGCAGCTGTGAACATCTCTGGAGGCTCCACAGACAGAAGTTAAGCAAATGAACTCAGAGTCACACTGCCTGCAGTGACCATTCCAACTCTGCTGCTCTGTGAACAGGGCCAGTTCCTTCATATCTCAGAGCCTTGGTTTCCTCCCCATTAGAACGGGGATAATAATAGTAGTGTGTGTAGAGTTGTATGGAATAAACGAGATGACCCATGTAAAGACAGTCCAGGGCTTGAGAACATAGTAAGCCCTCCAATGTTAGCTATTGTAATCTCAAAATATGTACAATGCTTCGTTTTAACTGTTTGCTTAATTTGACTATCACCTTCTTACCTATGTTTTGCATAACTATAAATCCAAGTGTCCCACAGAGTGCCTGGTATATAGGTTTTAAGTACATGAATGAATGAACTGAGATGCCACTTGCAAAATTTGCAAAGTGCCTTCAAGTGATATGTACTGAGTGCCCACTTGGGACCAGGCACTGCTCCAGGGCCTTTCCCATATGTGAGCTCATCTGTTCTTCCCAACATTCCTGTGGGATTAAAAAGTCTACTGCAATTATCACATCTTTATGGCTCAGAAAATAAGCTCAGAAAGTTTATGTGATTTTTCTGAGGCCATGCCATTAGTGAATGGCAGGGCAAAGATTTAAGCCTGGCTTCTCCAGTTTCAGGGAAGAGAAGTCACTGCGGTTCTAGTATGCAGGCTAGATTTTGGGGAAGTAAGATTGGAACTAATTCACCTTCCATTATCACTAGGCCCAACAGAGTTCAGAAATACAAGGTTTTATTCTTCAAAAATGTCTTGGATTATACACACATTTTTTTAATTGTAGAGAGAAGAAATAACTTGACTGAAAAAAAGGAAAAAAGATAACATTTACAGACTAAATTGCAACAAGATCTGAAGGCAGCAACTCCCGTGGCTCTTCGAGGAATATAGATGATCAGTGTAATTTATCATAAAATCTGCCAAGTGTGTTCAGAGGTAGTAAGTAATGCTGTCAACAGCATTAAATTTGGTGCACAGAAAGCGATATTTGCATGAAAGGAAGTGGAGAGAAACAGAAAAGAATCAGGTTCCATTGTTTTGTTTTCTCATGAACACAAAAAATCTGAAACCTTCTGCAACAACAAACACTAACTTTGGAGATTCTACAACGTTTCTGCTCCAACATTCAAGGAAACCATTAAAGCTGGTCAGTGTCCTGGAGGGGCCACAAATGGTCTGCTGTGATCCACACCTTCCCTCATCACCTCCTCAATGCTCAGGCTCCCTGAAGTTTGCTACAGAAATTACTGGCTTTTCTTGCCCTGTATTGGTCAAAGAGACTAGATGATGCAGCATTAACCCAAAAAACCCAAATCTAAGTGGCTTCAAACAGCAAAGGTTACATATTAATTGTGCCGCCTGCTCACTGTGGGCACGCAGGGACCCAGCCAGCTTCACCATCTCCCGATGCCCCCATCACAGCAGGAGCCTTCAGATTTCACTGTGGATGGGGAAGGAGCATGTAGGCCATTCGTGTTACTTCCATTCACATTTCGCTGCCCACACAATTCATCTGGCCAGGCCTGACTGAAGAGTGAGGAAGAGTGATCCTGCCAAGTGTCTCAGAAGACCACAGACCCAGAAGTACTAGCACGCATCTCCCAGTGCCGCACACCACACACAGGAGAAGCCAGAGTGGTCCTGTGAAGGTCTGCGTCCACATTGCAGATGAGCCGGGAGAAGGGAGTGGCAAATAATGAGGAGGAGCCAGGAAAACATTATTTTCACTGTTTAGGGACAGCCTCTGGTTGGGAGAGCATGTCTGGGGTAGAAAGGGATGAAGGGGGAGAGGAGGAGCAATCCTGGAGTCACAGCACAATCTGCATCTTTAAGTGCCTCCTTAGGAGCCACACTGGCTTCCTAGATGCCAAAACCTGAGGGAGACATTTCACTGAGGCAGGTTGAGCAGGAGGAGCAGAGACCTCAGACCTCATCTGGAGCTCAGCTGGCTGTGCCCTTCCGACTCCCTCTGCACCACCGCTGGTCAAACAGCTGCATGCACCTGTTCACAGGTGAGGAACACCAAGACGGAGCCCCGGTGTGGCCCCAGCACAGATACGGCAAGAAGAAGGAAACAGCAAGAAAAAACAGAGAAGGCAGGTAAAAAATTATACACATCATAAATGATCTACCCCCAGAGAACACAGAAATTAGCTGTCTTTGGTCTTAAATGAATTGACATCATAGTTTCTCAGAAAAGAAAGTTCAAAGAAGAAATAGAAAAATAATCAGAAAAGAAATAAGATGAGCACCAGCTGAAAAGTGGCAGAGCTCAGGAAATCAATGGAAGATAAAAATAAAATAATCATAGACATGAAAGTCACTTAGAGACAACAGAAAATAGATAAATACTATTGAAAGCACAGGACAAGCTTCAGACATCACATGAAATGAAAAGGAAAGGAACAGAGACAAAAATGATTACAGACAAGGCAATGCAGGCTGGAGATGAAGGGAGGCTGACACACACAAATTGGCATTCTGAACAGAAAAAAGGGAACAGGAAAACACTTCAAGTCAATTCAAGTTTCTTGAGGTAAAGAAAACCACATATCTGTAAATTTAAAGGACACACCATGTCCCAGGAAAATTAAACAAAATTGGCAACATCGAGATAGGTACTGTGAATACACCGATATTCAAGGGAAAGTGTCCTGTACTCATTGTTTACAGAGCACAGATCCCAAGGGCAGACCGGCAGCTTCCCTCCATCCCATTATTACACTCAACACAAGAAAACACCAGAACAGCATTTACCAAGTTCTAGTGGGAAAAGGTGACCCAAGAGTTTTTTACTCAGCCAAGTTGTGCGACAACTGTAAAAGAAACAGGCAAGTATTCTTAAACATGCAAGAATCCAAGGACTATATAAACAAAGCTCTTCCTGAAAAATATTTGAGGATGAAATCTAGCATAGTAAGACACGAATCAAAACTAAACACAGCAATGGAGAAGCCACCATAAAAGGACAACAGTAAGTGTTGGATCCCTTTAAACATAGAGTCAAGACTAAACAACAGTGGAAATTAGTTGACAAAATAGAATATAAATGTTATAATTCCAGGAAATCCAAAAATAATATGTAACTAACAAAAATTGGAATACAAGGGGTGGAAGGGAAAATGAAGTGTATAAAATCCTCTTTCATGGCAGAAAGTAAATAAGTATTGCATAAAGTTGAAACATACACAGTTTTTAAAAATCAAAATGATGCTAAACTCAAATATTTTTTCATAATTGTCATTTAACTTTAGAGATATCTGAAGTTTGGCAGTTCCTTCAGTTTGATTCTAGTTTATTTTCATTCTGGTAAATTCAAGTAGACTTACGTTTAATAGTTTTTATTAAAATAGCATGCATAATATAAACCTATTTTTGTAAGATTATGTCCACTAAGGCTTCTGGCTAAATATAACCCTAGAGAGAATCTGGAATTATTTTCATCAAATGTTTGCAAAGCGATTCCTGAGAGGTAGAAATTTGTTTTGTTTTGTTTTTTTCTTTGTTTTTTTCTAAACTTCTTCAGAATTTTTATAACAAGCAGCTACATTTGCACAAGATTACCACGGTCTGTCTCACCTAAGTAATCACTCCAGTATGGGTAATATCAGCTGCCTAGGTGTCTGAAAACCTGCCTGTCCCTAAGCTTCCTGCTTCCCAAACACCACCCACGCCCACTCCGCCTCTGCTCTGCTCTGGGAGAGCGTGCCCAGCCAGCACAGCGCTGCCTTCCTGCAGAAAGCAATACATGTAGCTCTGTGTTTCTCATTTCAAACATTGAATGTTGCTCTCATCCTCTTATGCTGATAATGTTGTATTCATTTCCTAGGGCTGCCGTCACAAATTATCACAAACTGAGTGATTTATAGCAGAAATTTATACTCTCACAGTTCTAAAGGCCAGAAGGTTTGAACAGGGTTGGTGCCTTCTGGAGGCTGTGAGGGAGAATGCATTCTCCGCCTCTCCCCTGACTTCTGGTGGCCGTCGGCAAGCCTGGGGGTCCCTTGGATTGTAGACACATCACTCCAATCTCTGCCTCTGTCGTCACATGGCATTGTTTTCTGTGTCTCTTCCCCTTCTCTTCTAAAGACACACTGGATTTAGGGTACATCCTAATCCAGGAAGATCTCATCTCAGTATCCTTAATTACAGCTTCATAACCCCTATTTCCAAATAAGGTCTTACTCACAGGTTTTGGGTGGACGTGTCTTTGTGAGGGCTACCATTCAACCCACTACAAATTCTTCCTAAATGGTGTAACATCCAAAACCGTTTGCAATATAGCTATACTCTCAGAATTGTCCAACTCTAAAAAATAGTTGTATTCTCAAATAGTTGGTTTTTTTCTGTATTACAAAAATTTTTAATTAATTGATATAAAATACATAAATTTAAAAAATGAAAATGGCCTCTATTTCCAACATTCATAAAAAATACTACTATCAATATATTGGTTCAATATCCTCTTAGAATATTTTTCTATGCATATACAGACATACCATATTTACAATAACATAACTAATGTACATACTGTTTCACAAATCTTCACAATGAATATATTCTGGGCATTTCATCAAATGGATTCACCCTATTTTATTTAAGTAGTTTCTTTAACTTGGCATTTAAATTGTTTTTGATTTTTTTGTTATATCACAAGTGGCTACAATAAATATCCATGTAGACATAGAGATATATTTTTAAACAGACCAAAACCGTGAGCTCTCCTTCTATGTAGTTCATGGAAGCAGTGAGCAACCCACTAGACAAGAATTTCTCACAACACATAATGCCCAAGGATCCCTAAAGAGCGCAAGCAGTTTAAGACCAGGTATATCTGAACACCAGCTCCTCTTCCTTAGCTGTATGACTTTTTGAAAATTATTTAATTTTTCTGAGTCTTGAATTTCACCAGGAAAATAATCTGTAGTCTGTAAATCAAGATTAAATGAGGATTAGAGATAATGCTTCTAAACTATTTCCAAAAGTGTCTAGAATATAGTAGGTATTCATTGTGCTAGTGTTACAAATTATACTTCAGAGAGATTATGCCAGGGAGACTCACCTCGGTAATTTCACCATGGAAGAAGGAAAGTGTCAAACCCAAGGGTATTTCCAAGTCAGTGACCAGGATCACTTAAATGGCATGTTCTCTGATCTTGGGTGTGCACTTGGGACTTTCAAGCAGCACAAACAGCAGGCTGACTGGTATAAGGGTGTCATTTCATTCTTCATGGGAACCAAGCAGTTAGAGAGAGAAAGCAAGCCCAGTCCCCTCTCAGGTACAGGATGCCTGCACGTCACTGTGGAAATCATTCTTATGTGGCAATTTAAGAGCATATCCCCATAGCATCTGTGATCATGAGCTCTAATTCCATAACACACAGCCTTCCTAAGTTGGGTTCAATAATTGTTAAAATTTTAATACACATTGAGTTATTCCGAACTTCAGTGATTTTGCATAATCTTCCATGGAATTACCAGTGTAGTCAGCTTCCACTTTTCCTCAATGATAAGTATAGTATTAGTTAGGAATGCTTTGGCTGCAAGCAACAGAATATCTGAGTAACTCTGGCTTAAACTAGCAGGGATTTCTATTTCTTCCCATAACAAGAAGTCAAGAGATCACCAACATTGGTTCAACTGCTCATTAAAGCCATTGAAGACGAAGGCTGGTTCTCTCGTCCCACTGTTTCATCCTGAACATGCTGTCTTTCATCCTCATGCTTATCACCAAATGACAGCAAGAGGGCTCTCCATTTCAGGCAGCATATCTGTGTTAGAGGCAGACATGGGAGGAGACAGGGATGTGCCAACTGGGTCTGTGTCCTTTCATCAAGAAAGCAAAGCCTTCCTAGAATTCTCCATGAGATGCCTGCTCTTATCTTATTGGCAACATTCATGCCCGATGCCTCCCAAAAGGGGCTGGGAAGTGAGGACATAGGTGGACATATCTTGCCACCCAACAAAATCAAATAGCAAAGGGAGAGGGGGGAAAGGATATGGATTTAATAACATCATCTGTCACAAAAAGAAACCTAGAAGGCTCAGAAAACTCAAATTCAGAAAACCTGTTGCTTATTCCTGGCCAATGTCTCTTGAAGAGTTATTCTCCCTAGTGAGTATTTATAATCTAGGCAATTTGGTTGAAGATAAAATCTGAGCAGAGTGATCTCTTAGAAAAGAAAACCAGGTCCCTCCTGGTCAACACCTTCCTATTGACCTTCAAGTAAAGTTTAAACCCCTCCATAGGGCCTTGAAGACGCTGCGTAACTCGGCCTCCGTCCAGGCCACCTGGTGCCCTCACCTTGCTCCCCTTCTGCCGTCTCACAGCCTTTATCTGCCATGGTGCCCTCCCCCCATTGTCAGCTTCTGCAAGGAGCATTTGTCCCCCATGCTCACTGTCCCACCTTTGCATCACCTAGACCTCTATTCAAAGGTTGTCTCCTCAAAAAAACCTCCTCTGACACCCTCCTAAACTAGCTGCCCATTCCCTCCCCAAGATTCACCATCTTCTCAACTGCTCTCTGGTCTTTGCAGCCCTTATGCTCTTTGAAGTGACCATCACATTTCCTGGCTGGTTTGGCATCTACCTACCACTCTACAACGCCACTCCCTGAAGGCAGGACTCTCTTCTGTCTTATTTGCTGCAGTTTCCCCATGCTTTGCACATCATAGGTGTTCAATAGCTCTCTGCTGAATGAGTGAGGACACAGACAGAGCTAAGAAACCCAACGTCAAATATCCAAGCAGAACCAGCAATGGGGACACGATTCAAGCAATTGGCTGAGGGCAGAAACATGCTGAGGACACTCCACAGTGCTGTTTTAAAGAGGAGAAAACAAAAATGAGGTACGTGTGCTTGCTGCCCTCAAAGGAGCGGACGGTCCACCCAGGAAGACATGCACACAAAGCACACAAGGGATTCTGTAAAGGGGAGTAGGAGGACAAGAGGGTGGAGGCCAAATATGCTGCCAGCTTCAAATTGTCTAATTGGAAATGATGAACAAAAATTTCACTAGAGGGATGCCTATTGTAATGTTACTGGCAAAACAAAATTAAAAACAATCATACCATCCAACAATAAGGAATTTGTGGAGACAATTTCAATAAATCCATATAATTTAAAAACTACTTAGCAGAATTATATTTTACTGTGTAAAAATTGATCATATACGGTGAGGGAGAATAGGATGCACAAAGAGTGATGCATAGAATAGGGTAATTTTTAAAAAAGAGAGAGAGAGAAAGAGAGAAAATGTATCTTTCCAGATATAAATCCCAAAATGATAACAGGGTTATTGCTGGGTGGTCTGATTCCAGCTGATTCCTATTTTCTTCCTTTTGTTTATCCATATACTCTAATTTTTCTATTATTAACATGTATTAATTATGTAATCTTTTTCCGACTTGGAACAATTGCATTAGGGTGCATGTTTTAAATCCCATCTCAACAGTATGATCAAAACACTGGATATCAGAGGGTCTTTCCTTGGAGCAGGAGGCCAGTCTGTTATTAAATATTATTCCAGGCACATGCAAACATTGAAGAGGCTCAGCAGGAGATGGGACAAATGTCCCAGGAGGGTAGCACCAATGGTATAGCCACAAGGAGGCCCAGGCAGTCCCAAACTTGAGGGACAATGGTACCAAATGGACCTGGGGAAAGGCCACCATGGCTGAAATGCCCCTTGGAGTCATGCCCTGTGCCAAACTCACATTATCCACAGAACTCCCAAATTGGTTATTATTCTCCCACTTTAGAGATGAGAATCCTGAAATTCAGGAAGTCTCAGGGACTTGTCCAATATCCTCCAGAGAGTAAAATTAGACCAGCTCTGCCTAACTCCAAAGACCACACTTGTCTACAGACCCCGCTGTAGTTCATCCTCTTCCACAATGTCAGCCTCCAGCCTGTACAAGTGGAAGATAGCTAGCCATGTTCTAGAATCATTGGTTTGACTAAAATTTTAATCAGAGGCAAAATCAAATAAGATATCAAATGCAATGTGATGTCCTGGATTAGATTCCAGTAAAGACAGAACATTAGTAGAAAAACTGGTGAAATCTGAACAGTCTGGAGTTTAACTAGTACTATATACAAATATATATATATGTGCACACACATACACAGATAAGAAGGAATTGCTTTTGTGGAATGATGAGGGCAGGAAGAGGGCTGGACCACTGAGCTAGAAACCTATCTGCTCGGTCACTGACAGCCCACTCCATCTCAGCCCCAAAGAAGGGTCTAGGCTCCTCTGGAGAGCACTTTATACCCCTGAGTTGGTCCAATCAGTTTACTTCATAGTCTGAAAAGGGGAGTAACTTGTCCAGGAACACCGAGATTCCCAGTCCCCTCAAGGCCAGTGCTCCTGCCTGTACACCAGCTGGGGCCCCAGGACAGATGGAATTTTCAAATTCATTTTTAATTTCACTTCTGCTCAGAAACATCTCCAACCAAAACATACCACTCTCTAGAATTGTTAGATTTTGCAAAACCAGTAAAAGTTTAACTCATTCTATCAAACGCCTATATTCCTGAAAGGCTGCAGGCAACTGAAATATTGTTGACATAAAGAGGATGAATTTGCTATGTTTTTCCACTCAACTGAGCATCGCTGGAGCAATGGTCCTCAGATCTAGGCCCTGCATCCAAGTTATCTGGGAAAGTTTGTTTAAAAAAAAAAAAAAAAAAAAACCCAGGTTCCCTGACAGGTGTGGAAGATTCCAAGTGATTACAGCTTGGGAACAGTTTCCTGCACCTATCTGTATTTATTTATTGCTCCCCATTTACAGCGACTTTCTCAGGAAAGACAAACTGAGGACGTGGATATACGTGGAAGGAAGACTCGTTTTCACTATATATGCTTTTTATTGGATGAAATTTCCAAAAACCATTGCACACGTGCATAGCCACAGTAGGAAACCTTGAATCTAATGAGTCGCTGTTGAATCTCCCAAAAATAGAGCATTGTACAGAATCACCTGGGGGGGCTTCGAGCAGCCTGGTCAGCTGACCTTCCCAGCGGAGACAGTGAGCTGTGGAGTTCGACAGCCCAGGGTCTCAACCTGCTTCTGCCCACCAGGATGAGATCCTGTGCTCATTTCGTCCACTTTTCTGAGCAGTGTGTCTATAAAATCTGTATAATAGAGAGGACCTACCTAACAGAATTGTGGGGCCAAATTAAGATGATATAAGTAAAGCATTCCACACAGATCATGGCACACAGTGAGCCCTTGGTAAATCACAGATATAATCATTCTTTTTTTAATCCATAGCCCCTGTGCTGGAATGGAGGTTATTGAAATAATCATAACTGAATTATTTTGGGAAGCAAAACTCTCCTTTGTCTCATAAAACCAAATCAGTTGACTTAAAGCCAGAAAGTGTATGTGCTAAAACAGTTTCCACACATCCTGGTAAGTGCTAATGGCCAAAATTTCTCATCCTGACTTTCCTGCCATCAGCACTGATGTAGGAAATTAGAGATCTGTAGGCATTTTAATTTAGAGTTATAAATGTGTGCATTCATAATTTTCTTGGACATCTTCCATGATGTTTTGAGGCTTTGGCTTATTGCTTTATGTTTTCATTTATTTTTCTTCCTTAGAGATGTAAATAACTATATTACTAAATATCTGGGAAATAGAACAAAAAAACAATTCATAATTCTGCCATCTTAACAAAGTGGATGTCAGTATTTCTGTATATTTTCTACTAGGTTGTTAATGTGTGAGCTATAATTATTATAAGCATTATAATCTTACTGAACACAATTTTGTCTCCGAATTTTTCTTTTAACAGTATATTGCAAGTATTTTCCTTTTATCAGCAAAGTCATTATAACCACACTTTCAACTAAGTGCATGATATTCCACTGAGTGACTATACCACAATATATTTAGCAATTCCAATATTGTCTAACATTTTGATTTATTCCAATTTTTTTCTGTTTTTCATAATGCTGCAATAAACATCCTTGTATGTAGATATTCTTATTGAATTAAGAATTATTATATTTCCTTAGGCTATATTCATGCAAGTGGCAAATCTTCTGTTTTAGAAATAAAAAATTACATTAGAGAACAGTATTACCCTAACTAGGTAAACCTAGAAAAATCATAAAGATCTCATGTGACTGTGCTTCCTCCCTGGCTTTCAGAACTGTCAGGGGAATAACTTTTTGCAAAGCAGCAACAAGGCAGCCTGTGATCTACCAGAGACAAACAGAATTGCTAAAAGGTCAAAGGGAGCCATTTTATTTGGCTGCCACAGCTTCAACAGCAATTTTGAATTACAACCCAGAAACAAAACAGAGTTTTGAAAAGTGGCAATGCATGTCATCCAAGTTGTATCTCTATCTCTTGTTCCACAAGTGAGCAAGAAAGAAAAGAAAACTGCCATTAGTCCCCACTGAGAGAAACTTTCACTGTGGAAATGAACACGTATATGAACAAAAACAATCCTTTGATACCATTTAACAGCTATCCAGTGAGTTTCTCCCAGTGCCCAATGGCAAAAGTTCATTCATCTTCCATTATTCCAGGGAGACAGTAAATTCATTTAAATTATGTTAATACCCATTTATATTTATAGAGCATTTACAATGCACCAATGTTCTTATATATCCTGAATGTATCCTTTCATCCCATTTTATAGAAGGCACAGAGAAAATGTCATTTTCTAAAGATCATGTAGATAGTAGGTGGTGGAGCTGGGCTTCGAACCCACGTATGCTGGCTTCGGAAATTGTTATCTTAACCAGCGCCAGGGACCCCTACTCTTTTGTTGCCTACAGCTCAGGAAGGATCTTTTGGTTTCACCTGGTATATTAATTTTCTAAAGCTGCTGTGATAAATTACCACAAACTTAGTGGCTTAAAGCAACACAGTTATTGTCTTACTGTTCTGGAGGTCAGAAGTCTCAGATGGGTTCCCAGGGCTAAGTTCCTGTTGCCTTTTCTATCTTCTTAAGACTGGTCTGCCCACATTTTTTGGCTCAGGGCCCCTTCTTCCATCTTCAAAGGCATCAGCGTAGCATCTTCCTTCATTGATCCCCTCTGCTTCCATCCCCACATCACCTTCTCTCTATAACTCTGACCCTCTGCCTCTCTCTTAAAAGGACCCCTGTGATTACATCACTGGACCCACTTAGATGATCCAGGATAACCTGCCCATTTCGAGATCCTTAACTTAATCACTTCTGCAAAGCCCCTTTTGCCACATAAAGTAACATATTCCCAGGTGCTGGGGGTTAAGATGTGGATGCCTGTGAGAGGCCATTCTTCAGCCTACCACCCCTGGGAAGTAACTAAATCCAAAAGACAACTTGAAAAGACACAAATGTCCTTGCATAACTACTTTTCTGGAGATTTTGCTGGAAGGAAGAACTACTAGATTTATAATTCTTGCAGTCCCAACAGAGCCAGCAATAGGATACAGAGATAGCTTTAAAAGAACATGTATCGAACCCTCTCAGTTCTTGAGCCCCTAATATATTCCACAAACTTCATTTACCTGAAGTCATTTCATTGTCACAACACGGGCAGGGAACAGCCTTGTCCTCAAAACGGAAATGAGAAAACTCAGGCTCGGATGGAATTCTGCTGAGATCACACCATGCCTGTGATTAGCCACCCAGGTGGCTCTGACTCCAAAGCCAAGATACTGTCCATCCTGACAGGACAATTGACACCAGATTTGATCAAAATGAACAGCACCTTTTCAAGATGTCAAGCAATGGAGATCCACAGTAACAGGAGGCAGCCCTCTGCACACAACCTCCATCACCATCCTCTGTGTTCACAGCGTGAGCTTCTGTCACCTATTTCCATATTTACTTATCTATCTATGTGTTTATTATCATCTCTCCATGAAGATAAGGATCTTGTCTCTTGCTGACTGCTGTTACACTAACTGTGAGTACAGGTCAGGCACATAGTAGGCACTAAATAAATGTTTGTGAAACAAATAAATAACATTTCCTTTGACCTGGAGATAGCTGATGTGAGCAGACCCAACCATTTGCAACATGGATGGGATGCTAAAAATTAGCAAGTACTCCAAAAAGATTTCTCAACAGCCAAAATAAACAGCAATGAGTCCAAGTTAATGGATGATCTCTTTGGAAAACCCTTTGAGACCTGACTCAGAGCCTGTGTTCTCTTTTTAAAAACTGATTTCAGAACCAATTGTTGAGCTCTTGACTGCCATACTTCCTGCTAAAAGGGGTATGCTTCAGTTATAGTTAAAGTTAAAAACGAAGATTATCTACCTAAAACACATGAGCAAAGAGAGCAAGGTAACTGCACATCAATACAATAAAATTCAAGAAATGCATCAGTGAAGTTACAGCCTCTGTAGAAGGAGACAAGGATTCAGGGAGACTGCTTCACTACATTCCTCAAATTGACAAGTTGCAAAGCCGCAACCATAATACTGTGTGTTCTTTACTCAGCCACTACGAAATGGGTCATCTCAGTTTTTAGGTCTCATCCTCTCAAACACACACGTAACTTGAGAGAATGACCTAGAATGGAAGAGACAATATTCTTTCTTTCATGTGTATGGGACATTGTCATAGTAATGTGCATTCAATTGTTTTTAAAACTTGACTCTCTGCACGCAAGTATATTGGCCATTGCCTTTTACCTCTCTTATGGAAGATATTCACTCCTTATATATTTGTCTCTCTCCTAGAGTGCTGTCTGCTTCTTCAGGGCAAATAAGTGGTTTAATCACTTTTGCATTGCTAAACCTAGTGATTCGCACCTTTGTGTTGGATGAATGAGAAAAGTGTTTATTATAAAAATAATGCATGATCATTAATAATTTCAAAAAATAGAGAAAGGGAAATACCAACAAACATAGTTCCATGCTCATAACAAAAAACAAGTAACATTTTGTTATATTTTACTCTGGTCTTTTTTTCTTTTTCTTTTCTTTTTTCTTTTTTTTTTTAGTGTACAGTGTGTTTTTCTTTCTTTTTATTTTTCTCCTTACAAAACCATACACAGGACTTTTGCACTAAACATTATAACCTAAACATTGCCCCATGACATCTTGTAGTTCTGAAGCTTGATTACAGCTGAAGAATGTTCTAAGTAAATATGGCTTTGGGGGATACAAACACATTTTCTGCCATTGAGTGCATTATAAACTTCAGCTCTGGTGTGATCAAAAGAGAATTCTGCGTGTGTCCCAGCCGTTGTAAATCAGGCTTCAGTTCCCCAACTTGACTAAAATATCCCTTTGTTTTGCCTCTTTTATAATTTAGAATCCGTGACCTAAATTGAGACTCTTTCATTTCTCCTTGGTATGATAAGCAGTAACAGCCTTCTATCAAAAGAACCCTCCACCAAGAGTCTTTTGGCAAAACATGGTGTCAATCACTCTGATTTTAGTGTTGTTGTATTTTTTTCTATTAAAGTAAATGTTTTCATGAACTCACAAAATGTGTTAGTCATAACCATCATAGAGTTCCAGTTGACAATTAGAAAACAAACCAGGTTTAGGATAAAATTCAAGATGCCTTCCATACTCCAAATGCGTTCCTAGTCAACATAGAATAGGGGCCAATGCCTTGAAACCAAACATATTTTTATAAAACCAAACATCATAAAACATGAGTGAGCATACACTTACATCACTCAGGCCGCTAAGATTAATAGACATGCTGAAAGCATTTGCTTCACACTTGCTCAACTGAACAAATACATCTTTTCACAAAACAAGTCCAAAATCTTGGCCATTCCCAGATGTCTAAAATCCAAGACTCTCTCCTTTCAAATTCCTCAATGAGAAAGCCCAGGAGAAGAAGAGAATTCAGGACTTTAATCAAATGTTCAAGTCTGGCACCAAGAAGAGAAGGAGCTAGAATTATACATTGAAGAACCAAAAAAAAAAAAAAAAAAAAGAAGAAAGAAGAGAAAACACTAAAATAATTATCCAAAAATAGTCTTTTATATTATCAATGTTCAATTGTTTATTTCTTTAAGAAAGAGGATATTTCTTTTCATCCACACAGTCCATTTGGGTGAGTAGAGCACATTTGTCTTGTTTTTATGTAGCATTTTTGACTTGTTTCTAAGAACAAGTCAACAAAGAATATGCTTATTACCCCTTGCAAAAAAGTTGGAAAATACAATAGAAATGAAAGTAGAAAACACAAATCATCCATATCTCATGCCACATTAATATTTTGGTTTGGGGCCTTCTCCTCTTTTTATTTGATGCATATATTATTTTTAAACCAGAATGAATGTTCTAGAGACACTATTTGGTAGCCTACTTTTTCTTAAGCAATATATTATAAATATTTGCCTTTGTCATTAAATGCTCTTGCAGAACATAAATTTCAATGGCTACAAAACAGGCCTTTTCTTGATGTGCCATTAACTTCACCGATCTGTAACTGTAGAACAAATCATTTATAACTTCAAAAAAATTGTGTTACACTATGATCAACAACACCCTTGTACATACAGCTTTGACTACATTATTGTTTTCTTCAAATTAAATCCTAAGAGTGCAAGTGTTGGGACAAGAGCTTTGCACAATTTTCAGACTCTTCGTACTTATTTGTCACTATAAATTTTGTACTCCTAAAAGATTATACCACTTTATATTTGCAGTCTGTAAACATACCTGCCCCTTAGCTTTAATTCGGTGCATCTTTACCAAAATAATAAGCCATTAAAAATTATTTAGTTTTGCTATCATTCATTATTCACTGAACAAGTATTTATCCAGCGCCTTCTACATGCCAGCCTCCATTCCAGGGCTACAGGCACTATGGTGAACACAGGCACTAGCACCAGGTAGATTGGATTGGAATCCCAGCTCTGTCTCATCCCTCTGTAACTTTGGGCATGTTCTTCACCTAAGCCTCCACTTCCTCAGCTACCAAATGGAGGCAAACTAAACCTACCTAAGAGATGATTCCGAAAGTTGAGCAAGTTGATGTGTGCACAGTGCCTGGATCAGGTGGGGGCCCAGGCAGGATGCAGGGGGTCTCTCAGCAAGTATTAGTTCCTGAGCTCGCCTACGTGTAACCGCGGGCACCACTAGGGGCACCGGCTCTCCCCATGACACTTGGTTCTGCCTTAACTGCAGGGACTCAGCCCTCCACCCTGAAGTGCACTGGTGCCTTGGACAACTCCTTTTCCATCTGAGGAAAGAGAGACTAATAGCGGGAAGCCAATTTCTGCAGTTGGTTAGCTCTCAGGTTGGCGTTGCATTCATTCTAAAATAAGAACAGTGGCTTCAACACACCAAAGTTGAGTCTCATGACTTTGAAGTCCCTCCTCTCGTGTTAAAAGTCAGCGGCTTCAGTGGAAAGAGAATTAGGCTAAAGTGTTCATCTATTGCTGTCTGTCAAGTCTTAGCTCCGTTTGCCTATAGGAAAGAATTTCCAGCTCTAGCCCAAACAATGGTAGTTTTTGTTTTGCTTCAGATCTTTTGTGTTATTAAAAAATTAAAATTACCAGTTTAGCTAAAGCTCCATCTTTTATCCTTTTCGTGTTTCTCAGTTAATCACCGAGGAACTGAAGCTAGTGCATTTCATTCCATGTATTCTTGTTAAACTTTTTTGTGAAGTGAAACTCACATAATGTAAATGAACCATCTTGAAGTGTACAATTCAGTGGCATTTAGTGCATTAATAATGTTGTGCAGCCACCACCTATATCAAGTTCCACAACATTTTCATCACCCTGGGGAAACCCCAGACGTGTTAAGCAGTCACTCCACATTCCTCCCTCCTCTGAGCCCTTGGCAACTACCAATCTGCTTTCTGTCTCTATGGATTTACCTATTCTTAGGGCATTTCATATAAAAGGACTCATACAATATGTGCTTTTCTTGTGTATTTCCTTTAGCATCATGTTTTTGAGAGTCATCCGTGTTGTAGCAGGTATCAGTAGTCTGTTCCTTTTTATGCCTGAATAACATTTCATCGCCCATATATACTGATTAAGTTTACTTGAGTTCCATGCACGCTTACGCGCTGGCTGTTGCATTGGGCCTGGGTTTCTAATTCAGTGCTGATACAAGCAAGGAGCCTGCTCCCCTAGTGTCCCAGCCTGGTGGAAGGTGCAGGCACCATGTAGCATGGCTGGGTGCTCACACACGGGGCTGCCAGCACGGGAAGAGCTGGATTCAAGCCATGGCTCAAGCAAGTCATAGTTACAGGAGTGTGTTAAAGACAATTGGCCTTGTTATGCCTTTGTTTCCTCATCCGAAAAATGGGGAGGAAATATTAATAGTAACCACCTCATGTGGGGTTGAAGCATAGTACACAAGACAGCACACGTAAAGCAACTTTGTGGCTCACAGAAAGTGGTCAACTGAACAAATTTTGCCAACAATTGTCAAGCATGTGCTGCATGGCAACCACCATTCTAGGAGCAGTTGTGCAGAAGCAAGCAAAACAATAAACGAAATAGACAGCTCACAGTCCAGAGAGGAAGCAGGTAAAACAAAGTGGAACTCGTCACTTATGCGATAACAGGGGTGGGATACAATGGGAGGAGAGAGAAGTGCTCCAGGGCTGGCCAGCATGGCCAAGCTCCAAAGAGGCTTCCTACAAGAGACCACATATGACCCATTAGCACTTAAACAAATATCTGCTTAAAATCTCTCCATTTCTCTCTTTACCTGTTGCCATCACGTGACCAACCATGATCATCTTTGCCCACTTGCTGCTTCAGTCTCCCAGCTGGTGCCCTACCCCCCTCCCCAGCCCTCTCTAATCCATTCTCCATGGAGCAACCAGACCATCACTTTAAGCACAACAAAGATCACAGCCTCTCCTGCTTGAAACCCATCATGGGTCCCCATTGCTCTTAAGACAAAAGCCAGATTCTTCAAGCCCTGAACCAATTTGACACCCCGTGTTTCTCAGACCTCTTCTCATATAGGCTACTTTGTCCTATAAGCTCCATCCCACTTTCCTTCCAGTTCTGGAATTCCCAAAGTCCTCTCCTGCCCCAGGGCCCTGCCACCTGCTGTTCCTGGAAGGCTCCTCGCCTGTCTTCACCTGGCTAAGACATCCCCAAGCAGTCCCTTAAGTGTCCCTTCTTTAGAGCGGCCTTCCCTGATCCCCCAAACTAAAGATGGCACCTTTTTAATCTCTATCACCAGCCCCTCTTCTTTTCCTCTCTAGCATTTGTCTCTCCTTAGTTTGTGTGGTTACTTACTGAAAAGAGGTCATAAAATGTACCGGGTAAGAGTCCTAAGACCACATGGCCTCAGGCAAGTTATTGATCTCTTGTGCCTCAGTTTTTCCACTTAAAAAATGAAGATATTATAATAATAACAGCAACTACCTCTATGGCTGTGGGAAGATTGAGTCAATGTGTGGAAAGCACCCGGCACAGAGCCTGCCCAAAGCAGAGACAGTAAAGGTCTGCACTGCAGCCCAGTGCCTCACCAGTGGCAGACACAGATGTTCACCGGTCTGTGCAACAGTGCTGACCAATGCCTCAACACAGAGTTGAAATTAATAAAGGTTTTTTGAAGCAACGTGAGGATGAACCAGGTGAAGAGACAGAGAGGAAGACCTTGTGGTTAAAAGAAAGCAACAAGGCATAATGATTGCAATGCGCGCCATCTGGGGGATGGGGGATGGACACACTTGAAGCTCTGATGGGGGGGGGGACGAGCAATGTAACCTAAACATTTGTACCCCCATAATATGCAGAAATAAAAAAAAAGAAAGCAACAAGGCAAAGTCACAGAGCTCTGGGAGAACGAGGTGTGTGTAAGGGCTAGAATCGATGTGTCTAGCTCTTACCTTCTGCATATGGCCTGTGGCTGGTACACAGGAGATGCTGGATAAATCTCAGTGGAATAATCAACTGCCTGGACTACCAGCTTCCAGATAGGCCTGGAGAAGTAGTAGGTTCTAGACAGCCTGAGAGTCAAGGGAAGGCCAGATGGCAGCAAATGGCCAAGGCAAAGGTCACAGGTAGGGCTGGGTCAGTGTAGAGCCACAGGTGAAGGCCAGGATGGCTGGACAGCACAGGTAACGAAAATGTAGAAAGGGATTCTACCTCCCTGGTCATGTGACTCCCCCCTTGTCACATGACTCCTTGATCCAGCAAGGGCCCCTGGAAGCTTTTTCAGAGTGGCTCACATTTCAAAAAACACCCTATAAGAGAAGCCCTGGGGGCTGAGGGCCTCCGGTGCGGCTCTGTCTATGTTCCAGGGACAAAAGTTGCCTGGCTATTGTGGAACTTACATTCCCCTGGATTTTGTTTTTATACATGGAAGGGCAGCGTAAATTCACACAGCCTTTTGGAAAGCAGTTTGGCAACACATACCAAAGGAGATATACACATACAAACCTTTTGACCCAACAATTCCATTTCTGGGAATCTATCCTAAGGAAATAATCCTAAATAGGGATAAAGGCTTATGCACAAAAACTTTCAATGTCATCTCATGTATAATAGGAAAAAATGGAAACAGCTTAATTGTCCCATAATAGGAGGAAAGGGGATTAAATAAATCACAGTATAACTACTTGAAGGATATTGTTTGGCCACTAATGACTCCAAAGAATAACGGGGGGGAAATACTGATGATATATTAGCTTTTTAAAAAAGCAAGCAGCAACAGTACATAGGTAATACCATAAATCTTTGAATAAAAGATCTCTCTCTGTACACACACGCTGAATAAAAATAACAGAAGGAAATAAACTAAAATGGTTAACAGTGGTTATCTGAGAGATTGAACTATAAATGATTTTTACTCTTATTTTTCTGCCTTTTCCTCTTTATAAATTTTCTTTAAGAAGCATGTATTTAAAATAAAATACAAATAATTCCATATCACAATTATACTGGGTAGATAGAGCATAGAAAATAAGAGTTGAGGTAAAAAAACAGCATATGTATTTTGATCAAAATATTTGTACACCATGAATAGGAAAAAATTTGAGGAGGAAATCACACAGACACACATCCCAAGCAGAAAACAAACCAACCAGACCTGTGACTGATTGATTAGAACACTATTATTTTAGGATCATTGCCAGTGGTGGGCTGGTTCTCTTTTCTGTCTTTGCCCAAGGATGCTATCTACCATAGCCCCTTCATTCTTGCTTCCTACAATCCCTTCTCTGGATAGCAGCCCAAGAGACCTTTCTAGAATGCATAGATGGCCACATCACTCCTAAAAATACTCTTCACTGCCCTCTTAATGCCAGGAAGATAAAGCCCAAGACCCCCAAGCATCCTCCAACCCCTGCACAGTTGGCCTTCTGCTGGAGTGCCATTCCCTTCTCTTACCCTGCCTCCTCTCACTCTCTCCAAGGTGCCTTGTTCTCTCTCAATATCAGGCTTTTCCTTAAGCTATTAGCTCTGCCTGGAAAGCCTCCTCTGTCCTACCCTGGCATCTATTTTCCTAGACAACTTACAGTCATCCTTCAGGTCTCAAGAAATCACTTACACGCTGTATCCTTGGGGAGAGTTTTTCTGATCATGTAGATGAGATCACCCTGAAAACAGTTCTAGAGCAACCTCCAAAGACATGCATTTCCTAGACCCAGCAAGAACGTAAATTCCAAACACTATTGAAAGAAAAGGAATGCCTCTGACTTAAAGCTGTTCCTCCTCCCTCCAAGAGAAATCAGCTTTTCTTGAGTAACACAAATATGTCAATCAAGGAGATGCATCACTTCATCAAATTTTATAACAATTTGATTTGGTTTGGGCATTTTAAAAATTTCAATTAATACAAGAGCACACTCAGCTTCCAGAGGGGTAATCCCTACAGTCATTTGCCTGACGCAATTTGCCCAAGGTTACATGGCTGGACAATGATGACTTTGGCCTTCAAAGCCAGTGGTCTTATTCCACCAGCTGTCTCAAAGAGATGTCAGTGAGAAGAGAGAAGATGTGAGGGGTCCTGCTAATTTAAACTCTAGGGTAACGTTCCATTGCTTTTGTCTTTTTTTTTTTTTTTTTTTGCCAAACCACAATACTCAGCTTTCTTGTCCAGCACACTATGAGTCATTGTTGGATTTCCCAGCTCTCTCCACTGTGACACAGTCTGCTGAGGACATTGTTTTGGCTGGATGGGGATGTGTGTAGAAAAGGTACCACCTGCCGCCAAGTCTTTGCCTTTGCTGGGTCTGTTGCAGCTGAATGTGGCTCATGTCCACAGGCCCCTCCCCAGAATGCCTCACATGTTTTTAGCAATAGCAAAGGAGAGAACATGGGTCCCCCACTATCTGGGTAAACACTTGGAAACACCAAAATGTTGAAGTAGACTGAGATGCCTGAAAAGAAGTGAGTTTACGGTGTTTTCCTGGTATATAATAATGTAAGCTATTAACACTGCATTATTACTGTGTTAATCACTACTATTTGTTTTTATTTCAAAATACTAAGGAGGAACAAATGTTTTTGTTGCAGAGATATTTTGTATAAGGCTTAAATCGGGGCTTTTAGCATGCCCATCACCAGAATATTTTCATTGTATCTGATAGGCAAGTTTTTAGCCTGCATCCCCTACCACTCTTTCTCCTTCCTTGTTTCCAATTACCTTTATCTCTCATTGTGTCCATCATTTAGCTCCCAATTATTAGAGAGTACATGTGGTGTTTTTTTTTCCATTCTTTAGACAATTCACTTAGGATAATGGTCTCTAGTTCCATTCAAGTTGCTACAAAAGACATTTCATTCCTTTTCATAGCTGAGTAGTACTCCATGGTATACATATACCATATTTTCTTTATCCACTTATGAATGGATGAGCACTTAGGTTGATTCCAGATCTTTGCAATTGTCAATTGTGGTGCAATAAACATTCAAGTGCAGATGTCTTTTTGATAAAATGACTTCTTTTCCTTTGGGTAGATAACCAGCAGTAGAATTGCTGGATTAAATGGTTAAGTCTACATTTATTTCTTGGAGGAATCTCCAGACTGTTTTCCATAGAGGTTGCACTAATTTGCAGTCCTGTCAACAGTGTAGAAGTGTTCCTTTCTCTCTGCATCCACACCAGCATCTATTGTTTTTTGACTTTTTAATAACAGCCATTCTGACACAGATAAGTTAGCATCTCACTGTGGTTCTAATTTGTATTTCCCCAATGATTAGCAATGTTGAGAATTTTCTTATATGTTTGTTGGCCATTTGACTATCTTCTTTAGAAAAACTTCTGTTCATGTCTTTCACCCACTTTTTAATGGGGTTGTTCGTTTTTTGTTTGAGTTATTTGTAGATTCTGGATATTAATCATTGGGTTTATAGTTTGTGAATATTTTCTCCCATTCTGTAGGTTATCTATTTACTGTGTAGATTTTTTTTTCTTTGCTGCGAAGAAGCTTTTTGATTTAATTAAGTCCCATTTATTTATGTTTGTTTTTGTTGTGATTACCATTGGGATCTTCTTCATAAATTCTTTCCCTATAACTAAAAGAGTTTTTCCTCTGTTTCTTCTAGAATTTTTGTGGTTTCATGCCTTACATTTAAGTCTTTTATCCATGTTGAATTAATTGTTGTGTATAGGGAGAGATAGGGGCCCTGTTTCATTCTTCTGCATGCAGCTATCCAGTTTTCCTAACACCATTTAATGAATAGACTTCCTTTCCCCAGTGTACTTTGTTGTATGCTTTGTCAAAGATCAGTTAGTTGTAGCTATTTGGTTTTATATCTGGGTTGTCTATTCTGTTCCATTGGTCTATATCTCTACTTTTATACCAGTACCATACTGTTTTGGTTAGTATAGCCTTGTAGAATATCTTCAAGTCAGGAAATGTGATGCCTCCAGTTTTGTCCTTTCTGCTTAAGATTGCTTTAGCTATTCAGGCTCTTGTTTGGTTCCAAATGCAATGTAGAATTATTTTTTCTTGTTTTGTGAAATATGACATTGGTATTTCAATGAGGATTGTATTAAATCTCTAAATTGCTTTGGGCAGTATAGACATTTTAATGATATTGATTCTACCTATCCATGAGCATGAGATGTTTTTCCATTTGTTTGTGTCATCTATGATTTCTTTCAATCAGTGTTTTGTAGTTCTCCTTGTAGAGATCTTTCACCTCTTTGGTTAAGTATATTCCTAGGTATTATATTAATATTTTCTTGGTAGCTATTGTATATGGTTTTGAATCCTTGATTTGACTCTCAGTTTGACCGTTATTAGTATATAGAAAAGCTACTGATTTGTGTACAATTATTTTGTAATCTGAGACTTTACTGAATTTGTTTATCAATTCCAGGACTCTCTTGGTTGTGTCTTTAGGGTTTTCTAGATACAAGATCATATCATCAGCAAATAGATAATTTAAGCTCCTCTTTCCTAATTTAGATGCCCCTTTATTTCTTTCTCTTGCCTTATTGTTCTGGGTAGGGCTTCCAGTACTATGTTGAACAGAAATAGTTCACTGGGTACCTTTGTCTTGTCCCAGTTATTAGGGAGAATGCTTTCAACTTTTCCCCACTCAGTATGATGTTGGCTATGGGTTTGTTATATATGGCTTTTATTCTTTTGAGGTATGTTCCTTCTATGCCTAGTTTGTTGAGGGTTTTTATCATGAAAGGGTGCTGGATTTCATCAAATGCTTTTTCTGCATCTATTGAGATGATCACAAGGTCTTTGTTTTTGCTCCTGTTTATGTGGTGAATCATATTTATTGATTTGTGTATCTTAAACCATACTTACATCTCTGGAAGGAAACCTGCTTGATCATGGTGAATAATATTTATGATATGCTGTTGAATTCAATTTGCTAGTATTTTGTGGAGGATTTTTTCATCTATATTCATAAGGGATATTGGTCTGTAGTTTTCTTTTTTCATTCTGTCCTTTCCTGGCTTTAGTATCAAGGTGATAATGGTTTTGTAGAATGAGTTACAGAGGATTCCCTCCTTCTCAGTGTCATGGAATAATTTCTGTAGGATAAGTATCAGTTCTTGTTTGTAGGTCTGATAGAATTTGGCTGAAAATCCATCTGGTCCAGGACTTTTTTTAGAGATTTTTTTATTACTGCTTCAATCTCGCTACTCATTATTGGTCTCTTCAGGATTTCTATTTCTTCCTAATTCAGGCTTGGGAGGTGGAGGTTGTGTGTTTTAAGGAATTTATTTATTTCCTCTACATTTTCCAGTTTATGTGCATAGAAGTTTTCATAGTATTCACAGATGAAATTTTGTATTTCTGTGGTATCAGTGTTATTTATTTGTATTTCAGCATATTATGGGCTAAAAATGTTTAGGTTACTTATATTGCCCTTGCCCCCCTCCCCACTGAGTCAGAGCTTCAAGTGTGTCCATCCCCCAGACGGTGTGCATCACATTCATTATGTGTGTATATACCCATCTCCTCCACCCCCCTCCCATCTGCCTAATGCTTGATGAATGTTATTCTTATGTGCTCTTAGGTGTTGATCAGTTAAAACCAATTTGATGGTGAGTACATGAGGTGTTTATTTTTCCATTCTTGGGATACTTCACTTAGTAGAATGGGTTACAGCTCTATCCAAGATAATACAAGAGGTGCTATATCACCATTGTTTCTTATAGCTGAATAGCACTCCATGGTATACATATACCACATTTTATTAATCGACTCATATCTTTATAGGCACTTGGGTTGTTTCCAAATCTTTGCAATTGTGAATTGTGCTGATATAAAAAATTCAGGTGCAGATGTCTTTTTTATAGAATGTCTTTTTTTCTTTTGGGTAGATGCCCAGTAATGGGATTGCTGGATCAAATGGTAGATCTATTTGTACCTTTGAGGTATCTCCATATTGCTTTCCACAGAGCTTGCACTAGTTTGCAGTCCCACCAGCAGTGTATGAGTATTCCTATTTCTCTGCATCCACACCAATATTTATTGTTTTATGACCTTTTGATAAAGGCCATTCTCACTGGAGATAAGTGATATCTCATTGCCATTTGACTATCTTCTTTAGAAAAACTTCTGTTCATGTCTTTCACCCACTTTTTAATGGGGTTGTTCGTTTTTTGTTTGAGTTATTTGTAGATTCTGGATATTAATCATTGGGTTTATAGTTTGTGAATATTTTCTCCCATTCTGTAGGTTGTCTGTTTGCTCTCATGATAGTTTCCTTGGCTATGCATCATTCCTCTCAGATATAGAAAAAATAATTTTACGCTTTGTATGGAATCAGAGAAGACCCTGTATAGCAAAAGCCATCCTAGGCAAAAAGAACGAAATTGGAGGCATCAATTTACCAGACTTCAAACTATACGTCAAGGCTATAGTAACTAAAACAGCATGTACTGGTGCAAGAACAGGGATATAGACCGATGGAACAGGCCTGAGAACTCAGATATAAAACCATCCTCATATAGCCAACTAATCTTTGAAAAAGCAGACAAAAACATACACTGGGGAAAAGAAACCTTATTCAATAATTGTTGCTGGAAAAACTGGATAGCCACATGTAGAAGACTGAAACAGGATCCACACCTTTCACCTCTCACAAAAATCAACTCGCAATGGATAATGGACTTAAACCTAAGATATGAAACTATAAGAATTCTAGAGGAAAACATTGGAAATACTCTTCTAGACATTGGCCTAGGCAAAGAATTTATGAAGAAGACCCTGAAGGCAATCACAGCAACAACAAAAATAAATAAATGGGACCTGATCAAATTAAAAAGCTGTTGTGGTATCAGTTTTAATATCTCCTTTTTCATTTCTGACTGAGCTTATTTAAATCCTTTCTCTTCTATTTCTGGTTAATCTGGCTAATGGTCTATAAATTTTGTTTATATGTTCAAAGAACCAATTATTTGTTTCATTTATCCTTTGCTTTTTTTTTTGTTTTTTGTTTGCTTGGGTTTGTTTGTTTGTTTCCATTTAGTTTAGTTCTGCTCCGAGCTTTATTATTTCATTTCTTCTGCTGGCTTTGGGTTTAGTTTGCTCTTCTTTTCCTAGTTCCTTGAGATGTGATCTTTCTGTCTTTGTGATGTAAGGCATTGAAGGATATTCCCCTTAGGACTGCTTTTTCTGTATCCCATCGATTTTGGAAGCTTGTGTCCTCTTTGTCATTCAGTTCAGGGAATCTTTTGATTTCCATCTCAATTTCATCATTGACCCAAGATCATTGAGCACAATGTTGTTTAATTTCTATTACTTTGTGTATATTTGAGTGTTTCCCTTAGAATTGATTTCTAGCTTTATTCCATGGTGCTCTGAGAAGATACATGATATGATTTTGATTTTTTTTTTTACTTTTCTGAGACTTGTTTTGCAGCCTAAGATATGATCAATCTTGGGGAGCGTCCTATGTGCTGATGAGAAGAATGTTAATTCAGTAGTTTTTGGATAGAATGTTCTGTAAAAGTCTATTAAGTCCATCTGTTCTAGAATCTTGTTTAAGTCCAGTGTTTCTTTATTGATTTTCTGCTTTGATGATGTGTCCAGCTCTGTTAGTGGGATGTTGAAGTCCCCAGCAATTACAATGCTACCTTTTTCTGTTTGCTTAGGTCTAGTAGGATTGGCTTTATGAATATGGGAGTTCCTGTGTTAGGTGCATATATAGTTAGGATTGTTATGTCTTCGTGTTAAATTTTTCCCTTTACCATTATATAATGACCTTCTTTGCCTTTCTTTATCACTGTTCATTTAAAGTCTATTTTATCTGATACGGGAATGGCTATACCTGCTCACTTTTGGTTTCCATTTGCATGGAATACCTTTTTCCATCCCTTAACCTTGAATCTGTGTGAGTCCTTGCAAGTTAGATATGTTTCTTGGAGATAGCATATACTTGGTTGTGTTTTGTCATCCATTCAACCAGTCTATGTCTTTTAAATGGAGCATTTAGACCATTCATGTTCAATGTTAGTCTTGATATGTGTTCTGTTCACCATGTTGGATAATACTTTGTTGTTTTGTTTTCCCTCTTTTGTTACTGTTTTATAAGAGCTGTGAACTTTAACTTTTGGGTGTTTTTATACTAGTGGGTGTGTATTTTGCTGTTATGAGCATTTCCTGTATGGCAGATCTAGTAGTGACAAATTCCCTTAGTGTTTGCTTATCTGGGAAAGTCTTTATTTCTCCATCATTTATAAAGCTAAGTTTTGTAGGATGCAAGATTCTTAGCTGGCAGTTGTTCTGCTTAAGAACACTAAAAATGGGGCCCCAATCTCTTGTGACTTGTAAGGTCTCCATTGAGAAGCCTGCCATTAGCCTGAAGGGTTTTCTTTTGTAAGTTAGTTGTTGATTCCATCTTGCAGCTTGTAGAATTTTCTTCTTTGTTTTGACTTCGGCCAAGTTGATGACTATGTGTCTTGGAGATGTCCTATTTTTTATAAACCTTCCCAGTGTTCAATGATCATCTTATATCAGGATATTTGAATCTCTGGTGATACCAAGGAAGTTTTCCTCAATAATTCCTTCAAATAGATTTTCCAGGCTTTTTGCTTCTTCTTCTTCTCCCTCAGGGATATCTATAATTCATACATTGATTTGCTTCACACAGTCCCATATTTCTCTGAGCGATTCTTCATTCTTCTTGACTCTTTTTTCTGCATCTTTGACTGACAGTGTTGGTTCAACAGCTTTATCTTCAGGCTTTGAGAGTCTTTCTTCTGCTTGGTCTAGTCTGTTTTTAAAGCTTTCTGCTGTAATTTTAAATTCCCTAAATGACTCTTTCACTTCTTTAAGTTTAATTATATCCCTTCTTATGCTGTCTAGCTCTTTTGTAACTTTTTCATTTTGTTCATTGATGTCCTTAAATATTTGTTTTGGCTTCTTTGTTTTGTTTTTCAACTTTCTCTTCAATCCTGTTCATTTTAATTGCCATCCATATTCTGAATTACATTTCTGACATTTTGACAATTTCCTTTTTGTTGGGGTCTATTGCTGTGGATCTATTGTTATCTCTTGGAGGTGTATAACTAGCTTGTTTTCTCATGTTGCCAGAATTTTTTTGCTAGTTTCTTCTCATCTGAAACCTCTTCTTTCAGCTCACTGCAGATAGGTTTGCAGTGCACCTGTTCTCCTTTGCTGGGAACTCTCCTACTTAGTGAAAAGATGGGAAGGTCCCTAGATGGTGCTTTGGTGTCCTACTCTGGAATATTGACCCAGCAGGTGAGAGGCGGGCACACTGAGAGCCTTTAATGCAACTATTCTGTTTTGTCCCATTCCCCTGTGACTGTCACAGTTCAAGCCAGTGCTGGATGATCTTTGCATGGTGTCATGGGTTGTTCTTCAGGTCTTTGCTGAAAGCTTGAGGTGGTGGTCTTCATGAGAGCTTCTCCATGGAGGCTGGGTCTCCCAATGGTGGTGACAATGGCAGCTGGGTGAGGCTCTCTAGGCAGTAGTTGTGGGTCTCAGGGCTGTAGGTGTTTGCTCCAACTGGGTCCATGTGCAATGACAGCTCAAAACTAGCAGATGTCTGACAAAGCACTGGACTGCAGGGGCCCAGTGGCAGTACTGGAGCCTTGAGGTAGAGCTACAGGGCTGGGTGGCAGCATGGGAATTGCGGGGACAGTGCCATGGGGTCAGGTGGCAGCATGGGGGTCATGGGGATGGGGCCACAGTGCTGGTCTTCTAGGTGGCTAGGGCTCTCCCCCTGCCCAGGTCTCATGGAGGCATTCACTGCAGGGCTTCTGAGGTGACATCTGAGGCAATTGTTCTACTCAAATCCCCCATGGGGTTGTGAGGTGCTTGGCTTCCAGTCAAGGGGTGCATGAGAGCATCTGCTCTCCCTGCTCCCTCCCTGGCTTGTCTGGGACAATGTGGAGGCAGCTGCAGCAAAGACAGGCTCTGTGTAGACAAGGTACACTGGGCCTGAGAGCTCAGAATGGTGTCAGTTGCAGGGACCCAGAAATTGAAACCAGCAGGTCCCTGCTGTGCCCAGTCTCCAGTGCAATGTCACTGCACAGACTCCAGGCAGCTCCCTGATCAGTCCTGAGGTCTACAGTGGTGGTGGAGGCTCCCTCACAGCTCGGGCCACAGGGTACCTAGGGTGAGCATGTAGTCCTGGGTTTCTGTCCTCCTCTCCTTCCCCACATGTGGACACCTCCCACAGGTACCTTCTGATCTTGCCGAGTGGATCATGCTGTCACACTCTCGGTCACTCTGATTGTCCCCTGTGACTTCTCTGATGACACAATGCTTTTTCCAAGAAGGCCCATCTATAGATGGGCATCTGCCTCCAACTTTTAATCCTCTCCCTGAGAACAGTATGCACAAGCTGTCTCTAGTCTACTTTCTTTCCCCTGCCTCCAATCGCTACTATTTTTTTGCCTATATAATGTCCCAAAGACACTCTTAAAATTCTCAGGATAGAGAGGTTTTCATCATTCAATAGGCATCTGCTTCTAGACCTCGGGCTTCCCTGCAACTAAAGATGAGCCTGTGGGGTGGTTTTCAGATGCAAACAAGAGGAGTGTAAAGAACACAGGCCAGACAATGGCACTTATCAAAGAACAGCAGCCAAAGCTGAAGTGGTAAGAGCAGTGGCAATGATGTTAGCACTATTCACCTACATCATCGTTATGGAGCACCCATGACGTGCTAGGCAACAAGTGAATCATTTTCTATGCATTATTTCAATTAACCTTTACAACAATCCAAGGAGTTAAGCACTGTCACTGTCATATTAAACTAAGGATTAATTTGAGTCTCAGAAAAATCCTGGTTTGAATATCAAATCTATCACTCAGTAGATTCATGACCTTGTGCAGTCTCCCATTTGGAAGCTTCAGTTTCCACATCTGTAACAAGAAGATAATAATACCTACTTCACTAAGTGGTCAGGATTCACTGTAGCTAGAATATAGTAGGTGCTTAATAAATGGGTGGTATTATATACTGCCTTCAAATTAGGAGTCCCAATAAATAGTATTAACTATTAGCCCCTTGAAGATTTCTTCTGGGCTTCCAGCTGCAACTCTTCAGATTGACCCCTTGTTTGGGCCCACTGGAAAATATCCTGGGAGGCCAGATATGGGCATCACAGTGACCATGGCTATTCAAGACAGAAGGAGCTGCTCATAGCCATCTGGGAGTAAGAGCAGGATTTTGACTGCCAAGGTGCTCTGGGAATCCAAGAGTAAAGTGGATCTCATGACTCCAACCAATGCCACCTCATGTACTGGCAAACAACCCCTCTTTCCATTTGCACCTTCTGTGATTTTCCCTTTATTTGATCCCTTGCCAAGGTCTATGTAATAGGATGCCCTTGAGCCAATTCCTTATTATTCTTAACAAGCTGAAGGTTATTGCTAGCTGGCTGCTTACTTCCTCTCCCAGCAAGAAGATGAGCTTTCAGGTCCTGCTTCCCTTTTAGCTTTTCTCTTTTCCTTCATGACGGGGCATTACCCAAACATGCCCCGCTGGCCTCAGGACCTCCCTTCTTTCCTTTCTGACTCACCTCGAATCAGCCCACTGGGCTGTAGCCAGAGTAAAAATCCCAGCAGGATTTCTTGGCTGGTCCTCTCCCACCCACAGTCTAGCTGGACATTTTGGGAGAAGTAATTTTTATTGTGGAAACTTGGGACCTTAGAACATTCTGCTTGAAACTGGACACTTCACATCTTTGTTCCAAAAATTACCAACTGCATGCCTTGGGACAAGTTCCTTGCCCCTGAAGCTGTAGTTTATGTAGATGTGCAATAGGAATAATAATACCCACTTAATATTTATTTGTGGAAAGCGTCCTATAATCCATGGGTCTAATGATGAATGAGCCCTTGTTCTTTTTCTTTGTGGAGCTTAAGGTGAGGCATACCTACCTCATGCAACCACTAGGAAAATAAAATAAATGTTAGGAGCCAGTACAGTACATGGCATGTAGTAAGCATTAAATGCAAGTTAGCTATCATCTTTATTCTCAATGTTGTTATAATTATCATCATTGTTGCTAATGTTTTTATTCTTTTATAATCCAGTTCAAAATTCAGACAGTCAAATGTTTTCAAATCAAGCATCTAGCTTCAATCAACATTTCACATGGGAACTACCTAAGAATGAGGTCTAAATTCAATATTGAATATATATGTTTTTAAAATGTGTCAAGTGCCTGGCAAATAATAGATTCTCGACACATGTTTTTTCACTGTGTATTCTTTGTTGTCATAGATTTATTTTCTCTTTTGAGTCAGATAAAAACAGAGTGTATTTAATTATTGGAATTGTTTTAAATAGGGGAGTGATATTACTCATTCACTTAGCACATATTTATTTATCAAATACCCACTATTTGGATTCACTTTAGCAGCAGACTAGAGGTGAACTTGAAGGCAAAAAACTGCAAGGGTGGAGAGAACAGTTGAGAGGCTGCTGTAAGATGCCAGGTGAGAGACATCATGATCTGAACTCAGGTAATTGCTGTAGCAAAGTAGTGGGAGAGTAATTTACTTGGCTATTGATAACATACTCGTCAGTGATTGCCTACAGAACCCAATCAGCATTAGAGACTACTTTTCCTGCTTGTATTTTGGCATCTAATCAGAATCAATCATTAAATCAACCAACGTATACAGAGCATATCTGGATTCCAGACCTTGGCTACAAATGGATGACGCAAAGATGACTAAGATAGAGTTATTGCCCTAAGGTGCTCGTTGTAAGATGGAAATTCTTGTCCCTGGGTCTATATCAAGTATAACTCATGTGGAAGTTTGGCTTCCTCTGCCAGACTGCAAACCCCTTAAAAGTAGGGGTTGGCTTTCTCACGCTCATTGGAGGCCCCAATAAACAGTACCTATCCTCCCTCCAGAGATGTATACAGGTTGAGAAATTAATCAAAGGATGTGTTCACTTCCCATATTGTGGAAATAAAGACCAACCAAATGAGAACAAGCAAAGGCTATTTATTCAGAGCTTGCTATGACAAGAGAATTAGAACTGTTATTCACATTTTGGGAGAGACCCAAAGGCAAGGAGTGGGAAAGCTTTATAGTGGAAAAATGAGAGGTTTCAAGTGTGCTCTGACCGGCAGCTGCTGGCCTGGGGAAGCTGGGAGCAGCTAACTAGAAGTGGGGCATCCTATGTGATTGGTTAGGGGTACATATTTGGCTTTCTCTGATTGGACTTAAGTTGGAAGTGGGGACAAAAATTAGGGAAGTTGTCAATTATTAATTAAATCCTGGCTGTTTGGGGCCTATTGTTATAGAAGTTATTGTTTAGCTTCCTGGATTGTTATTACAGATAGTGGTCTGACAGTCAACAAGTGTGACTTATATTAATAGTAGTCTGGCTTCCTGAGCTAGTTATTGTAGATAAAGTGTTGGTTTCCTGGAAAGGTTGCTGCAGGTTATGGGGTAGAGTTCTATTTTCATATGTCTGCCCATTGTTCGTATATTCAGTCTCTTAACATGAAAAAAAAAAAAAAACCTTAACCCTTACCTCACCCCCATATACAAAATTGATTTAAAATGTACTGTAGACCTCAATGCAGAGCCTAAAACTAAAAATTTCTAGGTGAAAACATTTGAGATGAAAAATTTTTTTAGATAGGACACAAAAACACTAATATAAATGAAAAAAGTTGATAAATTGTATTTAATCAAAATTAAACTCTTCAAAAGATACTGTTAAATAAATAAAAAGTCAAGTCGTAGACTGTGGAAAATATTTGCAAAGCACATATCCGATATGTATCTAGAATAGATAAAGAATTCTTATGATAAAAAAACAACCTAAAATAAGCAAAAAGTTTGAACTGCTACTTCACCAGAGAAGATATATGGAGGGCAAATAAGCATGTGAAGAGATCCTCAACAGCATTAGGGAAATACAGATTAAAATCATAATGTAATAGTTAAAATCTGAAAGCAAAACTAATAAATACCAAGTGCTGGGAAGGATGTAGAGCAATGAATTTTCACACATTTCTGCTGAAAATGCAAAATGACTTTTTAGAAACAGTTGGGCACTTTCGTATAAAGTTAAAATGTATGTTGAACATATTATCCAGAAATCCCACTCCTGGGTATTTACCCAAGAGAAATGGAAACACACAACCACACAAAGACCTATACGTGAACACTTATTGTAGATTTCATTAAGGATAACCAAAAACTGAAACAAACCTAATGTCCGTCAGCTGGTACTTGGATAAACAAATTGTGGTACAACGAACACTACTCAGCAATGAAAGAAACATGCGACGTAAATGGCTCTCAAAAGCATTATGTTAAATAAAAGAAGAAAGCCTCAAAAGCTGGGAGCGGTGGCTCATGCCTATAATCCTAGCACTCTGGGAAGCTGAGTGGGAGAATCGCTTGAGGTCAAGAGTTCAAGAGCAGCCTGAGCAAGAGCAAGATCCCAACTGTACTAAAAAATAGAAAAAAATTAACCAGGCATGGTGGTACATGCCTGTAGTCTCAGCTACCTGGGAGGCTGAGGCAGGAGGATCGCTTGAGCCTATTGTACAATTCCATTTATATAACATTCTGGAAAAGGCAAAATCACAGGGACAGAAATAAGATAGTGGTTGTGGGCGGCTGGGGTGGAAAAGGAGACAAACTACAAAGGGGTGTGAGAGAACATTTTGGAGGGGATGGAAATACTCTGTATCTGTCGTGTGGTGGTGGTTAAACAAACAACTGTGTACACTGGCCAAAACTCATGGAACTGTCCACACAGAATGGGTGAATTTTGTATTTTTAAAATTGTACAATAAACCTACTTTTTAAAAAAGGTTGCTGCTCAGAAGTGATAGCAAAGAGGCTTTCTAATCTAGATTTTTTGGAATTGGACAGATTTTCATCTCCAGTCAATCAATCTGAACGTGCCCAGTTGTTCTTTGCAAATTTGCGTATCACATAATTCATCCCACCTTCCCTGGGGTAAAATCAATAAAGGAGTAGGGGAGGACAAGAGAGTATTTAGAGAAATTCCTCCTCCTGAAGACCAAAGGATCAGGGAAAATGCATTCTCCCTTAATATTATTCACTGTCCATTTGATGCTAAACTTCTGGATAAACGTGTATATGGGGACTCATTTATTAATATCTACTTATCTCTGCTTGTGTATATGTTTAAAGTTTTCTGCAGTTTTTAAAAGTTTCTTGTGTTTTAAAATATGAGAAGTGATATTTTGGGCAACAATCAAGTATTATGATCCGGGATAATGCTATATTTTTCATTCACAATTATCCACAATAATGGATATTTATGTATCTAAAACATAGCGAAGTGTCCTCTACATGTGAATCTAGGATTCGAGCCTTGGTGAGAGGCTGTGCTACGTAGAGGAGAGAATTTGGAGCATCATGCAGGGGCCTGAGTTCTAGTTCTGGCTTAGCATATAAATCTTTGGGCAAGTAATTCTCACTGAATCTGGCTTCTTATCTACAAAATAGAAAATCAGGCAGATGCCGTGTGAAGCCCCCTTCTACTCTAATGCCGTGAAACTCCCACTGGAATGTGAGCTCTTTGCATGGGCATCCTGTCTTCCTCTTTCAAAGCTGTATGTCCCGTGCCTGGGGCAGTGCCTGGCACACATAGCGGTCAATGACATTCATTCATTCAACGCATGGGCAAATTGCCTTTTTTAAAATCCTCTTCTCATAAGAACCCACCTCTTCCCCTACAATGAAAGCAGGTTCTGTTTAGAAACCAAACTGCGTCTTTTCAGCTTGTTGAAGTCAGCTTGAAAAGCCAGGAGGGTGGCAGCAGGCATTACCTCTACCTACATCATCCTCATTGTTGTAAGCAGGGTTGAGGGAGAGTCAACAGTCTAGTTCACGAAATCCTGCTCGCAGACCCTCCAGGGCTCCTACTCCCCCGAGGATAAAGAACAGAGCCTTCTGTGGTCTGCAGAGCCTTGCCTGGTGCAGGCTCATCCTCCCTCCAGGCTCATGCTCATCTTTGCTCCTTCCCAATGGCCTCCACGCAGCACCTCAGGGCCTTTGCACATGGCGTCTTCTCAGCCTAGAAGTGTTTTCTCACCCCTGCTTGGTTCATGCCTACTTTTATTTCATTTCTTTAGGCAAGCCCTCTCCAACCCGTAGACTCGACTATGTTGCCCTGCTAAGCACTCCATGACACCCCTTTACTTTTCCTTCAGAGCACTCTCCAAAGTTTATTGAATTTATCAAATGATCTTATCCATCCTTAATATGATATAAACAAGAAACAACTTCATTGTTCTCCCATCATTTGTTCTAGCCAAATTCTGTTGGATCTTTCTTCTCTACACTTTTAGGACATTTCAGGCAAATTTCTTGGCTTTCTGGCAACTTTCAGTTACATAACAATTTCATTAGTCAATTGTGACTCATTTTCAGAAATTAAAAAGACATATCTAAATCAAAACTTTTATTTCACATCCAAAGCAAAGTTTGTCCCCTCTCCATGGTTTCAACTCAAGATATGAGATGCTCCCTCACTCTTCACCCTTCTCCTGCCACCCCCCTTCCACTTTCAGCATCTCTAAAGTCAGGTCAGAAGGTAGAATTAGAAAAACAGTGACCAAATTATTTTTACTTAATCAGTGCTATTTGTATGGTTCCTTGCAGCCGGTGCCTGCTCTGTGCCCAGATATCCCAATGCTGGCTCTCTGAGGGTAAACCTATTCACAGGGTCACCAGTGGCTCCCTGTGGGACCTCCAAGCTGTGCAGTGCCCTGACACGGGTAATACACTGCTTGGTTGACAGCTTGCATTGCTCAAACGCCAACCTCAGCTTCTGTACTCAAGTGATGCATTCAGTGGCATCTTAGCGGCTCCCTCACCCCAAGAGGACTCCGCTAGACTCAGGAGGTCCCATCTGGATGGACCGACTCCAGCTACCTTCCTCAGGACCATCAGCTGCTTGGGAAACTCATGTCTTCTTTCCTCTCCAACAGTGATGCCCACACCGCTCTCTCTTCCCCAGATGCCTTCTGCTCAAGAATTCTCCAGTTTCTATGATCACATAAGACCTCCAACTCCAGGGGTGGGTCAGGCTCTCACACAACTTCTAGATCACATTTCTGTGATCCCATGAGAACTGTAAGGCTCTCTATCTCACAGCTCAGCTGACATCCAACTGGATAGCGAGAAAAATAGTTGACTTCTTGCAGGCACCCCAATCTTTTCAGTGATTCCCTCGGGGTCCTTGTCACTCGGCTAGAGGCGGGGGAACCCTTCTGTTCCCTCCCCATAGGAAGGAAGGAGGGAAACACTTCAGCACTCACTTACCAGCTAATAACTCTTTGCCTGGGCAGCTCTCTTCAATCACTTTCTGAATTCCTGGTTTTCTCCTATGTGGATTGAAAATAGATGATGGTCAGTGTCAGATCCAGCTGGCCTTTAACAAGTTCTAAGTGGATGTGTGAGCATTGATTGCTCATTGCTCTCTGTTTTGTGTCCTCAACTGAAATTCCAAGTGGATGGGAATTAATACCCAATTAACATCCCGTTAAACATAGTTCTGTGATTATTTGATGAATGTTTGTCTTTCCCACTAGATTTTGTCTCTACAAGCACTCTACATTTGCTCTCCACTGAACACCAAGATCAAGCATTCAGCATCTGGCATATAGTAGCAGCTAAATAAACATGTGATGAAGTAATGAATAAAAAAGCAGGATGAGAGACAAAGAAAACCAGATTTGTATCACCAAAACTCCCAGGTTTGGAAGGACTAAGAGATGGGGCATCATTTGAGCACGAGTAGATAAAGCAAAGGTTCCCAGAGCCTGACGGCCCATCAGAATCACTCACATAGATTTTTAAAACATAAATGCCTGGTATGCTGATTCAGTAGATCTAGTTAAGAACCAGCGAGCTCAATTGCATAAGACAGGTTCAAATAATGGGCTAGGAGAGTTCAGGGAAAAGCAAGCTTGCGCCTGCTTGAGAATATCAGGGAGACTTCCTGGAGAAAGTGATGTAAACGGAAGATAAATGTGAACAGGAGAAAGGGGCACGGAGAGGACATGGTTAGTTGGGACTTGCTGCCGCAGGAGATGACATTAATATAAGCAAGGCACTGGAGAAGAGAAGATTCAATTCCTAACAGAACCCAGTGCATCTGTGGGGAGGAGGAGGAGGAGATAGGTGCAGCTCATCTGATTTCAAGTGGTCTGGATGCAGAAACCTGATCTTGTTATGTTAGCAACACCCTAGGGAGGAAATGTGATATAGTGGTTGGTGGGTCAGTCGTGGATCAGACTGTTTAAATTACTCATTTATAAAAGGAGGATAATAAATTTATTCACCTCAAGAAATTATGGCAAGAACTAAAGGAGGTGATGCTTGTAAATGCATTAGCACATTGTGCATGCTCATTATACACCAGCTAGAACCTTCCTTTTTTAAACAATTATAGCACCTAGCAAAAAGTGCGTGTGTGAGAGAGAGAGAGAGAGAGTGAGAGAGAGAGAGAGATATCAGAGATCTGCTGAGCCGGCTCAGACCAGCCAGCAAGGGCCAACTGTGCACATGCCTTCCCCACTTTGTATTCAATGAAAATCAGGTTGTAGTTTGAAACTGACCATGATAGTTATTTACACCAAGAAAATTGACAAAAGTTACAAATCTAAACTTTTTTTTTTTTGAGAGCTGTTAGATGCTCTGGGAACATCGACTGGATTGGAATGGATTGAACTGAAACCAGTTGAAAAGTAAACTTTCCAGGGGGCGAAAAGAGCATAGGCTGAGAGATATAATAAAAATTGCCTACCTAGCCGAGACAGAATAAGACCCTGACCTTGGAACAAGTGGCAGGTAAAAATGGAATCTGAATTTTTACTCTGAGCCAACACTCCCTTTAGCATATTTCTCAGCCCATCACTTTTCACCACTGTTTCCAAAATAAGTATGAAAATAACTTAGTGAAATAGACACTGCCAGGCTTTATCCACATCTGAGGCCTGAATGCTCTAGGACTGCAACCCCCAAGCCCCAGACTAAAGACCAGTACTCGTCGGTGGCCTGTTGCGAACCAGGCCACACAGCAGGTGAGCGGAGGACAAGCAAGTCAAGATTCGTCTGTATTTAGAGCTGCTCCCCATCGCTCAGATCACGGCATAAGCTCCGCCCCCTGTCAGGTCAGCTGTGGCATTAGATTCCCATAGGAGTGCAAACCCTACTGTAAACTGCATGTGCGAGGGATCTAGGCTGCGCGTTCCTTACGAGAACCCAATGTCTGATGATCCGAAGTGGAGCTGAGGCAGCGATGCTAGTGCTGAGGAGCAGCTGCAAATACAGATTATCGTTAGCAGAGAGATCTGATTGCACAATAAAGGTAACACACTTGAATCATCCCAAAACCATCCCCTACCCTGGTCCACGGAAAAATTGTCTTCCATGAAACCAGTCCCTGGTGCCAAAAAGGCTGGGGACCACTGCTCTAGGAGACAATTTCAAAGGTTCATTCTCTCTGGGAAGAAGAATAAGTCTAGGAGAATATAGATTATAATAAATTATCTGAGATGAAAAATAATTTTTTAAAAAATCAAATCTGTATTAGAAAACAGAAAAAATACTGTGATACTTTAATGATACAAGAAACCTTATCCTCAAAGGCGTGATAAACAGCATTAATGGGAAATCAGAGAAGTCGTGAATGATGCAAAAAGCAAATATGAATATCCACAAGTTGTATCAACACTTGGCCAAGTTAAGGCAGAAAAATAAGAACATATCTATTCTTTTATTGGTCAACAAATTCATTTACTTCTAAGCTGCCTGGAAGAGATTGTGCTATTCTAAAGAAGAGTGAGTGGTAAAAGACCGTTTAAAAAATCATAACTTATAAACAAATAAACGAACATATTAAAAAGTGGCAACATCTCAAATTGAGTTTGTTAAATGGGTAACATCAAGCACCAGCAATTTGTTAGAGAATATTAAGAACTGTGAGGAACTTAGAAATGATCAAGGACAACATTTTACTTTGAAGATGAGAGAAAAAACCCAGGGACTCTATCTGATTAAGATTCTACTCTAATTTAGCAAAAACTTATGACTAGCTCCTATGCTCAAGATACTGTTTTGACCACACCATGATGGCATTCAGATTTTGGACAGCCAACAAATTCAAAAGACCATTTCCTCCATATTGAAGGATGGATACCTAAAGCAAATAGAGCCCATTTGAATGGGAGCCCACCAATCTTCTTGGTCAGATTTGTGGTCAGTGTTCACTTCTCTAACTCCGGAAATATTTCTTTCCATTAGAGTTCTCATTGCTTGAGAAAAATGAGATGAAAAGCAAGATAAAAACAAGATTTTTTTCAGTCATTTAATTTCCATAAATGACATCATAAATTATATATTGCTGTTGCCAAGGAGATATAAGAAATACATAGCAGAAGGAAACAAAGAAATTGATTGCTCCAAAGATGACTAGTCACAGGCTTTGGGGAATCATTCTGCCTTTTAAGTTGTTATGATCAGTTCTTTAAAGCACAAAGACATATTTGTTTTCTGAAAAAAACTCAATCATTTATCGATTCAGCAAAGAACAAAGAAAGCATCAGAACAGTATTCGTAACCCTCTTTCTTTTCACAGTACGTAGAATGAGGGACATTTTCCTGCCATATTTACCAAGAGTGGGGACAGTGTTCTTTGTTATTCCACGAGACACCATCCTATGTCCAGAATCTAAAGATTCTATCTCAAAAACCTCTCAAATAGGAAATGGCTCTTTTCTCTAAGTTAACAACTAATTTCCAGTCAGTGAGTAATTTTTTTTTCCTGAAAGATCCACTCAGTGGAAAACAAATGAAGAGGGAAAAAATTAAGTAAACAAATCTAAAAATGAGGCCACAACACACAGAGATGGAGAAGCCTCTAAACTTACCAGTCAAGGATCGCAGGCAATTAAAGTTCATCCCAAACAAAACCGTAATTTTAACCGGTCCCTGAGTTGAGCCTCCCTCGATGAATGACTTCCAGGGCCTCTGGCTCTTTGGGACTAAACGAGAAAATTATTTTTAGCACAACTATTTGGAAATCTTTGAGAACTTGGATCTGTTATTCTGTCTGGTACCAAAGCAAGGTTTTCGCTGAGCTCTCATGAAAGATCCCCAGTCTCTTGTGGATTGAGAATCCTGCAGCAACCCACCACCCAAGAGCAAGGTACGGTATTTACGCTTTTTTCTAGAATGCTAGCAAATGTGGATGTAATGGCCTGTTTTCATTCTGATAGCTTTTTAGTTTGTTAAACAGATGGTTCTGTAGGAAGAATCCATGGAACTGAAGACCTGGGTTCCAGTCTCTGGCCTGACACTAGCTTTGTGACCAGAGGCAAGTTACAGGACTTCTTTGGACCTTGGTTTCCTGTCTAACCTACTACAAAAGGGTCTTTGGGAGGATGATATGGACTTAGCATTGCTCTTCAGAGGATAAAATTTCTTGCAAATGTCAGTTTTTTTCTATTGTTGTGCCATCAAAGCACTTTACATAAAGCAGCCAAAACTTTATAAATTGTGAATGGCTGATAAAAATAAATATTGGTGAATACGTATTTTTCTTCACTCAACCTCTGTTGAGCCTCTACTGTAGACTAGTCTCTGTCCTGGATATCAGTGACACAGAGTTCACATTTTCGTGGGGAAACAAGCAGGTCAGTAGATAGCCATAACACAACGTCATTGTGGGGCCTTGCAGGGACTCGAGGAGGCCAGGAGAAGGAAGGTAATTCCTGGAAAACAGGAAAGTCAGTTCTGTGGAGGACAGTGGGAGTGCCAAAGGCAAGGACCTGAGGCACCACAGCACAGAAGGAACTGAGGCGTGGACAGCTCAGGTCCCCATCCTGCCCCAGCACACTGTGACTCCCAGGATAGGGCCTGCTGTTGTGAAATCTCTACCTCTGCAGGCCAAGGAAATGTCTAGTTTTGGCTTTCCCTGATTACCTATCCTCTTTCTAATGATTTCCAGGCAAAGCACATTTGCAACTTGAATTAATAATCAAATCCAGCCCTTTGTCATGAAGTAATATGTTACAGTTTCCCTCACATGATGTAGGGGAAAACTCAAGTGTTTGGAAACAAACGGACTCAGTTCAAATCCTGACTGTGCCATTTCATGCCTGTGTGGCCTTGAGGCCACCGAGTCTCAACTTTCTTATTTGTAACGGGAAGATAATAGCACCTACTTCATAAACAGTGGTGTGAAGATTAAGTAAAGGATGTCCTTACAACACCTGGCACAGAAATAAGAATACTGGTTTTTCCCTGCATCCCAATTCATCTCTTTTTTTACTTACTATTTTTTATTGTGGTAAATTATGCATAACATGAAATTTACCACTTTAAACCATTTTTATGTGTACAGCATTAAGTACATTCATGTTGTTATGCAAATATCATCATCGTCTCTCTGGAAATTCTTCATCTTCCCAAACTGAAACTCCGCACTCATTAAGCAATAACTACCCATTCCTCCTGCCCCGCTTCCCCCAACAACCACTATTCTACTTTCTGTCTCTATGAATGTGACTACTCTGGGAGCTTCATATGGGAGGAATCACAATATTTGTCCTTTTGTGACTGGCTTATTTCACATAACACAACGTCCTCAAGGTTCATCCATGTTGTATCAGGTGTCAGAATTTCCTTTCTTTTTAAGGCTGAATAATATTCCATTGTATGTGTGGACCATGCTTTGTTTATCTACTCATCTGTCGATGAACCCTGGTTTGCTTCTGTCTTTTGACCATTGCGAATAATGCCACTGTAAATATGAGTGTGTAAATATCTGTTTTAGTCTCTGCTTTTACTTCTGGATATATACTCAAAAGTGGAATTGCTAGAGCATATGGCAATTCTGTCTAATTTTTTCTTTTTTGAGGAATCCCTATAATGTTTTCTGCAGAGGCTGCACCATTATACATTCCCACCAACATCTATTTTTAAAAGAAAGAAAAATATGCTACTTACACAGGGATCTCAATCTATGAACATATTTTTCAGGAGTTCAATCTTTGCACTGATTTAATCAGTATTTCTCCAAGTGCAGTATTTCTCCAAGTGTTTTCCATGGCTAGTTTAATAAGAACAAAGGGTTCTTTGGTGCTCCTCAAAAACACTTGATATGTTCTGCCTTAGGGCCTTCCCATGTCTCTTACCTCTGCCAAAAACCCTCTTCGCCAAGGTGTCCATATGTCTCGCTTTCTCACCTCCTTCTTCACAAATTTGGCCCAATTACAGAGCAGTTTCCAGGGCTGAGGGGTGGTGGCCCTGCCTCCCCCGTGTGTCTCTGGCTCTGCTCAGGGATATGTCTCCCTTCAGGTGCTCACAATGCTTCCCATGGGCTCAGGCATGGACAGGTCTCCTGCCAGAGAACCCAAGATGGTCGTCCATCTCTATCTCACTTTGTCCAGTGTGGAAATCATGAGTCAGGGGAAATTTTCCACAAGTTTGGTGCAGGGTAGATTGTGGGGAGGGGTGTTGCATATATGAAAATCTGATTCTCTTACTGTCTGTTTGAGAGTTTTTTTACTTCTCTGTGGCCCCAGAACTGACTCATTCTCATAGTTGTGTTATGGGATACTGCTGGTGAAATCTCAGTGCTGTATATTTGTTTCTGGTTTTCTGCTCACATCTACACCACCATTTTGGAAACAGAAGTCCAGTTTTTCATTATAATCTACACCCCCTTGTCTTCCTGCGTGAACGGAGCCCCAGTACTTGGCTGACCACTCCCCTCTATGCCGCCCTTATGCATCAGGCACCACAACACATTGCTCCTCAACTCTGATGAGCGTTATTAAGGACTAAGCATTTTGAGTGCCTTTTTTAAAGTTGCAGCATTTAGATTCCTGTACAGACAATATTCTAGTGCATTTGTCAATGAAAAGCTATCCATTTGTAATGAATAAATCTGTTTCTCTTGTTTTAATTTATTCCTTCTTTGAGTGCTTTTTTGCCTGGCTATCATCAAAATTGAATAGCCTTTCTTCCAAGTAATCTTTAGCATTTCTGCTTCCTTTGTCAACCACCAGCTAGGCCCTTACCACACTCTTCTTCACAGATTGTCCCCATGACTATTAGCATAGTTGTATCTCCACACCTCCATCACAGTGTCTGAGATGCCACTGCCCAAACTTCTTCTCTCCACATAATTTCAAGTCCCTCTTGGAACCAACTCTGGCCTCAGCCTACAGCCTTGCATCCATATCTGGTGCAAAGTCACCTAGGGAGTATCTTCTATGAGCATGGCCTCCACTTTCATATCCCTGCTCAAAGCCTCCTCTAACCAGCCTTTTACAAGAGAGAGAAACTTCTAATTTAATCAATGCATCTTGTTTTAACTGTGGCAAGGGATGTGGATGAATGCGCTTTCATTTTTTTTTTTTTTTCATCTGAGGCTCTTTTGGAAGGGCTGGTATTGGGCTTGTCAGAAAGTGCATTAATACCAGCTGAACAATAGAGTCAATAATGTGGGATTTGTGCTGTATGTCAAGTCTAACAAACAAAACATAGCAAAGATGGCTCTCTTTAATTTTTTTTTTTTGGACTGGTAACACTGAGAATTGTTCAAGGATACAGAGCCTAAATTTGGATAACTTGCCTTGGGTTTTCACTAATAAGATTTCTAGGAATCAGGCTTATTTCAAAACCACATGTGCATACTGTGTTTGTCTCAGTTTGTCATTCCTATGTTCTGGCAAATTTCTGGGTCTAATTCCAGGATGTTGCAATTTCCCCAGGGGTACCACAAAAGGGGTACCATGAGCCTGGTTAATTTTCTGATGTGGCTGTCAAAAGACAAAAGAAACTCCAACTGATTGCTTTTCCCACATTTTATAATTATTTGCTTCAGGGAAGTATATGCCAGCTAAGGCACTATACAGATTTCTTTTTAAAGTACAGGTCTAACTATCCCAAAACCACTCACTTCCACAACCCAAGAACCACCTGTATATGTTCTTCCATTCAAGAAACTGCTAATTCCCAGGACTATTGAGCCTAGGATATTAGATATCCCCTGTCTATTAATACATTGCTCCCCACCTCACCCCCAGCCTTTATGCCAGGATGTCATGCTAATAAATGATCCATCATTCTCAGCTGCCAGGCTTTGTAGGGTGAAAACCCAAGTCCTGTTAGATCAGAGCTGCTGTCTGCATCACTCAAAGCATGTGGTGCCATGCATGGGTTAATTTCATACAGCTCTTCAGTTGAGCACCAGTGCTAAGGGCTTAATGGGACACCATGGCATTCTATCCTGCAGATTTTAAATTAAAGTTTGAGACCCCCCTCAGGACATGCACAGTACTCCAATTAACACTAATTGGCATTACACATGGTTATCAAGTGAAAAACATAGTTTTCCTGAAAATGCCTTTTCCTTTCTCCTGCTTTAAAAAGCCCATAAATTCTAAGAAAATGATCGTGGGTGCATGCAAAGATTAGTTAGAATGATGTCTAGCATGGTGTTTGTATTGGGAAAACACTGGAAACAGCCTAAATGTCTATAATGGGGGTGTAATTTACATAAAAGATAGTAGAGACAAAAGCAATAATTTTTTAATGTTATGAATAAATTCAATGTGAGAAAATGTTCATGATACACTGTTAAGTGAAAAAAGGTAAAGAATTATAGGAGTGGCATAATATCACTTTTCTCCATAGCTCAGGCAAAAAAAGACTGGAGGGATATATACATTAAAATGTAAAGCTCTGGGTGGTGAAACTTACCTTATATCTTATTCATTTGCATCTCTAACTTTCTATTTTAAAAATTGGATTGCTTTTGCAAAAAGAAAACATCATTTTTCAAAGTCTATCATTGATTCCTGGAGAAAAAAATGCAACATAATGATTTATTTTGAAAATGTTTTTAATCCATTCTCATCTGTACCAACCCTGGTTTAAGGGCACTGAGAATGCTGTATCGATAATGTGTTAATAGTTCTCAATGGAATTATGAGGACAAACAGAGCTGTACGTGTGTGGAAAGGTGAACACTGGAGTGAATTGTTGCAAATGCCCATTCTCATGTTCAGACTGAGTCAATTATGCCAAACTCCGCTGCCCGCCCCCCGCCAAAGGTTCATTTATGTCCCTGTGTTTCTCTTCCAGAGCCAAAGATGTTTGTCTTGCTGTATGTTACAAGTTTTGCCATTTGTGCAAGTGGACAGCCGCGGGGTAATCAGTTGAAAGGAGAGAACTACTCCCCAAGGTATATCTGTAGCATTCCTGGCTTACCTGGACCCCCAGGACCCCCCGGGGCAAATGGTTCCCCTGGGCCCCACGGTCGCATCGGCCTTCCGGGAAGAGATGGTAGAGACGGCAGGAAAGGAGAGAAAGGTGAAAAGGGAGCTGCAGGTAATGAATGATGAAGTCACCCCTCCTTCAACCCCACCTTAAAACTGCTCCCGTTTTTGTCATTTGTTCTAATGGGAATTGCTCCTTCAATCCCTTCTCTACTTTGCCTGCGTTAGGCGTAACAATTTATTAAGCCCTTACTAGGCTTCAGATGCTGCTCTAAACTCTTTACCTGAATCTTTATTTCATTATAACGACAACTCCTTCAGGTGGACATTATCACATTTTATAGGTGAGAACATTGAGCCGCAGCATGATTAAATGAACTGCCAAGAACAGACATGGATGGACGTGCACTGCTAGTGACTGCCAGTGCGGGCTGGACTCAAACAGCTGACACCCAGGGTCACCGGGCTATTGCTGCTAGCAGGCAGTGGCTAGATGTGCGAGTGTATGGATGGACAGAGAGAGGGGTGAGGGGGAAGATGGACAGACTGCACAGAGGCAGAAATTAGGAGCCAGATGCACAGGTGCCATCCTGCCCGGAACTAGTGTCTTGAATGAAAATACTTAACGGGCTTCTAGATTTTATTTTTCATGGATGAAATGACAATAGCACTGTATAGCCTTCCTTTCCTACCTCATCACTTTCCCACCTGTCCTGTAGCAGCTAAAAAGTAGATTTCTGCAGCTCTTTACAGAAACACAGTTGTCCCTTAGTCCTTCAGTAATTTTCACTTTTTTTTCCCCCAAAAGATGAGTTGGCCCGGGAAGCTTGCCAGATTCTGCAGTTCTTCAGAGTAAACTGAATTGAAATTCTAGAGAGGCTGTGTTAACTCTAAAAGGGGAAAGGATGTGAAATCAATCTTTGAAAACGAGTTCCTGAGTGTAAAAGTTGGGACAAAGATAGGAAGGGAAAAAATCAATAGATCTAAGAATGTGGCTCTAACCACTGTACCTGATTTACTGGTTTTCTGTGAAACAAAACCATAATATATATTTAGATTACTGGATATTAATTCATATCTGAATTTGCCATGCAGAAAATATATGGCAAATCGGTAGCTACCAAATCTGTGAACACTGTGAATATTAGATGAAAAACCTTTAATGTGGAGTTTACATGTAAGTTTTCAAAGACATCAATAGGGTAACACCCATGACTACAAGTTACCACTGAGCCATGACTGTGAATGTCCTAGAAATCCTATAATAACACCAGATTATAGTTATACCTGGTGTATATTCATATACTATTCATATATAGTATATGGAAGCAATAATGTAGTGGCTATGCATACAAGCATTGGAGTCAGAAAGACATTGGCTCAAATCCTGGCTCCCTAAATTAATAATCTAGTATCCTTGGGCTACCATCCTCTTTGAACCTCAGTTTCCTCTTTGTAAATTGGTGGTAGTAAAGGCAATTGCAAAGTTTAAGGGCAATACTACATGCAAGACGCTCCACAGAAAAACTGCCATGAGGTAAGTACTCAGTAAATGTTAGCTGTTATTACTTACCATACTTTGATCTGCAAATACGGATCACAGCTAAATTTGTGACTATCCAAAGCAATATAATAAACTAGAAATGAGTAATTTGTTTCATGAGGTAGTTGTAGTGTTATTTAAAGATATGTATGTGGATATGCATTCAGATTAAATTAGATGTTCAGAATTGCTACAATTTTAGCCATATATGAGGCCAGCTATACACCCATATTCATTAATCTATTTCTTCATCCGTGCACCCATGCGTTACTCATCCAACAATATTTTTGTGCTCCTATTACTATCTAGTATTATTCTAGACCAGTGTTTCTCAACCTCCACACTAATAACATTTTGGAAAGAATTATTATTTACTGTGGGGTGGCTATCCTGTGCATTGCAGGATGTTTAACAGTATCTCACTAGATGCCAGTGTCACCCTCCTCCAAACTGTCACAACCAAAAATTTCTTCGTATATTATCAACTGTCCCTTGGGTAGGGAGGTGAATAGTGCAAAATTGCACCTAGCTGAGAACATCATTCTAGACACTGGAAATACGAACATGAGTAAGACATTGTCCTTGCCTTGGTAAGCAGATATTCCTGTTGGGGACACCAACATGTAAATACATAATTACAAAAATTCATGTTAATAACCATTTATTAAGAACTTACTATTTATCAGGAACTTTACATTTAGTACCTAATGTTCACCAAAACCCCATCAGCAATAATTATAATCAGCAATAATAATAATGTTACAAATAGAAAAATTGAGATTATTTAAATCTAATATACACCCATAAGGACATAGAACAGCTCAGAAAGGACAGGTGAGAATGACTATATGATCAATGAAGAGAGGCACACTCACTTGGCAACTACAAGAACCAAGCCCTGGAGCTTTGGCGATATGTTTTTAATGTGGCTGTAACCAGGCAAAATGTGGCTGGGAGCTTCTGCTCCCTGTTTCCCCTTTAACAATACCACAAGTGTCTTCTAGTTTGTGAACCCTCGGTGAACACCCCTGACTACATCTACCCCAACTGAGTCCAGGCAGAATCCAGGGTATTTTTTGTCCAACTTCCCTACCCTGAATTAGAAATACAGAGCTTATTATACTGAATAATAAATTTGCTGTAAAAATATTTGTCTCCCTCGCTGGTCTGTTGCCATTATTATTGTGGCATATTATTAACATTTAATTCAATCTGAATGCATAGCCACATAAATGTCTTCAAATAACATTAGAACTACCACATGAACCAGATCGCTCATTCCAGTTTATCACATGAATTTCAGTATTCGTGAACTTAGCTATGGCCCATATTTGCAGATCACAAGGTAATATGCCATAACAGCTAACTTCAGGGTGGGACAGGTGTCATTCATGTTCTAGCCCAGTGACTGAGTATGTAGTGAATGGCTGATCAATATTAGATGGTTTAGATGAATGCATGCATGTACGCATAGATTCATGGATGGATGGATGAAAGGAAGGAAGAAATGGCACTGAAGAAGAAATCTAGGTAGACCCATTTCACGGAGAACTAAGAAGAAATGCTTTCTGGCCTAGCTTCAGTACCTAAGCATAGACTAACCCTTACTACATAGTTCTCTGCTCTGCCTAAACATATGTATAACTGAAAAGGGAGAGAAAGAATGATTCATCCCTTATTTCCACTCTTAATTTGTCAGCACATGGACAAATGCTTCACGCAACAGGAAGAATTACTATTAATATAAATTATTACAGGTAGTTCATGATTACCTATCACCCAGAAGTTTGTATATTAAATAAGTATTCCTACAGAAAATCTAAACGTTGAGGTTGTGAAGGCCTTTTTGTTGATAGCATTGTAAAATTGCACCCTATATGTATGATTTGGTCTCAAAGAATTTTTAAAAGAGTGAAACCTCGGACAATCTAGTCCAACACCTTCATTTCAAGGACTGGGAAACTAAAGCCAGAGAGATCAAGCCCCTTCTTCAAATTCACCTAACTATGCATGGCTGAACTGGGGCCTTATCCTAGCTCTGCTGAGCCACTGTTTACTGCTTTGTCCACTAAGTTTGGAGTGGACTTAGATCCAATTTCCCCTTATTACAAATGGGGCATTTAAAACCCAGAAAATAAGTGACTGGCCCAAAATCTTAAAGGCAGGAAGATTCAAGTACATAATGAAATTTTATGTTCAAAATTGTTACTGAGATCAAAATGGTTTTTATTAATGCGTCAAACGTCAGTGATGAAGACACAAAGAGATAAGCTCCTACTGAAGATAAAAATCATAATTTAGAAGTTGTAGTCCTTGATTCCAAAGAATTTAACATCAAAATAATATTCACATTCCATTTCTACCAAAAAAGAAGCAAATATTAATAGATCAGACTATTATGACCTTATCTCAAGAAATAAATATCAGAGTGTGTTCTGGCTGACACCAATAGTTTCAACCTAACAGGAAAAGCCATCTACAATCTGAAGCTGTCAGACAGAACTGTGATCCATAATAATGCTGATCCTGACTCTCTGAGAGAGGGTCACATTCATTGTTATCATCTTCTATGCATCATAAATTGTTGAACAGCAACTTTCCAGAATTATTAAAACAAAATACTTGACATTTTAAGGGAAAAGCTTTAATTCTCTTCAAATTGACATTACCCAGAACACTTCATTGTTAACTTTGCCAAGTAATTGAGAAATGATCGAATTTCAAACTCATATATTGATGTATGTGTAATATTCAAATAAATGATACCAAAGAACTATCAAGGTAAAAAGTCCCAGGTTAATAAAAGTTCTTGAGAACAAAAACATAGTTAAAAATGAAATTACACAATATATCAACAATATATTTTCCCCAAATACAAAAGTACATTATAGGTTACCAATAATTTGGATACTTTTTAAGAAAATATCATTATATAAGCACTATTTATGGAATGGATTTGGCCATAAAATTGAATGACATCTTTTTATGATATCAAGTCATTGCTTTTATATATATATATATGTGTGTGTCTGTGTATGTATATACATATATATGAGATTTAAAAATTAAATTCGTTTTGCTTATTACTTTCAACCAGGATCATTATTTCTCTGCATTTAGCCTACAGTTGGTTTACAGATATAAAGATTTAGACAGACAGAAAACATTCCTGTATGGTGCTTTGAATTTGTTGAAATCCTTTCACAGCTATTATGTCTTTTCTGTATATAAGGAGACCCAGAAAAATTAAGGGACTTGCCTAAAATGATACAACAATTTAGTGACAGAGCCAAAGAGAATTTAGGATTTTTGACTATAGCCCCAAAACCAAGAGGAATTTTGATGAAGGGAAAACATTAAGGCTATGAAGGCTTGGATTCTAATCCCAGGCTTACTGCAGAAACAAGTTTCCTTACCTTTCTGGGACTCAATATTCTCTTCCAAAAAGGACTACTGCATGGTGGTGGCAGTCATTGTTTTTTGTTTGTTGTAGCATGTTGAGCCCTTGCTATGTGCACCAAATGCTCTTGACAGTTTTCACCCTGGCCACTACCCCCAGTGGGGATGTTCAGGCTCCAGCGCCAGGAAGGCATGAGTACAGATTGCAGCTCCATCACTCACTAGCTCTGTTCTCCTAAGCAAAATAATTTCTTTATGGCTCAGTTTCCTCATCTGCAATGGAAGTAACAATAATTCCTAGTTTATAAACTCACTGTGAAGCTTAAATAAGATAATGCATGCAAATATAGCACATACATGCAAATATGTCCCTAGTACATAGTAAATGCTTGATAAGTATAAGCAAATCTAATTAATTCTTTTATATTAATACTAACAGAAATAGAATGGGCATGAGATGGTCCGTAAGGATTTGTCTGGTTCTGTCTGCTTCCATGAGACCACTCTGGGAAATAATATAATAGCATCATACTCATTGAATTCTTACTAGAGTGATTAGTATCTATATGTGAATAACAGGTGATCCATCATCAGAATGATTGTTCATTATTTTAAATTTGTCAGGGTTTAAATTATTTCTTACATACTCAAAAAAATTGGCTTAGATTCTGATGAAATTTTTTTATTTTCATTTTTAGTGCATCAGTGATATTTTTAAAGGTTTATCATTTAGACATACACTGTTATGCTATTGAAGGTTGACTTAAAAGACAACGTCAGGGTGTGCTGGGACTGTGTAGGTATGCTCTTTGTGACTGTGTATTTAGAGGGGGAACTAATTAACTATACACTCTTTTTGAAGGTTTGAGAGGTAAGACTGGACCAGTGGGTCTTGCTGGCGAGAAAGGGGACCAAGGAGAGACTGGGAAGAAAGGACCTATGGGACCAGAGGGAGAAAAAGGAGAAGTGGGTCCAGTTGGGCCTCCTGGACCAAAGGGAGACAGAGGAAAGCAAGGGGACCCAGGGCTGCCTGGAGTTTGCAGATGCGGAAGCATCGTGCTCAAATCCGCCTTTTCTGTTGGCATCACAACCAGCTACCCACAAGAAAGACTACCTATCATATTTAACAAGGTCCTCTTCAATGAGGGAGAGCATTACAACCCTGCAACAGGGAAGTTTATCTGTGCTTTCCCAGGGATCTATTACTTTTCTTATGATATCACATTGGCTAATAAGCATCTGGCAATTGGACTGGTACACAATGGGCAATACCGGATAAAGACCTTTGACGCCAACACAGGGAACCATGATGTGGCTTCGGGGTCCACAGTCATCTATCTGCAGCCAGAAGATGAAGTCTGGCTGGAGATCTTCTTCACTGACCAGAATGGCCTCTTCTCAGACCCGGGATGGGCAGACAGCTTATTCTCTGGATTTCTTCTATATGTCGACACAGACTACCTAGATTCCATATCAGAAGACGATGAACTGTGATCAGGACTGCTGATCTGAAGGTTCTGAGATCCCCATGGCAGGCAGTTGGATCTAATCTGGGGCTCTAGAAGGTGGAACAAAAAGGAATAGGATCCAAAGAGATTCCCACTCAGATTCCAGAGCATTTACAGACAGTTCTAGCAGAATCTATCAAAACAAGATGAACCACCAAACAGTTGAAACCACACCAAAATGAATTATATAAAACAATATCCCCAGATATGAATTCTCTTGAAAGCAATGTTTATAAATATTTAAACAAATTAAAGACAATGTTAACAAATTTTATATTAAATGCCCTGAGTGATTAAACCAACTGGCAATGATATTGCCTCATTAAATCTTCAAAAAATTTCATTTTTGTCTATTATTTAAGAGAATAATAACACCCCAGTCTTTGACAATTCTCAAAAGGCTATAGTAAGTCAAAAACCAAAGGTAAGAGATGCTGAGTATTTTCAAGCAAGCTAAAATGAAGTGATAAATTTCTTTTGTTTTATTATTTATTCCTTCACGCTTGTATATATTCACTCAATGACTCTTTAATGAGCCTGTATGGACCAGACACTGTGGTGCTGGGTCAGATTTAGTAATGAGTTAAGCCAAAATCTCTCCTTTCAGACAAGTTAGTGTGTGGCAAGCATGCTATCACAATTCAGTGTGATGAGCACCATGGCAAACAGATTGATTTGATACTATAAGCACACAGGACCTGCAATTCCTGGGGCTGGAGGCCAGACAAGGTTGTACACATGGAAAAACACAAGTCATGCCCAGGTATGTGTGTTCAAGTGGGTATGATGAATGCAAAGGGAGCAAGAAATTCAGCGTCTGTCTTCTCCTTTTTCCACTCTCAACACCTCATTGGTATTTTCAACTGGGAAGGGGTGAAAAACCTAGAGATAGAGGAGACCCAGGGGAGTTACGGAAATGTAGACTGAAATGAAGAGGAGCAGCCAATAAATCATCCTCCCGAATCCTGTAGCATGATGGTTTCCCAGGACAAACATTTGTCCTAATAGCGTTCTCATAAACATGAGCACTACTTTACATTGTGGTAAGACATTGTTTCCCTTGGATGTCCTAAGTCTCGAATTCAAATAAAGCAAAGCCTATGTCCACTGATTGATGAGTGAGCTGATGGGGAGGATGAACAGGAGGAACAGGAGGAGAGAGACCAAATGTCTGAGTAAACAGATGTCCCTTCCAAGTCACACTTCCCTTAGTCCCACTTTCTCATCAGTGTCAGCACCTTGTGCCTCACTGAACTGCAATTCCTCATTTAATCTCATCCACAATTCTGTCTCATCTACCACTCCCTTGGCTTGTAGTAATAGTATTTTCTTAGTCCCTCCCTTCAATATCTTCTAATTTTCCTTCTATGTATTCCTCTATTGGCTCATTCCATTAATAAATCTTTTTAATGCCTCTTATGTTTGAATCACCATGCTGGATTATATGAAGATAAAGGAACACCAAGATGAATATGGCACAAATTTCTAAGGATGCAAGAAAGGAAATGACATGCACACACACAAAAATATCTATTAATATAATTCTGGAAAACAAGATGCTAAAATATGATGTGTTAAACTTGAGATAGAAGCAAAATGCTGTGAAAGAAGAAGAAATGTTTACCTACAAATTAGAGAAAGGTGTGAGAGAGGAGGACCTGGATCTCAAGTCGTGGGTAGGACTTGGAGTGGCCCAAGTCGGGCAAAGGGCACTTAAAACAAAGGTAATTATGGCGACAAAGCATGAGTGTGAGAACAGACACCCAGAAGGAGAATCAATGGACCATATTTGTAAGAGCCTCAAAAGCCAGACTGAGGGTAGGGAACTTTCCTCATAAGAAAGTATGGAGTCCCTGTGTGTTTCAGAGCTGGGTGCCACCATTATCAGAGGTGAAATTTGCAATGAAAAAGCAGTTGTGTGTGAGGACAATGCTTGCTTCTCCTGTCTTTCAGCCCTGTCTTGCTTTCATTGCCTTCTTCTGCCTCCCTACTTTGTCCCCTTGTTGCTCTCCTTCTGATTCAGGACACGGAACCAAGAGATCAAGAACAATGAGCATTGGACCAGTATGAGAGAGCAAAGGTGGTTTGAGATAGCCACCTGCCTATAGAGAACAGCTAAGGCTAGAATTCCAGGTTATAAAGGATAAAAAGCAACCAACAGAAATAGCTAATCTAGGAAAAATCAAAATATGGGCCCTTTGAAGACCACAGGATTTGCTAGAGAAATGAGAAATGGAAAAGTTATTATAGGCAGTCATAAACTACAGATTACTATGATTAAAATTTTCTTCTGATCGTAATCCACAAATGCATTCATTTTTTGGACATTGTTTACTTATCTTTTAAATGTTTCTTTTATTACAAAGCCTATTTTAAGTAGCTTTTAAAACTGAAGTTCCTTTAATTGGTTCTAGGCCCAGAGATGAGTTTTATTTTGAAATATCTGGTGGGGTGGTGCTGGAGATAGGAGAGCTGATGTGGGAAAGGGAGAGCCGTTTTGGTATTAAAAGGATAAAATCTTAAGCAAATGCAGGTGTCTTTTATTCCTAAAAAAATAGCAGATATAATTTATGTACATTTATGTTTATTTGTATAAAGAAAGAAGAAGAGCGATTTTGGTTTAAAAAATTCCAAGTCGCATTCCAATCATTCTTTGTAAGGGCTGACTTGTAATGAATATGTATTAAGCAAAATTTATTGACTATACACCATCTTGTTCCAGAAGGATTTAAAGCCACTTACAGAGATAGATAAAATACAAAAAGAAAACAGCAGTAAAAAGCAGATGAGAAGAAAAGGGCAAGACAAACAAAGCAGGAAAGAGTGAGGCTAACACAAAGCTGTGTGTACATGAACGAGCATCTGCCTGTGCTACACAGTCACAGGACACGTGTTTCCTTGTGCCTGTGCGTGCACAAGGGCATTTCCAGGTCACTTGTCATTGTGAATAGTGTTGCTTATCGTAAAAAAAAAAAAATAGATTCCATAAACTCTGAATATACTTTTCTCTACCACTCCATGTAAAATATCGTGAACATAAATAAATTTTAAATATTGGGTATGTTTTGTTTTATACATACCTTCCTCTCACCCTTTCCTTCTGTAGCTCCACTGTCAGTAAATAGCATCACTGCCCACCCTGCACCAAAGCCAAAAATCTAAGCTGCATTTTAGACATCTTCCGGAATTCCCCGCTGAATTTTGCCCAGCATAAAATTCTTATGTTTCTAGCCACTAAATGCACATCTCTGATTCATTGTGCCTTTCCATTCCCCGTGCTACAGTTTCATTCATACATTCACCATCACTTCCCTGGATCAGTACGAAATTTTGTAACTGAACATTTGCCTCCAACCACAACCTTCCAATCCATCCTCCACATCCTAGGCTGCATATGTACTTCTAAAATGCAAATGCTCATGCCATTTGCCAGCCTTAAAACTGGTAACAGCTCTCCCAGTCCCTACAACACAAAAGATATCTTGAACTTCTATGGGTTTTTGTATGAGGCTTGTATTTCATATTCTTTTTATCTAGTATCCATACCCAATTTCCTTCTGAAGACCCATCTTTCTTTGCATGCTAAGTGTAGGAGCTTCTCAGTAGAATTGACTCTTCCAGTACGTAAATCTCCAGCCTGATTAATCAAAATATACCATTCCACCTACCCAAATAATTGACTCAGCAGATAACTCAGTCAGAGCCCATGAAACTTTTCTGGGATGTCTGTGATAGAGAGTCTTATGCTTTCCCACTGGACTTGAGCTTCAGAGCCTCTACCAGCCATCTTACCAGCACAAAAAATACCACTCAAGAATGGATCCATCCACAGGTGAAGCAGCAAAACAGAGGCAAAGAGAGAAAAATGGGTCTTAGAGTCATCATTTGAACACTGATCTGGACATGCCCCTAGCCAGCTCTTCCCTTGGACTTTTCAGGTATGGCAACCATTAATGCCACTTTTACTTAAGCTCTTTGAGTTTTTTGGTCACTTGCAAAAAATGTTATCCTACCTAATCTGTTTTCTTGCACAGTCCCATCTCTAAAAGTCACCACATACCACCTACACTCCAAGAAAGTGAAGATTACTGCAGTTCTAGGATGCCTTCCCTTTCATGCCTCAGAACCTGGTGTTTCATTTGCTCAGAATGCCGTCGTTGTCCTCGTCTGCCTGGCTAACTCACTTCTTAAGACTCAGCTCGAAAGTGACCTTCTTTCCTCTAATCTTTCCCTTCCCCTGTGCCCAAAGGGAACCACAGATGACTTCATGTGTTTTCCTTACCGTCTGGGAACTAGTGCATAGTCACGGCAGCAACAGCAAACACTCACCGAGTACTTTTTAAGTGGCTTGCATGTATTAGCTCACTTGGTCCTTGCTAGGGTCTGCATGGTTTATATAACCTCAAAATTCATATGCTGAAACCTAATCAGCAATGTGATGGTATTATGGGGTGGGGCCTTTGGGAGGTAATTAAGTTATGAAGGCTCTGCCCTCAAAAATGGGACTAATGCCCTTATTTAAAAAAAAAAAAAAAAGGCCCCAGAGAGTTCCTTCTGCCATGTGAGTACACAGTGAGAAGATGGCCACTGATGAACCAGGAGGCATGTCCTCTCCAGACACCAAATCTGTTGGCACCTTGATCTTGGAGTTTCCAGCATCCAGAACTGTAAGAAATAAATGTCTGTTCATAATCTAACCAGTTCTTGATATTTTCTTATATCAACCCAAATAGACTAAGACAGTCCTCACAACAATTATTCTGCCCATTTTAAAGATGGGAAAACTGAGGGAAAGAGGTTCAGAAGTGTGTGAAGTAAACAGCAGTGGTACAGTAGCCCCAGCAGGCAAGCTCCAGAATACATGCTCTTCACCACCACGTTGGGGCATCGCTCACATGTTTTATATTTGTCTATCTGATGGAAAGTTTGACCTATTCATTTTTATATCCAAGCACTCTGCACCGTGACTGACATAGTATGTGCTAAATAAAAATGTGATGAAGTCATCAGTGACAAGTTCTTTTCAGTCACAATCTATACATGTGGTTGGGGTGCACAGTAGGAAAGCCCTGTAATCATCTTATACATTAATCAAGATTCTTTAGACTACGATTGTCAAAATCACACTCATCCTGGCTCTAGAAAGAGGGACTCTCTGAAATAACAAAAATTCCTGGGCCAGATATAGGCACTCAATCATTGTCACCAGGATTTTCTCTCTCTCCATCTTACAGAATAGCTCCCCTCAGTGCTGGTTTTACTTTCGAACAGGTTCTTCCCTTTGTTGCAAAGATGGTCACTAGCAGTTGTTCCAGGTTTGCATTTTGCAGTCCTGGCAGGAAAAAAAAATTTCTTTCTCAATAGTTCCAGCAAAAGACCTGGAGGTGACAGCCTTTGGGGTCTGATTGGTCCTGCCTGTCCCTCAACCAACAATTGGCTCAGGGACATGATGTCCCCATTGGCCAGGCCTGCATCACTCACCACCCCTACTGCTAGATGTAGAATCAATTCCTTCTAAGTCACGTGGACGGAGGATGGGGAAGAGATCATTTCCCAAAGGAAAATAAAGGTGCCAGGTCAGGAAAATGAGGGATTAGTTAATTGGCAGTCAAAAACAAGTGACATCTCTAGGCTGTTTCCATATAAAATCAAAACCACATTTATTTTGTCTGCATGATGCAAAATAAATGTGTTGCTAGAATGATTTTTCTCTGAGATAATCTAATTTTTTATGCTATTTGGTCAGAATCGACTATTTCATTCTATAAGAGCCTGGCATCTGTGATGATCTCATCATACAGGCTCTCATAACGCCGGTCTCCAACCGACACTTTTAATGAAAGAATAAATTATTCTCAACTGAAGTGCTTCTTTTTCCACTCAAACCCTCTGATTTTTGACATGAATACCCTAGAATGTGCAATAATATATGCCATTATCTTTGATAATTATAAAAAGAAGGGAGAGAGCATCTTGGAGATTAGTCTCTTTATGGAATCGAAAAGGACCAGTAAATCTAATTCTTCCCGTGGCCAACACAGTGACAGCCCTGAAAAGGGAGCTTGCAAAGCCATCCTTGGTCACTGACTACGTTGCTGTCCTCATGTTTTCCTTCTTGTTTCCTTGAGAGATCACCAATCAGTGCCTGACGTTTCCTATGCCTCCTTAGTCAACAGCACCATGCTGTACCATCTTAACACGGTCCCTGTTCTTTCCTCAGAAGAAGCCCATGTTAGTGGCACATTCTAACCTCTGACTACAATCCCATCATAAGGTCAAAAACAGAGCAGTTATGGGTGTCTGATCCTAATAATCCAAACTTCTAGAGAGAATTCAGTGCCACTCCCACCTCCCTCCCCACTAAAAGGGGGAGCACTTGTGCAGACACTGGGGGCTGGGGGAGAGCAGTGATGGGATGCTGCTTATGCATGAGAATGGAGGAGGTCAGAGTCTCTTGAGGCCACATACCAAGGGCTCTGTGGCTTCTTCTCTCTTGAGAATGTGCCATCCAGAGTCCAGGCAGGAAGGAGCAGGGCACATTCAAAAGGATTTCCCTGTGGAAGGTCGAATGAAAGAACTGTATTTAGAGGTGCAGATGGGTTAAAAGAACCAAGCGGGGATGTTGAGGGATCCAGGGACTAGCAAGAGCAGGAATCCATTACTGTTTCAAAGCCTGGAGAGAGGGGAAGCACAGTGGTTGCTGAGAGTGGCGGAGAGCTGGAGACTTGGGAGAGGGACCGTCCCACGGGAGCTACCCCAGAACCGCCAGAGCTACACAGAAGCAAGGAGGAAGCCAGAGCCATGAGTTCCCCAACCAACCACCCTCTCCTTCTACCTCCCAGTCTCCTGTTTGCATGGGTCAAACCCAACGACAAGAAAGTCTGAGCGATGCTGTGCCCCTAGATGGCTTCCCAGGCAAAGAGCAGAAGAAGCAAGGACAGAAAGTGAGTGGGAGCCAGGAGAGGGGGTTGAAGCAATGGAATCAGCCATCGTCACACTCCCTTTTTAGAGCCCCTCCCTCTCGAGAATCTCCCTAAAAATCAATACAGCTCATATAAGAAAACTGCTTCCCTGTAATGAGAACAGCAGAAGGGACATTTTCCAAGCCATGTGCAATTTAGGCACAAGGAGCCTCCAGTGTCAGAAGTGGTCCAGCTTTACTTATAAGAAGAGTGCATGGGAATTGGGGGTCAAGGCTTTGCAGTGATGAACAAACAGAGGGTTTTGCCAGTGTCCCCTGTGTAAGTAAGTCCCTCTCCTGAACTTGCAACAGCAACAAGCAGTTGGTGGAGCATTCAGGGGTTCATGCTTTCCAGCTCATCAGAGGTTAAATGCTTCTCTTACCCCTTTAGAGGTGAAAATACCGAGGCTCAGAGCAACTCAGGGATTTGTTCACCATCAAGCCTTAATGAATACGGGGTTCTAAGTCCTGCCCGTCTGCCCACAAAGCCCGTTGCCCACCATCAGCACACACTCCTGCACTCCCCTGCCTCTCAAGACCTCTTCTTTAGGACACAGTTTCACAGCCAGATCATTGCAATATGAGGAAATACTCCATCCTCAGTTCTCTTACTTTGATCCCAGTAAACATTGTTTTTCTCGTACCTCAGCTGGGAACTAAGCCTGTCATCGTCAATACTGGCCTATGCACGATCAAAATGTTCCTTGTGGCCAGACCACGCAGCTCTGCAAACTCCAAGGAGCCAAAAATGTACCAACCTCCCTTGCTCTGCGTAAAAAACAAAGACCGGCCCCAAGGGATCGGTGCTGATCATGTTTAGTCCCACCCAGGAGAACCCAGGCAATCCTGTAGCGTCATCATTATATCACATGCTTAGAGAAATCCAGGCAGTCTGAGTTCCTCTGTTTCTCTCACAAGACAGTGTACTCTAGTGCACACGGGCACACACACACACA
>NW_012137191.1:13347455-13351506 GCF_000956105.1 Propithecus coquereli
TTATCCAAAAATTGCAGAGAAAAAGATCTAAGGAGAGAGAGAGAAATAAAACCCCTAAAACTGTAAGTTGAAGTGTAAAATAACATCATCCTTAAAGTTTTCTGGTGGCATACCTGAATGTCTATCCCAGAGGATTCTCTAAAGCAAGAATACAACAAAATAATCGTAGTTTATATGTTTTTAAACTATCCAATCCTAACTTGAACAGGAAAGGAAATGAGCCTTGAGTTGACATCATTTTGTTGAGTTTTTATTAGTCCAGAACTATAAACCCAATGGTTAGCTACAGCATGAAGTCATTCAAAACTAATACATTTGTCAGATGGCAAAGGCGTTTATGAGCAGCTATATGAAGAAGACTGAATTCACGGCTTCACTCCAGTGCCATCATGGCGATGGTAGAATTTAGTGAAGTAAAGACTTGTGCAATCTAGTCAGAACTCCCAGAAACAAATTTGGCACTGCTGTGCATCTCTGTTGTTACTGGGATTACTCAGAAACAATAATAGGGAGTTGCAAGGACTTTCGACAGAAAACACTCAGGTCTTACTATGTGCAGAACTAAAGTTAAAGCACAGCCATCTGAGATGTTCCAGTCGGTCAGGCTATTGGCAAATAATAATTAGATGGTTGGTATGTGAGATGGTCAGGACCCAGGAGGCATATGCATCGATATCAGTTGCCACTTAACTCCTTTGTACATTGCCAAACAAAATTCAGGAAATTCGAATTTGTATTTCAGATAATAATTATTTAGTATAAATCTGTCTCAAATATTTAACTGGGTGTTCTGTATTATTTGCTAAATCCAGCAACTCTCCTAGAACTCACCTACAAAGACGTAATGTGAATCCAAGTAACTTTCAGGAAGGCTTTGCATCTAATTTCTCATATAATAAGAGTAGCTTTTATAATGAGAAAAGATTCTTAGCTTCCCAGAACAGTTTTAAAAGACCAAAGTCTGGCTGGGTGCAGTGGTTCATGCCTGTAATCCTAGCACTCTGGGAGGCCAAGGTGGGAAGATAACTTGAGGTCAGGGGTTCGAGACCAGCCTGAGCAAGAGCAAGAACCTGTCTCTACAAAAAATAGAAAAATTAGCCAGGCACAGTGGCACACGCCTTTAGTCCCAGCTACTTGGGAGGCTAAGGCAGGAAGATCTCTTGAGCCCAGGAGTGTGAGGTTGCAGTAAGCTATGATGATGCCACTGCACTCTAGCCTAGGTGACAGAGTGAGACCCTGTGTCAAAAAAAAAAAAAAAAAACCAAAGTCAGCTGAATCAGAAAGACATAAGAGAACCTTTAGGATGGAAAGCCAGAAGCCCTAAGATCTAGTCCCAGGAATTCCAGTAATCAACTTTGGACGAGTCACCTAAATATGTCCCACCTTAGGTGACTTTGGACAAGTCACCTAAAAAGTCACCTAAATTCTATAAGCCTGTTTCCACGTTGGATGGCCAGTAGAAAGTAAGTTGCTGTCTTTCTTTCTCCAAACTCATGGCAGGCATTGCTAATCAATCACAGTATTCCTTCCTGGTGTGCCCAGGAGCAGCCTCAGAATTCTCCACAAAGTCTCCAAATGGCCACCACCCATCAGCAAGGGTCTAGCTCTAATGAAAGTTTGGAATCCTTTGTATTGTAGTTCGATAGGCAAGATTACACCTAGTTTCACATCTTTGATTAAAAGCAAAACTTAGCAACTGCCTTCTGAAATAGGTTTTTTGCAGAATCAAAGCAAGAGTAATGAGCACTGGAATATTGCTTCGACCAGGCCTTGTAGAAGCTGGATGGCTCCAACAGCCCTCAAGGACCTCAGGGAAGCCGGAGCAGATCCTGGTCCGCACAACACACTGCATTCTACTCTGCTCCATGTTTCTGCTTCTTTCTGCATCCATGGGCATCTCATACTACCTATGGGCTTCCTTGCCCTCTATCTGTCTTTTTGACCTCATAGATTCTCCTTTCTCGTCATTTCAACTTTTTCTGGCCTCTTGTGGCCCACCTCTAGCTCATGACTTATTTGTGGTTCAGGTCCAATTGTTCAATCCCTGCTTGATTCTTTCTTCATTTCTCAGTTCAAATCCCCCCGAGTGAGCATCTCATGGTTTGCCGAGGGGTCGGCCTGGGGCCTGGCTGCTGGCTGAATCAGGGCTCCTTTGGTCTAGTCAGCTAGGGCCGCAAATACCTGGTATAAGATATGGTTGCCTGTTCAAACCCCATCAGCAGGAGATGTTGGCAGGCTTTTTTTTTTTTCTTTTTTCCGAAAGAATATCATCAGGCAAGTATCATGATGTTCAGTTCATAACTTCACAGGGTCCTTTCAAGGAGCAAATGTGATCATGTATATGAAAAATGACCCTCTTAGCTGGTTTCCCCCACGAGCAGTTAAGGGCTGCTCCGTGGATGTTATTTTTCCAGCACTTTAGATGTGCCATTGGTGCCCTGGTGGAGTTCCCAAAAAACCTTCAGGCCCAGAGATGGAGATAAGACAGTTGGAAATCTACCAAAGCTCTCTGAATTGGTTAAGGTCCAAGGGATGTGGAAGAAGCAATGACATCACCTGCCACAACACTTGGTCAACTCTCAAATAAATGTCAGCTCCGTGAGGGAAGGGGTGTCCTGCCTGTTTTCTTCCCAGCACCCAACACAGTACCTGGCACATAACTGATGCTTAATAAATATTTGTAGGATAAATGAGTGAATGGATGAGTGGTAGAAAGTTCTATGTAAATGAATATAATTATTATTGGGGCAAGTGATTGGGGATCCTTTATACTTGTTTCTCCTTATGAGAATGAAGAGCTACCATGACGGAGGAGGGTAAAAGGGAGTATTTAGTGGGGACAAGGACCAGCTCATAACAAAAAAGGCCTGGGTGTCAAGGCCAACTTTTTGCACCACCACCGTGACTTAAGCAAAGCAGAAGAAACATCTCTGTCCTACATACCCAAGTTGTACTTTAATGGTTTCTTTTCTACTCTTTGTCCTATGTATTCATTTTAGCTTGATTACAGCTGCATAAAATGATGATAACGTGGAGGAATGCTATTTTTCTCTTCTTTACAGGTCCCGTGTCCCCAAGGACAACCCCAAGCACTACTCTTGCTTAAGCCCTAACCCCACCACATCACAGACTGTAGTAATTAGTGTTGTGAGAGGACAATATTAACCCACCTCCACTGATAGGGTTTGGGAAGTGCTTCCATTTAATCCAGTTTTCTCCCCTGAGAGTGCTCAGCTAATTGAGAAATATGCACAGAAGCCACGTATGGACCAAAGGAGTGGGCTCCCCAGTGGTGGCACCAAATCAGGGAATGCAACGTGGATATGAGGCTGAAACAAACTTCCCAGCGGTTGCTTCTAGGTCTAGACCTGATCTGCCCCACAGAACAGAAACGTCTCCATTCAGCCTCAGAGAGGACAGGGGTCTGCCTCACCCCTAGTAAGGCTCATAGAATCCAAGAGAGGCCACACCTGCAAGTGAGCTTGTACACACAGCCCATTCCAACAGTGATACAAAGCCAGGTGGAGCTAGACTCTGGTCCTCTCTCCAATCAGAGAAATTACTCCTCCTCTCTCCAGTAGAAGGAGCCAATGAGGGGTAAGTCAATGGCAATTTCAAGCCAATACTTAAGAGAGTGAAAGTTCCTATTTATCAGATTGACAGGAACTCAGGGAGAAGGACAAAATGGTGCCTTCCCTACCACATCTGTGAGAAAAGAGCTAGTCTGAAAACACTTCCCCTTTAATTCTCAGTGACTGGACAGAAGCAAGTGTGCCATCGGCTACGCTGAGGGGCTTGCTCTGCAAAAGAGCCTATTTCAGGCCAGGCACGGTGGCTCATGCCGGTAATCCTAGCACTCTGGGAGGCCAAGGCCGGTGGATCGTTTGAGCTCAGGAGTTCGAGACCAGCCTGAGCAAGAGCGAGACCCCCGTCTCTACTAAAAATAGAAAGAAATTAATTGGTCAGCTAAAAATATATAGGAAAAAATTAGCCGGGCATGGTGGCGCATGCCTGTAGTCCCAGCTACTCGGGAGGCTGAGGCAGGAGGATC
>NW_012137191.1:13351556-13352594 GCF_000956105.1 Propithecus coquereli
ATTTACAAAATTTTCAATCTTGTACCCATGGTTTTCAAGAGACACATTGATACTTCCTGTTTTTTCTGTTCTACATCAGGGTTTCTCAAACTCAGTAATACTGACATTCTGGCCAGGTCGCTCTTTGTTGCAGGGCTGTCCTGTGCATCACGGGACATTTAGCAGTATCCCTGCCCCTACCCACTGGATGCCAGGAGCACCTCCACGCCAGTCAAGACAATCAACAGTGTCTCCCAACATTGCCGAATATCTCCTAGGGGGGCAAAATCGTCCCCAGTTGAGAACCACTTCTGTACAGTCTTGTCAGGGTGACAGTGTCTACTCAGTCCCCACAACCTACCTGTTTGCCAACAAGCATTTTCCAACTGACCTTTTTTGTATAGAAATAACCACACAGCAAGTTATCATTTCAGGTAAGATATTCATTTCCTTGTGAGATCCCCAGGTTAAAGAGTGCCCCATCCTAAAAAGTGTACAGTACAAGAAGCAGTAACAAACTATGCCCTCATCCCCATTCCCTTTTACCATAGCCAAGATGTTTCTTTTCTATTTTGTCTAAGATACAAAAATTACAAAGTCTCTAATTTCTAAGAATGGACTCCAAGAAAATGATTATTAAATAATAATGTGTGCAAAGGTTTAATTACAGAAAGAGTCTTGCAACAAAGCTTGTAATATGGAAAATTGGGAAATAGCCTAAGTGTCTGATAATAGAATGTGGGTTAAATGAGCTGTGGCACACTCACCCCACAGAATATCATCATAAAACTGATGAGGATGCACATCCAGGCATGGTGACACAGGCCTGTAGTGCCAGGGTCTCAGAGGCTGAGGTGGGAGGATTTCTTGAACCCAGAAGTTTGAGACCAGCCTGGAAAAACATAAAGAAATCCCATCTTTAAAATATGATGAGGATGAAAGTGCATTGCCACCATAAGATATTCGTGAAATATTAACTGAACAAAGTAAATTACTAAATAATGTTTTCAGTAATTGTCCCATTTTTAAATTGTGTTTGTACATGTGCATAGAAAAAGT
>NW_012137191.1:13356846-13381983 GCF_000956105.1 Propithecus coquereli
CAAAAAAAAAAAAAAAAAAAAAAAAGAGCCTATTTCAATCCCTCCTTCCTCCTGTCCCACAGCTATAAATGCCCTTCGGTCTGCACAGAAACCACAGGGCTGTACCTTCTGCTCGTTCATCTCTCACACTAAGACTGCTAGTAACAGTGAGTGCTCAGCCAAAGGAGTTTAGGAATGTCATGTCAGAGGCTCTAATACATCAAAGAGAAAAGTGTTTCTTTGGGAATGTTTCTTCCTAACCAAAATAAGATAAGAAAATAGTAATTTTGCTTTTGCTTCAAGGCCTACTTTGAGGGCAAGAGAATGGAATGTGGCCAGTTTACTTTTTAAGGTACTGACCTCTAGTGGTCAGCAATGAGAACTACTCTATAGAGAATGGGTTTTCGGGGATTTTCTCAAATCCCAGCGTGGACTAGAAGAAACTTTACAGATCATCTTTCTCTGCCCACTTCATGTTACAGAAGAGGAAACAGAGATCCACAAAAGGTGAGGAACTTGTCAGTGGTCCCTAAGATGGGACCAGAGCCAAGGTCTTCTGTCTTTATTTGGTTCATCCCCTCCCATTGTCTAGTAACACATTTAAAAGCTACTTTTCCATCTATGCCGCAAGTGATAAACAATTAGAGAAAAAAAAATGACATTTGAGTTTCAGATAAGCTCTCTGTGATTTTCTGCAAGGCCTGATAGGATAAGTGTGGATAGAGGTTTCAGCTCCCACAGGATGGTAAACAGTGGGGTGAGAATTTTCTCTTAATCATCTCTGAATCTCTAGTGCTTTGCACCCTACCTGCCACATGGACAGTACTAAAGAAATGTCAGAGGGATAAATAGGTTGATGGATATGTACATTTTAATTTGAAGTTAGACATCAACTAAAACCAAAAGCTACTTACCTTGTTATCCAATTGGCAAATGGCACATCTAAGATTGGAGGCCAGCACTTCAGTCTTACGCTAAATGCTACAGCTCCTAAGGAACCCCCACACTTGCCCTGGGCACCCCCTCCTACTAGTGAGCACCTTCCTAAATTTAACAGATGCAGCAATTCTGGCTCTGAATTAACACAGCTGATTCAAGAGTAGGTTGTGTTTTTCAGACTCTCACTTATACATTGTTGACCTCAAATAAGAACCCAGTGAAGGCTTTGCTTCACGTGTTGGTTTGTTCCTTCAATCATTCGACATATTTGTTGAATGTCTACTACATGCCAGGAACTTCCCTGAGTAATCAGAACCCAGTGGAAAAGACAAAATGACGTGTCAACACGGTATTAGTGGTAATCACTAGAAGAATAAAGAAAGAAGGAAGCCTTGGTAATGATAACGGATCCCTCTCCAGTGTCAGAGGAGACTTGAATTGGGAGAGAGCCGTGAAGGTCTCAAGCATGTGTCAGTATTATGGATAAAGTATGAGTGAACCTCAGGATCCCTTGGTAAAAATAGACCAGATTAGCAGTAAAGAGAGACAATCTCCATATGGTAAGGGCAACCCATGCCCAACACTAACTCCCAACAATTGTTCCTAGAATTCATTTGCCTTTTGAGGAATTTAGCAATATCCACTGATGCCATCATTCTGGACCCTAAAATTATTGTTCTTTTCTTTACCTTTCCATCTGAAGTATGGATATAAATTCTCTATGTAATTCCCCCATAGCAGAGATGAGATGATATTAGAACAATTATGAGATTTTACTGAAGTCTCAGAGATAAGAGAGAAGAATTATAACAGAGTTATTAAAAGCTGACAACTAGACTGTGATTGCAGCACTTCGAAAGGCTGAGGAGGGAAAATTGCTTGAGCCCAGGAGTTTGAGACCAGCCTGGGCAACATAGTGAGATCCCATCTCTACAAAAATATATTTTAAAAAAATTAGCTAGGCACAGTGGTGCACACCTATAGTCCCAGCTACTGGGGAGGCTGAGTTGAGAGTATTGCGTAAGCCCATCAGCTCAAACTGCAGTGAGCTATGATGCCGTCACTGTCACTGCACACCAGCCTGAGCAAGACCCTATCTCTAAGAAAAAAAAAAAGCTGGCAGCTATTAATAGATACGATGGCATTTGGAATCCACAAGATCTGATCCACTCTCATGAGGCTGGTGGGATCCCTGCAGCACTGCTTCCCTGTGTAGCCCTGGTTGGACAGCATACGGCAGTGTCCGTCTCTCCCTACTACCCCCAGAAACCCCTCCAGCATGGCAAAGCCCCTCAGATTCCAAGTCCAAGAGAGCAGAATGGTCCACAGTAGCAGGCAACCCTGTGCCCTCTGCTCCAAACTCCATCTCTCAAATAGTGAGAACACAGGCATCTACCAATTTACAGATGCCTTTTGCCCCAGAAATCTGTTTGCTAGCCAGTTCTTTGCAATCTGCCATGCATTTCCAAAAACATCGACAGTGATTGAGAGCAGAAGCAAGTCCATGAAAATTCCATTTATACCATAATCCGTCTAAGGACATTAGAAACATAGCTTTCCAATTTAACAAAAATCAGGAAGTGAGTACAGATGCTCCTAGGCACTCTGTGACGATATATCCTCCGTACCCATTTTAGGACCCAAATCCTTACATGTCCTGGAGCACTCTGAATCAGGGGACAGAGCAAAGTTGCCTCCACAGGGCTCTGTGGCGACAAACAGTAAAGGCATGAAAATCCTTGACCTGGAATCAGTAGAGAGGTCATTCCTAAACTGAATCTAGCAGACTGCCTATTTCCCAAGTATCTTTAGCATTTGGTGCATTGGAAGGAAATACAGTATAATTTTGTAGCATCACAGGCATGAGAAAATGAAAGATGGACCAGAGCACTTAGGGAAGCAGAACTTATTTTTTAATCAAGAGTATTTTCAGCTTCTCCTCTCTTTAGCAAGTCTCCTTGGATAAGATCTTGTTTCAGTGAAGGATCCTTTGAGCAACTCATCTTGATTATGTGAATACAAGATGAGAGAACAGCCACTGCCCTAGGAAATGGGGATATAACAGAATTTTCCATGGCATGACTCATACTCTCCACATTTCCAAATGCCCCCTGTGCTTCTCAACATACATTGAATAAATTTGCGAAAGGGGCCAAGGAACCTCCTGGGGGAAAAGGGATTTAAGTACTGGTTTCTTTCCTGCTGAATTTCAATAGCATTAAAACCTCAGTGATAAATTTGGATGGTCCAAACTGATCAGCCAAAGAGGACGCCTGGCATGGAGGGAATACAAGACACCTGGCACCCATGGACGGCCTGGTGGCCACGGCTCAGACCAGAACTCAGAGGATATGGGGGACCAGAAGGTGTAGTGCTGGTCTAGGTATAGCCTGGAATTGAGGTCTAAAATCCTCCAGATGCTAGAAGCAGGGCCAGGTCATATTGGTGTAAACCTTATTGGGGGAAACAGGGTCTTTCCACCTCAGCAGTATTGACATTTGGGGCCAGATAAATTTTTGGTGTTGGGCAGTGGTGAGGGGGCTGTTCCATGCATTGTAGGATTTTTAGAAGCATCGCTAGCTTCTACCCACTAGATCAGTGGCACTCCCCCGACCCCCACCCCAGCCAGTGTGACAACCAAAAATATCCCCAAACTTTGCCAAATGTTTCGGGGCCTGGGGGGTCAGAGATCACACTGGTTAAGAAGCACTACTATAAACTAAAAGAATACAACTTCAGGATCTTAAATGTGCAGCATCTGGTATGAGTATCTGGATACCAGACACATTGACGTAGCTAAGGTCAAAAATGCTTACACGTCTTGGGAACCATTTCCAGCAGTAACTGGATAGATGCTTCTGTGCTCTCCCCATTGGCATTTGCACAAAGGCTTACCCTTTGAATCAGGGACACCCCTCAAGATTTATGAACAACTCTAGATGGCAATGAAGCTTCAAGAAGGAGGCACTGGATCTCCTGCTGAAAATGCCAGGCATGTTTTCAAGCAACTAATTAGAAAACAAAAGAGTTCTGATGATATTTATTCACTAAGCCGGTGAAGCAGGTCCTGCCACTGAGATGAGCTTAAGGGAAGTAGCTGGAGAGAAGAGAATATAAAAATTGTAAAAAAAAAAAAATCCTTTTCAACAAGAAAATATGAAAATTCACCACTTATACTAGAGCAGCAGTTTTCTCTGGTATGTAAGAGTGTCTCCAGTTATTTCAAATTATGACATGAGTCTCTAAATAAAATGAGTCTTATAGCATGCTATTCTCAATAGCTCTGACAGCTCTCTTAGGAAGGGAGAATGTTGTGAAATGCAGCAAATGAGAAGAAAGTGTTGTAATTCAAAACAGGTTGAAAATCATACACTGGAGGGAGAAAATTAAATGCTTTAATATCTATAAAATAAAAATAGGCTATACACCCAATGTATCTGAGTCAATAAATGTTTCTCTCCATTTACTACAGAAATAAGAGGTTCCAGTTTGCTGGGGTTCAAGTCATGCTTCAGGAAGAGATGTACATAATTCAGTAAGTTGGGAAATATAAATCCAAAGTTGAAGAGCATGGTTTTATAAAATGTTATGATTCAAAGGTGAATCTTCAGCTTCCAACTTGAGCCTTATTTTAGTGATATGTTTTCCTTGGTGATACATTGTTCTTTCACAGAGAATGAATCAGCCATAATCAGAAGTATTATAAAATTCAAAGAACCAGTAAGAATGACACATTCATCTGAAGCTGAAATTGCATTTCACATGCACAGGTGTGAAAAGTATATTTTAGCCATTTATTGACCTAAATAATGCAATATTGCAGCTTCCCCCGAAGAGAATATAACATGGCAGTTTCCTCTCAGGCTCTACAATTTTTTGAAGTTTATTCCAGTGTCCTAATTTCCCAAAGAAGCTTCCAATGTATCATACTTTAGTGGCATTGCTCTTAACAGCACTGAAACATCTGCCTATTTTGGGGTGGGAGATAGACATGTGTCATGGACTGAATGTTTGTGACCCCCAAAAAATCATATGTTGAGGCCCTACCTCCCAGTATGATGGCATTTGGAAGGTGATTAGGTTTAGATGAAGTCATGAAGCTGAAGCTCCCATGACGGGATGAGTGGCCTTCTAAAAAGAGGAAAAGCTCACTGGCCCTCCAGTATGTGAGGACACAGACAGAAGGTGGCCAGCTGCAAGCCAGGAAGGGAGCTCTCTCCAGAACCTGGCCATGCTGCCACCCCGATCTCAAACTTCCGGCCTCCAGGACTATGAAAACCAAACTTCTGTTTTTTAAGCCACCCAGTCTATGATAGTTTGTTATGGTAGCCCAAGCTAAGACAACATGTCTTAATCCATTTTCTGCTGCTATAGAGAATACCAAAGACTGGGTAATTTATTAAGAAAAGAGATTTATTTGAGTTATGGTTCTAAAAGGTGGAAATTCCAAGAGAGAGGAGCTGCATGTGGTGAAGGCCCTCTTGCTGCATCAGAACATGGTAGAAGTCATCACACAGCAAGCAAGTGTGTGAGACAGAGAGAGGATGGGGGACAAACTCATCATTTTTATCAGGAAATCACTCTCACAATAATTAACTTGCTCCTGAGATAATGGCATTAATCCATTCATGACCTAATCTCCCCTTAAAAGTCCCGTCTCTCAACACTTGTTACAATGGCAATTCAAGTTCAACACGAGTTTTGAAGGTGACAGTCAAACCACAGCAATATGCAAAAAGCCTGTTCCAAAAAGTCTGTTCCTCAGAGTCCCATGTAAAAAAATCATGACTGTATTTCATGCATTCATTCATCTATTTATTCATTTATTTAAAGATGTGACTCCTGTAGTTATTATTGTTGCATAGCAAATGATCCCAGAATCTAGTGGCTTGCAACAATCATTTTAGAATGCACATTGATACTGTGAGTCAGGAACTTGAACAGAGCACAGCTGTTGATTAATCTCTGCTCCACAATGTCTGGGGCCTTAGCTGAGAGAATTTGACTCCTTGGAGGTGACTAAACGCCTGGAAGCTGAAATCACGCAAATGCCTGTTCACTCACAAGCCCTGAGCCTCGGCCAGGATGACTCATACTAGGGCTGCCAGCAGAGCGTGCATACATAGCCTGCCCATGTGGCTTGGCTGCCTCACTGCATGGTGGCCTCAGACTAGTCAAACTCCTGACATGGTGGCTCAGGGCTCTCAGCACAAAAGTTCCAGCAGATACCATAGAAACTTCATCATCTTTCATGGCTCAGCCTCAGAATTCAGCCGGGAGCCAGCATCGCTTCTGCCATACTCTGCTGGTCTAGACAGTTACAAGTCCACTCAGATACAAGGAGGGGGAAGATAGACTCCACTCCTTGATGGGGAGGGGGGTGCTGTCAACTATTTGGGGGTTTTATTTTTAAAACCACCATAGAAGCATACCAAGATAGAGCACAGGATGTTTATTACTAGGAATAAAAAAAAGAATATGACTGCAGACCTATCAGAGTTTTAAAATAATAAGGAATATTTTGAAAAACCTTACACCAATCAATTTAAAAAGAAAAAAGGACAACTTCTTAACAATATATACTAAAACTGAAATAAAAAGAAATGCAAAACCTAAAGAGACTTATAAGCACCAAAGAAATTGAATCAGTGGTTAGAAATCTAGTTACCACCAACCAACCTCCCACACACATGCACCAATTCTCAAAAAAGATATATAAATGGCCAATGAGTATTAGTAGTGATATTTAAGAAAGCAGACAACATACACTGGGGAAGGGAAGCCCTATTTAATAAACGTTGCTGTGAAAACTGGGTAGCCACATGCAGAAGAATAAAACAGGATCCCTACCTCTCACCATATACAAACATTAATTCAAGATGGATAAAAGACTTAAAGATAAAGCATGAAACCATAAAAATGCTAGAAGAAAATGTAGTAAAAACTCTTCTAGACATCAGCCTAGGCAAAGAATTTATGACTAAGATCCCAAAAGCAATTACAGCAAAACCAAAAATAAATAAATGGGACTTGATTAAATTAAAAAGCTTCTGCACAGTAATGGAACTAATCAATAGAGCAAATAGACAACCTACAGAATGGGAGAAAATATTCACAAACTATACATCAGATAAAGGGCTAGTATCCAGAATCTACAAAGAACTCAAACAGGGCCAAGTGTGGTGGCTCGTGCTTGTAAGGTGGCTCATGCCCAGCACTCTGGGAGGCCAAGGCAGGAGGATCACTTGAGGTCAGGAGTTCGAGACCAGCTTGAGCAAGAGCAAGACTCTGTCTCTACTAAAAATAGAAAAAGTTAGCCAGGTATGGTGGCACACACTTGTAGTTCCAGCTACTCAGGAGGCTGAGGTGGGAGAATTGCTTGAGCCTGGGAGTTTGAGGTTGCAGTGAGCTGTTATGATGCCACTGCACTCTAACTGGGTAGACAGAGTAAGACTCTGTCTTAAAAAAAACTAAAAAAGAACTCAAACAAATCAGCAATAATAAAACCAATAACCCCATTAAAAAGTGGGCAAAAGACATGAACAGAAGTATTCCAAAGAAGATAGACAAATGGCCAAAAAATATATGAAAAAATTCCCAACACCAGTAATCATCAGGGAAATGCAAATTAAAACCACAATGAGATATCATCTTACCCCTGTCAGAATGGCCATTATTAAAAGTCAAAAAACAGTAGATGCTGGTGTGGATGCAGAGAGAAAGGAACACTTCTACACTGTTGGTGGGACTGCAAATTAGTGCAGTCTCTATGGAAAACAGTATGGAAATTCTTCAGAGAAATAAATACAGACTTATCATTTGATCCAGCAATCCCACTATTGGGTATCTACTCAAAGAAAAGGAATCATTTTATCAAAAAGACACCTGCACTTGAATGTTTATTGCAGCACTATTCATAAACACAAAGATGTGAAATCAACTTAAGTGCTCATCAATTCATAAATCGATTAACAAAATATGGTGTATATATATATATATATATATATATATAAATACACCATGGAGTACTTTTTCAGCCATAAAAAGGAATGAAATGTCTTTTTCAGCAATTTGGAGGTAACTGGAGACCGTTATCCTAAGTGAAGTATCTCAGGAATGGAAAAACAAACACCACATGTACTCTCTAATAATTTGGAACTAATCGATGGGCACACATAGGCACAGAGAGAAATAAAAGTCATTGGAAATCAAGAAGAGGGGAGGGGACCCGAGGGGAGGGGACCAGATGGGAGGGGTAAAAACCTAACAGGTACAGCGAAGGCTATTCAGGTGATGGGCACACTAATAGCACTGACTTAAGCATTACAAAAGCTATCCATGTAACAAAAACATCTGTACCCCCTTAATATTTTGCAATAAAAAAGGGATATAGAAAATAAGAAAATATAGTCAGTGCACACACACACACTCACTAGTATAATTAGAGTGTGGCTTCCTTTGGTCCACTCATTTCATTACTCTTTCATCAGCTTTACCTCTTCTCCCATTCTCTTTGCTTTTTTGAGCCATAACATTCATATTCCCTTTCAGTAATTGTAGTGGGATTCAGAGAAAAAGCAGACTAAACTTGTGCATTCAATCTTCCAAATTTAACTGGAAAACACTCCAGTGTGACATTTGCTGGTGCCCTGAAGCACCGCCACAGAGACTTATCTGCTGCCGATTTAGAAAACTTCACCATATAATGAAGAACTTGTATAACTCCAAATTGCCCCGCATCTAAGCATCACCAGGAATGCAAGAATGCATGACAACCCGATGACCTAAGGGAGGGTAGGCTCTTAAAGTTTGACCTAATTTCTACCCAGCTTCCCCCACATTGATTTCTCTTTGTTGTTCTCCTGTAGGGTGTGCACCTCTGCCTACCCAGGGTGCTTGTATCTCACTGCTAGAAGTAACCTGCCACTTTAAAAGAAAAAAAAGCCACTGAGTGACCTTCCTTAGGAACGGGTTGCTAAGCTGGTGTTTTCGCTCTGAGACATGGCTGCAGCTTCCCGGGGAGGAGCCCAGGGGCGTCCCCAACACTCAGCATTTCCCTTCGGACCCTTGGAGAAGATTCAGCAGCACGACCAGCCCTTTCCACTTCCATCCCGGAAAGCAGAATCTGCAAAGTGCCTTTTGTAAAGTTTCTGAAGGTAAATCAGTCCTTAACGGGACCAGGGCTGCAGCAGTGGTTTCCTGTTTTCAGTTGCGGGGCTGGGAGTTCAGCCTCTCCATGAGAATGGATTTCATGAATTGTAAATGTGGGGGTTGGAGATTCTCATCATTATTTATATTTTTACTTTCTGGAATGGGAACGTAGACCGTTACTTGGTGGCTTTGATTTGAGCTGCTGTCTGGTGTCTGGTTTCCAGCAAATGTAAGTCCGGTACATCACAAGCCCTGAGTGGAAATCCTCTCTGACCACCAGTGTGTGAAACATTGGTTCCATGTTGCGTTTCTGGGCCTTTTAATTCAAACTTGTTCAGGGGAGAAGCACTAGTTACTGCAAGCTTCACTTTTCTTGGCATTAGACAGAGACAGAGAGATTAACCACAGGTCTGAGACTCGCTTTGCTTTCTAAAAAACTTTATGAAAATCTAACTGGCTGCAACTTAAACTGATTGTTTCCCTTCACTGCAGAGGTGCTATGAAAAGCCAATAAAGTGTAATAGGAAATATATGCTTGCTATTGCATTTTCATATAGCCATTCTTGCAAATAAATTCAGTGCCAGCATGAAATCTCTCTCTCTCTCTCTCTGTCTCTCTCTCTCTGTCTATATGTGTGTGTATATATACGTGTGTGTGTGTGTGTGTGTGTGTCCTAGAGTTCATTTATAGAATCATTCATTCAAACATTTATTGAGTATCAACAATGCACAGGCAATGTATTTAAGTTTAGGGTGTGCAATAATGAATTAGACCAGGTCAGAAGCTCAGAGTATGCTAGAGAGACAGACCTATAAACAGATGATAATAGTACAATGATCTAAGAGCCATAAGAGATTTATTTTAAAAAAAAGAAAAAAACCACTCAGAGCACAGCAGAACTACTTCCAGGGAAGGGCTTCCAGCACTTACTACATCATGTAAATACATTGGCCATATATCACATAGCACAGCTCAAATATGGTTTTCATGTGTACTCTTGGAGGACAATATTTATCAAGCTGACTAAATGGTTCAATAAAGCTATTTGTCACTAACATTATGCTAAGGAAAGCTGCAGCTGGAATAACTTGTGGAATAAGACAATGAATCCAAAAGGGTGTATATGGCACCTCCCCAGGTTTCTGAGGTCCAGGATGGGGCCGTAAATGCTCTCGGGGTACAGGGGAGCAAATACTCATGGGCGTGAGGGCAGGAGGCTTCAGAAGCACTATAAATGGAAGCAGCAAGGCAACTGCCCCAGGCCCGGCTGGAAGGAGGGGAGAAAGCACAAGGGTTATCACCGCCAGAGGTTGCAGGCTAGAACTGAGGGGACAGGGTTTGAACATCACCTAAGTTCTTTCTCATTATTCCTCTTCTTTTCGGCCAGCTCTTTTTCCTCCTCAGCCCTTTCTTCCACTGTCCCTCTCTGCTTTCACCTTTTCTTAATAATAACACCTACCAGTATTAAGAGCGTGGTCCATGCTATGCGTTTCACTACACCCATCCTATCCCTTGTAAGTAATCACCCTTCAAGGTAGGAAGTCTGATTGAAATTTTACAGAAATGTGTCTCAGAGAGGGGAAGGCATGGATCCTGTATCACACAGCAGATAACTGCAGTTGGAATTTGAACCCAGCTCCATGTAATTTTTGGCAAAGTCCTCACTCTTTCTTTAAATCCATGTTTTCACTGTTCTGGAGTAAGACGTGGATATCATATTATTAATATTTTTTAAGTAGCCAAAGTGGACATGTATTGTATACAATGCAACCTTGTTCCTATACCTTCATTCCTTTTTCACTACACCCTGGAGAATTCATCACAGGGTCTTCTAGATATGGCTCTGATTTGCTGACGACCCTTAGGAATAGTCCATTTGTTCAGATGAAGGTGTCAGTACTTTTCCTTGAAAAATGTGTTTAGTTTTCTACACTGAATTAAATAAATCTTGACTTAACACAGCCTAAGCCCTTTCTCAGTGGTGCAATGCTTTACAGCTTTCAATTGCAAATATTTCCAGAATAGTGTGCTGACATAGAATAGTTACTGATGTCGTTGCAAAAGCAAGAATAAATGTTGAGATGAAGGGCAGACTGGAGAGGGGGCAGACTCTAGAATTGCAAAGTCTTCGGTTCACGTTCTGAATGTGACATTTAATGATAGCTACAATCTTGGACAAATCATGTAACCTGTCAGAGCCTCAGTTTCCTCATGGACCAATTGAAGCAGGTACCGCTAAGCCAGAAGGGTTATTGCGAGGACGAAAGAAAACACATATAGAGAGATAGCACAAAATAAGTGTGCAGTAAACCATGGCTACTTTGATGTTACCAATAGGAACACATTAGCAAGTGCTCAGTGAGTATGATGATGACAAGCTGCGTATTAAAGTTGGCAGGATTGATTTATCTTTTCTTAGCAACAGTGTTCATAGAAAAATAAAGTTCGGTGTCATTTGATTTCCTTAGAAACTCATTTAAAGGTAATGATTAGAAAAGAATGAAGAGCAAGGAAAATAACCCTGTTACCTTTTTCATTTTCTATTTCTACTTTTTTCTCTTATATACAGTATTTTTTACTTTCTAGAGAACCTATTACAGTTTTAGTTACTAAAATATTTCACAGCTGTTTCTTTTCCAGTTCATAATGACCAGAGTTGCTTATTAGACAGCTTTTGTGTCCTTTTGCATTTGATTTTTATGACCTACCTCCTCATTCACTCTAGGTTACCTTCTCACCTCTCTATTTTCTTAACTGCTTTCCTTGTTTCCCTTCCTCTATTTTTTGTACCCTGGGAGGACGTGTGTACAGGAGACAACACAATTTCAGGCGCTTTATTTCTCCTTAACATGCTAATTCCCCAGTAGGGTCAGCGAAACCTTGAGCACCTCAGATGAGCTGCTTACATGACCTGACCGAGTCCCAGCTAAGATTTGGATTCCATGGATATTAGGAAGGGCTTATGATTTGTCAGTCAGGCGCCTGTTGTTTCTCCACGTTCTCCCGTTTAATCTTCACAGCAGCCTAAAAAGGACAATGGAGCTGTAAAAAGCCCTGGAATGTGGCCATGGAGATGCAACCAATAAAAGTAGTGGCTTAGTCATTCATTCGACAAATATATACTGAGTGTGAATTGCGTGCCATAGTCCTAGGCTCTGCGGGTGAATGATAAACAAAATAAGGTTCCTGCGCTCTTACAGCTATATTCGAATGAGGACGGGCACATTAACAAGCAAGTATATATGTTGAGTGGTGATAAGTGCCGTGAAAAAATAAATCATCGTAAGCCAGTTAGGAGTCTCAGATGGGTGCTGGGAGGAGGCTGTCACTGTATTGTGAAGGGTCAGGGAAGAGCTCTCTGATAAAATGAAATTTCAGGACAGACATGAAGGAAGTGAGAGAGAGAGAGCCATGCTGCTATGTTGGGAAAAAGAATTCTAGGCAGAAGGAACGGCAAGTGCAAAGGCCCTGAGGCAAGAGGATTCAAGTGCAAATCATGCAGGGCTTTGTATGCCTTTGAAAGGATTTTGGATTTTACTATGTTGACAAAGGGAAGTCAATGGAGGATTTCGAGGGGAAGAATGTCATGATGTCACTCAGATTTTTAACAACCCACTCTGACTTCAATGCGGTAGGCAAGCAGTGTGGGAATCTGAGAAATTAGGAGGCTCTTGCAGTCGTCTTCATGAGAGAAGATGAGGATTGACCAGGGTGGTAATGGTGGAGGTGCTTAGAAGTGATTGAATCCTGAATATAATTTGAAGCCAAAGTTGGCGGGACTTCTGAGGGATTGGGTGTGGTGTGACAGGTGAGAGTGAGAGAGGGTTAAGACTTACTGCCAAGGTTTTGGGCCTGAGCAGAGTGGATTTCTGTTTATTGCAACAGGGAGATCGCAGCACAAGCAGGTTGAGGGGTCAAAGCAAGGAGCTTCATTTGGGGCATGCTCAGTCAAGGGAAGGTGTCCATCAGGAAGTTACGTATTTGAGTCTGGAGATCTGGCGCGGTGTCTGAACCCAGGAGGCAAATTTGGCAAGTATCAGGATACACATGGTATTTAAAGCCAAGAGACAGGAGGAGATGGCCAGAGGAGTGAGCACACACAGAGCTGAGCCCTGGAGCACTCCCGTGTTTCGTGTTCCGGGCAATGAGGAGAAACCAGCAGAGGCGATTGATAAGGAACAGCCAGTGGGCAGGAGGAAATCCAGGAAAGAACTTATTCCAGAAGCCAAGTGAAGAAAGTATCTCAAAAGAAAGGGACAGGTCGCTTTCATCACTGAATGCCTCTGACAAGGTCAAGAAAGATGAGGATTGAGAAGTGATCACTGGATGTGGCAATGCAGGGGGCACTGGAGATACTGGCAAGAGCAGTTTCAGGGCATGCTAGACCCCCTCCCCCCAAAAAAAAGATTGCAAAGAGAGGGAATGTTTTTGAGGGGTTTTCCTATAAAGGTTGAAAAATTGAGCAACAGCTAGAAAGAGAAGGAAAGAGAGGGCTTTTTTAAAGGAAGGAACAAATTATGGCACCTTTTACACTCACAGGAATGAGCCAATGGAGTGGGAAGAAATGATTATCCAGGCAAAAGGGGGTGGGGATTGTTGGGGTCAAAGTCCTGGAGGAGGGGACAGTGATGCAGCCCAGTGCACAGCAGGGGGGGTGGGCAGAGGGGACCAGGGGTGATCTGCAGCAGTAGGTGGAAGCCAAGGGAGTGACGTGACTCAGTGAGGAGGGGCAGAGGGGCACGTGGAAGTCCTCTCTGTTCTCTTCTCTTTATTCAGTGAAATGAGAGCCAAGGTCAAAGGCAGAGAGTGAGGAGGGGCAGGAGAGAGGAGAAGTCGTGGAAGAGTCCTTCCAACGAGGGTCTACTCCAGGGACAAGTAAAGCCAGGGTTCTGCAGACAGAGGGGTCTAGCATCCTTCCTTTGTCTGCTGGTGCTTAGATTTCCACCAGTCCTGGGTCTGCAGGTGTTGCTGGGGCACAGAAAGTCTACTCAGCACAAACACTTCCCTCACATCAAGGCCAGCTTCATACGTGTCCACAGTGAGAAGAATGACATTTCATCGATTTCAAAATGCCTAACTTTGTCATTGTTCTTTTTCAGTCAGGGATCCATTGCAGCCAAAATGAATCCCAGGGAAGAAAAAGTAAAAATAATTACAGAGGTAAGTGGCAGTTTAGCTGCTCCTAGGAACGTGTGTTTGTGTGTGCATGCTCATGTAACACATGTTTGTGAACAAGGTGGGCCAGCAACAGCATTTATTGCACATGTTAAGAGGAAAAACTTTAGACAAATTAAATCTAACAAAGTTTAATTGGGCAAAGAATGATTTGTGCGTTGGACAGCCCTCAGAACCGGAGGAGGTTCAGAGAGCTGTGCTCTGCAGCGTCTATGGATAGAGAGTGGAAGTGAGGTCCAGAAACAGCTTGATTGGTTACAGTCAGTGTTGCCGTAATTGAACATGATCTGATGTGTTGACTACCTGTGACAGATTGAAGCTCAGCTGCCGTGATAAGCTGAGATTCAGCTATGTGCTACAAAAACATACCCCTAAATTAGGCTTTCAGTTAGTCTCCTAAGTTAGGCTGCAGTTTGCTGTGTAAGGACTCAAAGTACAGCTGCATCCTCGGGTCAAGTTTAGTTTAATTGCACACTTACTATGAAATGCACATGGAAGCTGCTATGTCAGGCATGTGGTGGGGTGGGGGGTGAGTATGGTGAGGGAAATGCAACCTTGCAGGCACTCCAAGATCTCACCTCTACCTGAATGCCCTGAAGCTGTTTTGTCACCATTTCTGAATTCCAACACATGGTAGCTCTGTTACTACCTATAACTGGGCCCAGCTCTGCCTGAAGCACACTGATTTCTGAAGAAATTCAAAATGAAGATTACTATTGTAGATTATAGCTGCTAATAAACTCCTCTGCTCATGGAGTCCTGCTATTTCTAACTCACTGTGTACAAAAACTCATGAAAGCAATGCCCAGACCAGAGAAGGGAGGCTGTCTACAATTTGGAGACTGAAGACCACTGAATAGAAGAGAGACTTCTTCCTAGGCTCAAGGGTTCACCAGCTTAAGACCACAGAGGCAGAAATGGAGACGGAAATAGAGATGATACGCTGTTTCCAATGTAGTGCTTCAAGAAGCCTGAGGGAACCCATTATAAAACCATGCAGATTTGCTTTAAGCAAGATATCAAGTACTGGCAAAGCACATAAATCTTTATTTGCTTATTCATTCATGCGGCAGATATGTTTGGTGCCTCCAGTCCCTGAACAAAACCCTGTGCCCTCATGGAATTTACATTCTATCTCATTGGAAGTCCTACGGGAGGGGTTTCCTATTGTTCAAGGATCAAAACGTTACTGGAAAGCAAAAGATGACCTAGACTTCTCACAAGTCCATTCTTAGCCAATAAAAACTTAGAATTGAATTAAGAACCATACATACACATACTTGCACACCTCAATGTTTTTATCATCTTGTAGCCTAGATTGGTGAATATCTGAGCTAAGAACACTCCCGATCTGGTAGACCCTGAAGAAGGCCAGAATGAGGCTGGTGCTTCTACTCAGAGGATGAGCCAAGAGGTCAGGCCACACACACCAAGGAAAAGCCCATACCAAGCCCATGCTCTGGTTGGGACCTCAGTTCTCTGCTCTGTAATTGAACTTTATGTCTTCCCTAACCCTAGTGGCCAAGGGGAGTAAGGAGTAGCTGCAGTCTGGTCCAGCAACCTGCATGACATTTCTTTGAAAGCTTGTATCTTTAAAAATCCATGTTGTGTGTTCCAACTTTGTTTCAGTATAAAAACAAAAAATTTCCAATTTTAGGGGGGAAGCAAACAGTCTAATAAATTTGCTGTGCCAGGGAGAAGTTCTGTGTTTATTTTGCCTAGAACATAGTAAGCGCTCAATAAATGTTATATGCATGAATCAGGACCTAAAACAAAGGCAGCTCCAACATCATCTCATTTATGATGTTTCAGTTTGGACACAACTTTTCAAGAACATGTCTATTTTGAGAAGAATGGGTGGTGCTGGCCACTTAGATTGCATTCATGGTCCGTCACTAATGCTCTGTTAGTGGATGGAGGCCCAGGGTCAAGATGGTGACTTTAATTTGATACCTAAAAGTCATACCCCTCTTCCTCTCTTAAGATTCTCTCCCTCTTCCATTTGCCTTTTAACAAAGGAGTTCATTGAAAATGATGAGGATGCAAATGTGGGAAAGCGGAAGAAGAATTCAAAGGTGCAAAGACAGCCAAGAAAGAAACAGGTAGGAAGTGAGGAGAACTGTGTCTGTGTATTGTGTCATCCATCAACAACTGTCTGCACCCTCAGGGGCCACACAGAATCCACCAAGGGAAGGTCCCTCCCGTGGGTACCAACTTTTGGCCTGCTCTGGAGGACTGTGAGGCAGGGAGGCAGATGGATGGTCCAGAGTGTAGGACTCTGGTGTGGGGTCTCATAGATTATCCTCACAGTAAGGCTGGGGTCCGTGCTTGGAGCATTTTTCCTCTAAGTTTTGTCCTGTTTCCCGAGAGAGACATTTTCATTGAAGGCCATGAACTAAAATAGGCAGTAGATGGCAGTACAGGATTACAAATCTTGGAGAACTCCCTCCCTTTCCAACTCCAAGCCTGAATCCCGCCTTAGTCTAAGCCAGAGACCAGCTCCTCCCCCGCCTCCCTGCAGGAGTTCCCCTCTAGGTTGGGAGCATCTCACCTGGGGAAAGGTAAACCTTTTCGAGGTAAGTCAATTCCCTTCATGAGGAAATGTTATCCTCTGAGAAGGGAGGCAGGGAAGCGGCTCTTGTGGACGGGCAATTTGCTTGCAAAACTCGAGATGCCAGCAGGAAAGAGGAGGGTGAGAAGCGCCATTTTGAGCCAGCAGTCACGTGAAGGGGCTGCCTGCAGAGAGGGGTGGCCAGAGGAGGAGGGGAGGGTGCCGGAGGGAGAGCCCAAGGCAGGGGAACCTCCCTCCCTGCTCCCTGCTTGCCCAGCACACTCCTGTTGGGGTGAGCCAGGCAGAGGAGTGGCTTCAGCCTTTCCTGCAAGCTGGGATGGAGCCGCCCAGCGGGTGGAGAGGCACTGCCCAGCCACGTGGGCCAGGCTCTACTGCCGCTCTTGGAGACTGGGAGAGTCCCACAGCCAGACGCAATGCTGAAGCTTTAACCCCTTCCTGCAGGGTCAGTATGCGGCTCTGCAACCCAGGGCATGGGACCACCGAGGCAGCAGATGAAAAGTGTCAAGCCCTGAGCTGTAGAGTCACAGGCACAGGGAGTCGCAGGTGACCAGGGCTTAGACTGAACAGGAAGGAAGGGGAGAAGGGAGTAGAATAGCTCTCAATTGCTGAGCACTTAGGGACCAGGCTTGGAACTTTACAGGCATCGTCTCTATTGGGGCATGGCAAGAAATCTAGTTCAGGCTTTTTTTAACCCCAGCTGCAATTCCGAATCACCTAGGGAATACTTAAAGATGCCTTTAATAAGGCACACCCCAGGCCAGCTATTTAAATCAGACTCCTGTGCTTTGCACAATGCCTCGTTTATACAGGCATCCTGGTGAACTGGCTCTTTTTATTTTCCTTCTCTTACAGGTGAGAAAGCAGTGTGTAAGGAAGTTAAATAACTTGCACAGAGTCCCACAGTCAGTCTGAGTCTGGAGGCAAGGTTTAGTCTGCCTAGCCCCAAGGGCATCACTGCCAACTTGGTTCACTTGTTTCCTCCTCTGAGAGTTTGGGGACGGAATCACAGGCTATTCTTGGGGGCACCCAAAGGGTAGACTCAATATTTGCCTTGGATCATCCAGTGACACTTTCGCTGCTGTTTCCAAACTACTTAGAGTTGGAAACAGATTGTTTGATTACAATTTTCCTCTTTCCCTTTCCTCCAAATTACTGTAGAGCTCTATACATTTTACCTAGAAAACCTGAAAATCATCATGTTATTTTGGGATGCCTTGGTAGTTTCACAAACTTCCTGGAGAAATTTGGGTGTGGCACCACATCTTTGGGGGGTGCCCATGGTGACTCAGGTGACAGGGACTACAGATCTGGGTAGTACTCAGGCTGTCCCCTCATTGGTGACCCACCATCCCAACAAAGGAACTAAGTCCACTAAAGCCCTGGAAGTCTGAACCTCTGACCTTCTGCCCACAGCCGCCAACCACTGGCCCTGACAAAATGGTGTCAGAAGAATCCCACCTTGGCAACCAGCAGGAGCCGGCACAGGACAAGCCCCAGACTCGCCTTCTGAGTGTGACAGCCCGGCGGGGCCCACGCAGTAAGTGTTACTGTTCGATTCAGCTGGTACTTGTTAACTGCCTACTGTGAGCTCAGCTCTGAGCAATATGAGGGGTTTTTGTGGATATTTTCCATGCCTGGCCACGGCTGCTCCACCATACTTTGCCCCGGCTCTGCGGGTGCTATTCTAGGTTAGTGTCTGCCTGGGACACAGGACACAGAGCTTACGGATGTGTTTCCATAACCAGGTAAGTTAGGAAACATTCATTGGAATGAAAATTAAATATGTGGAAATTCAAAAGGAGGATGACCTAGTTAGGGAAGACATATGTCAACCAAGTGGGGCTGGAATCGGATGTTTGGCAGAAAGGATGGAGGTTTCTGAGGCTCTTGGTGACCTTGCCCTTGAGGACATCTACGCTTCTCCCCCCACACACTCCCTTCCCCCTTCCAAGACCCTTGGTCCATATATTACAGCATTTACTCTTCCTGGGTTCGGGAACATCATTAATTATCTGCTCAGTGTAGGAGAATAAGGACTGCTGACTTGTTTTTCATAAAAAGTGGATTAGGCGGGAGGAGAGGTGTTACACTTTTCCACTGTTACATAAGTGTTACACTGTTGTTACACTATTGCCCTGTGGCAGAGCTGGGGAATAAAGTAACTGTTGGAAATTAGAGGACTTTGGAAGCCAGAAGATTCTTAGATTGGAAAAATGTGGTTCCAATCTAAGAGCAATGATACAATGAAAGCTGTTACGAATTAGTAAAAACAGAACCAAAATTTATCTCATATGTCTGTTTCTTTTTCTAACTGCTCAAAATTATTTATTATTTAAGATTACAATTTGTCAGCTCAGGCTGCCATAACAAGATAGCACAGACTGGGTGGCTTAAACAACAATGTATTTATTTGTCTCATAGTCCTGGAGGCTGGAAGTCTGAGGTTAGGGTGCCGCATGGTAAGTTTCCAGCGAAGTCTCTCTTCCTGGCTGGTTGGTGGCCTCCCTCTTGCTGTGTGCTCTTCTTTGTGCATGCGTTGGGTGAGGGGGTGGCTCTGGTGTCTCTTCTTACAAGGACATTAATTCTAATCCTGTCAGGGCTCCACCCTTAAGATCTTATCTGACTTTAATTACCTCCTATAGGCCCTATCTCCAAATATAGTCACGTTAGGGGTTAGGGTTTCAACATATAAATTTGGAGCGGGAAACATAATTCAGTCCTTAGCACAACCATTGGATATTTAATTATTTATTTTGAAATCAAGGGAGAAAAATGCCAGAGGAAGTGGCCAGTAATAAAGGCTCTGTGGCATGAAAAATGGAGTATTTATCTCAAAAATGGGGAAAATATTATCCACTATGACTATGGGGGTGATTGTGAGGATTCATTCAAAATATAGATGTGGAAGTATTTTAAATATTGTAGAGCATTAGATAAATGCACAATAACAAAGGCGTCTGAGGGTGAGATGAGAGACTTAATCTGTGCATTAGTCAAAAAGAAAAAAGGCAACATTATTTCTGACTTGGAGAAAGGGGACATATGGAGTAGATACAAGGCTAAGACTTGCTGCTTGAGCCAAGTCATGCCCAGTCCATATCTGGGCAGCCCTGCATGGAGCTGAAAGCTGTTGCTGATTTGGCAGCACTGGCGGACCAAAATGTAGAGAAAACATCCTTAGGAGTGAGGGGTGGAGTGTCTGATGATAGGGAGCCTTTGTGGCCAGGCATCAGTCAGAAATGAGAAGTCAAAACCAGCAGAAAGTCAGAGTCTCAGAGTCAAGATAGCAGAACAGGTATTTGTTGTAATAGATCAACACACTTTAGAGCAGGGGATAGACAGGAAACAAGGATCAATGAGTGGTGGGAGAAACATGGCAAACTGTGGAGCTGCCCTAGGCAGGGCAAGCGTGGCCGGGAAGGTGACAGGAACAGAGCTCAACAGTGTGTAGGAGTCTCATGGGAGAGAGTGGGGTGAAGAGCATCCCAGAGGAGGGCTTGGAAACACACAAGTGTGTGTGCGGAGAACACCAGTGGGTCAAGGGCAAGGTGGAAACAGCAGTATCTTTTATGACCTAGGTTTGGAAATCACATGCCAGTGCTATTTGTTAGAAGCATGTCCCTAAATCCAGCCCACATTTAAGGGCTCATCTTTTGAAGGAAGGAGTGTCAAAGAATTTGTGGATGTATTGTAAAGCTATCACGTTAAAACTTTCTTTAACAGTTTCTTTAAAAACTTTCTTTCTTTAAAAACTTTTCTTTTTCTTTCTTTAAAACTCTTCTTTATCTCACTTTTGTACTCGGATCTCTGTAATAAGCATTATATAACATCCACATTGTCTTTATTTCTGGGGTCTGAGGCCCTATGCAATTTTGACCCTTTCCATTGGATCTTCCACTCTTCTCCAACCTGCCCTGCTTTGGTGGACTCCTCCCTGGCCTCCGAATGCCTCCTGACCATCAGAGCATCTCCAGCTTTGGTTCCCACTTAAAAAAAGTTCTCCACCTATCTCTTTATTAAGCTTGTGACTGAAAGACAACCAAATTGTAGCAATTAAGACCACAGGCTTTGGCATCAGACAGGTGTGGGTACCAGTCTCTACCTGTCTTACTCCCTTAGGCAAGTTCCCCAACTTCCCTAAACTTCAGTTTCTTTATTTGTAAACTGAGGACAAGAATAGAATGCCTCCATACTACCACAGAGTTTATATTCGAGTTGGGGAAGGGATGAGGGGGAAAAGAGAATACAAATGAAACAAACAGGATAAATATACGGTAGGGCAGGTGTGAGAAGTGCTATAGAGAAAGCTAAAGAATGAGCTGAACAGGACTGCAGTGGGAGTGAGAGGAAGGGGAGCTACTTATAAGAGGAAATGAGAGATGTCTGAGGGGAGAATGTTTCAGGCAGTGGCCTTAAAGCAGGAATGTGCTTGGTATGTTTAAGGAACAGCCAGGAGGCTAGGGCAGTTGAAAGAGAGTGAGCAAAGAGGAAGAGGAAGGACATGAGATCACAAGGGAAGAGGGGAATTGTGCCCAGCCTCGTGGGCCCTCAGACCTTCAATCTGAGTGAGATTAGCATTGCTGGAGGGCTCCATCCCAGGACCTATATGAGACTAAGGCTGAAGGCTTCTGTGCTAAAAGTAGAGTTTGGAAGGGACAAGGGCAGAAGCACAGAGACCACCTAGAGGCCAACAGCAAAAATCCAGGTGGGAAATGGTGGGGAATGGGATCAGGGTGGTAGTGTAAGTGATGGAAAGAAGTAGTGAGAATCCAGGTATTTGGAATGCTCCCACCATGGGCACCAGCAGAATTCTGCCCAGTATTGTGTTCTGCTGTGACAGGGCAGCACTAAGTTCCAGTGCGAAATTTCTCACTTGCTTTATTCTCCCTCTCCCAAGCACACAGATTCTCCTTCCATGCCGGTTGCCTGGGGTTGGGGAGGAGTGATGTAGGCAGTGTTGGACTGTTCTTTCTACCCTCTTCAATGCCACTTTCCTTGTTACTATGTTAAAACTATTTACTGTGATTGCTCACCTGATTTTTTTTGGTTCTTATAAAGGTGTTTTCTTGTGCAAATAATTGCTCAACTTGTTACCTCTGTAGGAAGGGTGATCATACAGAAGTTTCTCAGTTTAATGTAGCCCCATTTGTCTATTTTTGCTTTTGTTGCCTGTGCTTTGGTGTCATTTCGAAGAAATCATGGCAAAATTCAACATCAGGAAGGTTTTCTCTTAAGTTTTCTTCTAGGAATTCTATAGTTTCAGGTCTCATGCATAGATCTCTAATCCATTTTGAGATAATTTTTTTGTATATGGTGTGAGGTAAGGGACTAACTTCATTCTTTTGCATGTGGATATTCAGTTTTCCCAAGACTATTTGTTGAAGACTGGCCTTTCCCCATTGAGTGGTCTTTGTGCCCTTGCTGAAGATCATTTGATCATATGCCCAAGGGTTTATTTCTGGGCTCTCTATTCTATTTCATTGGTCTCTGTGTCTGTCTTTATGCTAGTACCACACTGTTTTGATTACTGTGGCTATATAATATGTTTTGAAATCAAAAAATGTGAAACTACCAACTATCTTCTTTTTTAAAATTTTTTTAGCTATTCAGGGTTCCTTGATATTCCTTCAGAATTCTAGGTTCGATTTTTCTATTTCTGCCAAAAAAAAAAAAGAAATGTCATGAGGATTTTGATACAGATTTCAATGAGTCTATAGATTATTTGGGGTAGTATTGACATTTGAACAATAAAGTCTTCTCATCTATAAACACAGGGTATCTTTCCATTTATTTGTGCCTTTAATTTCTTTTAGCAATTTTTTATAGTTTTTGATGTACAAGTCTTTTGCCTCCTTGGTTAAGTTTATTCCTAAGCATTTTATTCTTTTTGATGGAATTGTTTTCTTGTTTCATTTTTGGATTGTTCATTGTTAGAGTATACAAATGCAACTGATTTTTGTGTGTTGATTTTGTATCCTATAACTTTACTGAATTCTTGATTAGTTCAAACAGTATTTTGTGGAATCTTTAAGGTTTTTTATATGTAAGATCATGTCATCTGTGAGCAAAGACAGTTTTTCTTCTTCCTTTTCAATTTGAATGGCCTCTCTTGTCAGGCTTAGTTGTAAACATGAAAGTCTTCCCTTAACATTTAAAAAGGGGTGGGGGTGCAAGGGTGGTTCAACATATGAAGATGCATCAATGTAATACATCACATTAAAAGAATGAAGGACAAAAACCACATGATCTTCCCAATTGATGTAATTTTTTTTGGTCCTAATTGCTCTAAGACTTTCACTATTCTGGTTTTTTGGGGGAGCTTGAGGGCTTGTTGGGGTTTTTGATTTTCTTTGAGACAGGTCCTCACTCTGTTGCCCAGGCTAGAGTGCAGTGGTGTCATCATAGCTCACTGCAACCTCAAACTCCTGGGCTCAAGCAATCCTCCTGCTTTAGCCTCTTGAGTAGCTGGGACTATAGGCATGTACCACCATGCCCAGCTAATTTTTTTTTTTTTAATTTTTTGTAGAGACGAGGATTCGCTATTGCTCAGGCTTCAATACTCTGTTGAATAGAAGTGGCAAGAATAGGCATCCTTGCCTTGTTCCTAATCTTAGAGAAAAAGCTTTCAGTTTTTCACCATTGAGTATCATGTTAGCTTTTATGGGCTTTTCATATTGCCTTTATTGTGTTCAGGCAGTTTCCTTCTATTCCTAGTTTATTGAGTGTTTTTTATCATGAAAGGGTGTTGAATTCTGTCAAATGCTTTTTCGGCATCAATTGGGAAGCTCATGTGGTTTTTGTCCTTCGTTCTTTTAATGTAGTGTATTATATTGATTGATCTTCACATGCTGAACCACCCTTGTACCCCCCACCCCTTTTTAAATGTTAAGGGAAGACTTGCATGTTTACAACAGCGCCTGCCAGGACAGGCCTATTAACCTGGGCTGGAGCTAATACTCTGCGTAAATGGGTCCTGAGGCTCTCCCTCATGGCCAACTTATAAACACTGCTCACCTACATCTTCCAAGGCAAAACCTCGGATTCAGTGGTCTCCTCATCCCTAACAAGAAAGTTCATGCTCATGGATTGATGCCAAGAAAGCTATAGGTCTTTATAAGATCATATTCTATTTTATTTTTCTTCTCCAGGCACTTATTGGTTGACCTGAGGCTTTTACCCTCCAGAGAGAGAGAGAGGAGACAGACAGATGATAAATCTGACAACTTTGAACTCTGAGAACTTAAGACCGTATTCTGAGCTAGGCAGCAAGCTGGCAGGCACCATGCTAAGGTCTTTACATGCATTATATTATTTAATTTTAAAAACAGTCCTATTATCAGGCATTGTTTAGGAGATTAAGGCATAGGTTAGGAGATTAAGGCTCAGTGAAAACCAACAGCCAGAAGCAGTAGGACCAAAATTCAGACTCTAATCTATTGACCTCCAGGACCCACGTTCTTCATCGTTGCACTGTAGCATCATTGTACACCCACAAACTTAACCCTGGTTGATCTTTGGAGCTAACGATTCACAGTTGCCCATGGAAGGTATTATGGCAATACTACAGCCCAGCCAGCAGTGTCAACAGGGGCTCCAGGGACCCACCGAGGACTTTTAACATGGGGCAGAAAGCCATCAAGATCCTCAAGAAGAATCTTGAGTTTTCACAAGATTGTCAGTCTGGCTGTGCCTCATTTATTTCTAAAATGAATGGCACTCAGGAGATCACCCACCTTTCCACCATCCTAGAGTTACCCATTCCCTATTTGGAGTTTTTGTTTATTTCTTTGTCTTATCCTAGCTACTCATCTTTCACAAATCAGTATATACCTTTGGAAAGAATAACCCCTTTGCAAAGCATCCCCCATGCCCCAGTGTGGGCTGAGCAGACCTACTCTATGCTCCCAGGCCCTTGTACCTGCATTAGTGTCCAGAGGCATCTTTTCATTGTCACACGGCCTCCCCTCCTCCACCAGACTTGAAGTCCTTGAGGGCACAGACTGACTTTCCACTCTGCTTAGCACAGCGCTGGCATGCAGAGGGGACTTGCTAATATTTGCTGAGTGAACAGAGCCTCAAGGTATCCTCTCTGCTTCTTTTCCTCCAGGGCTTGCTCTAGCTTAGGGACACCTGCTTACTGCCCGACCGCCACGCCCACCATATCTTTCTAACCAGGTCTGCTCACCTGGATCCGGGTGTCTGACTTCTCCCCTGACCTTTTACTTCCCAAACCTTTCTAGGGTCAGTGCTACCAGCCCAGCTCTTCACCTTGAACCTGTGACCCTCTGCCAAGCCTCCTACAAGGCTCCAAGTGTTGTCG
>NW_012137191.1:13383902-13387014 GCF_000956105.1 Propithecus coquereli
TCACAAATCAGTATATACCTTTGGAAAGAATAACCCCTTTGCAAAGCATCCCCCATGCCCCAGTGTGGGCTGAGCAGACCTACTCTATGCTCCCACGGCCCTTGTACCTGCATTAGTGTCCAGAGGCATCTTTTCATTGTCACACGGCCTCCCCTCCTCCACCAGACTAGAAGTCCCTGAGGGCACAGACTGACTTTCCACTCTGCTTAGCACAGCGCTGGCATGCAGGGGGACTTGCTAATATTTGCTGAATGAACAGAGCCTCAAGGTATCCTCTCTGCTTCTTTTCCTCCAGGGCTTGCTCTGGCTTAGGGACACCTGCTTACTGCCCGACCACCACGCCCACCATATCTTTCTAACCAGGTCTGCTCACCTGGATCCAGGTGTCTGACTTCTCCCCTGACCTTTTACTCCCCAAACCTTTCTAGGGTCAGTGCTACCAGCCCAGCTCTTCACCTTGAACCTGTGACCCTCTGCCAAGCCTCCTACAAGGCTCCAAGTGTTGTCGAGGTCACACTGCATTCAGGGACTCAGAGCCCAGCACTCCAGACCATACAGCCTCCCCCACTGCCCTGGTCACATCCCAGAAGTGACACCTCCCTGATGAGCAGCAGCACAAAGCCACACAGTGAAAGCTCTGGTTTCTAATTTGCTGCTCAAACATATATATAGTCATAGCATTCCAAATAAAGAAAGTATTTCACTGAACGTGGACTAGTTCCAAATCAAATAAACATCTAGTTTAAGAGTACGCACATCCCCCGTGGATTCCATCATGCACCATCTCTTAAGGGAGTTACTATCAAATGTTAAGTAGTTTCTTATGAACATAAATGTCTTTGTTACTAACATCTGTTTTCCATTCATTCATGTTAGTTTCTCTGATTAAAGTGTCATTTCAGAGCCAATTTCTCAACATTGGTTGAAAAGAAAGTTAAGAATCCAGCGCAATGTGATGTAAATGAAAGGAAATAGATAATTTATTTTGGGCATACTTTTTTAAAGTCATCAAGACCTGGAGAGACTGACCCAGGAAACAAATGTTAGTAAAACACAAGGGGACAGAGGAGAGCTGCTTGAAGGAGCTGGGCCTTGGGGGTGTAACCTCAGGAGAATGGGATTAACATTCTGTCAGAGGCTGCACAACAGGGAGTGCAGGAAACATCAAGAAGTTCACCAACGCTGCAGTTCACTACCTCACAGGGTACTGGAATGATGCAATTAAAGTACTAACACACATATAAATAAATGTTGCCTGTTATTGTTAGGTACAAGGAAAGGCATGACCCCATATTCCTCCCCAGTCACAGCCCCAATTCCCTGCCCTCCTTTCAGGAAAAAAAAAAAAAAAACAATCTCCTTTACAGCAAAATTCCTCCAGACTCATCTTTTCCCATTTTTGTCTCCAATCCTCTCTTGAACCCATTCCAATTCAAACTTCCACCCATTTATAGAAAATGTCTTTGGCAAGACATTTGTCAATTCAATAGTCAGTTCTTAGTCTTTATCCTACTTGACTGTCAGCAGCATTTGATGTAGCTGGTCCCTCCCTCCTGTTTTGTAACTTTGCTTCCCAGACCCGACTGGCAGAGTTTTCCTTCTGCCTCAGTGGCCACACCTCTCAGTCTCCTGCTGGTTCTCACCACATCCGGACCAGCCACTGTCAGAGCTCCCCAGGCTCAGCGCTGGGCTCTCGTCTGTATCAACACTCATTCTTGTTGTCATCTCAAGGCTTTACATTCTATCTATCTATTGACCAGTCCCAAAATTTTATCTCCACCTTGGACCTCTTCCACACTGAATATGCAACCACCTGCTTCAGCCAAAGCCTCAGATACCTTAACTTTCTCCTTCTTTTTCTACAGCAGGGTCCTCCAACTTGAATGTGTGTTTAAACACCTGAGATTGCTGGGCTGTGCCCCCAGATTCTGCTTCAGTAGGTCCAGGGCATGGCCTGAGAATTTGTGTATCTAACAACTTCCCAGAAGTTGCCATTGCTGGTGGTGAGAACCATTGCTCCATACCTACCAATGGCCACTGAGTCCTATTGCGTTTTCCTTTTTGTGGCCTCTCTCACTGATGTCCACTTACCCCCTTTCCTTATTATCTCACACCAGGACCCTAGTGCCTCCCACACTCCACCCCAACCATCCTGTACCTGCAACCACAGGTGCAGCTTCTGAAAATGCTGCTTGCATTCACTTCTTCCTCTCTCCACATTCTTCAAGACATCTGCACTGCTTAGAGAATACAGTTAAGACACCCTAATGTGACATCAGAGGCTTCCCATAACTTGACCCCAAAGTCCTTCTGCAATCTTATGTCGTCCTTCACCCTAGTAGAGACACTGTGTTCCACCCATGTTAACATTCTGTTTTCCCAAAGACTCTATTTTATTTTTACCTCTTTTGTAATGATTTAGAGAACTGGGGAATATAGAGGTGGATCCAAATCTCAAGCATTCCACATCCTAGGTGCGTGACAGTACAGCCAGTCATTTATCACACAGGGCCTCAGGGCCTTTTATCTTCATGACACCTGGCAATGATAGTACCTGGGCCCTCCTGGGGAGAAAGCATGACGATTTATGAGAAAATGTATTCGACACAGGTATCGCAGTGCCTGACACACAACAGCTGCCTGATAGTTCAGGATGTTTACATGTAAATTCAATAATGTGTACAAAATGTATGTTGTCTCCATGATACACTCCTGGGCTAGGCCTGGGCCTCTAGAAAAGGTTTCTCTGATTGAAGTTATCAGCCCTGTTGAAAGTTAAACCCTCATTAGCCATCCATTTACCCGACAAGGCTATTTCTCAAATCAGCAAATTCGAGAGCCTCTTCCCAATGGAAATTGAATTGGTGTTTGTGTGTCTTGAACGGTCAAGTGTCATTCATGTTATTCTTATGTAAGTGAAGGTGACAGTCCCTGGCAGGACTGAGGTCTTCACTCTCGGTCTCAGAGAAGCCAAGACACGTACTTGCTACATCAAGAGGATGATTGTCAGCATTATCTCATGTTTGCATATGTGAAGTTTCAAATTTGCAAAATAAAATGACATTCTCTCATTATTTTCTAAAATGTAATCTTCCCTTTGGAAAAAAAATAT
>NW_012137191.1:13392374-13394074 GCF_000956105.1 Propithecus coquereli
TTATCTGAACTTATCTTCTATACCAACCAAGTAGGAAGAAACAAAAAAGAATAAAATACTAATTTCCATATACGTATGTTGCCATATGGAATTTAAACTACTTATTTTCTAAACTACCAATGTTAGAATTTCTGCCTGGTCTTGTGTTTTATTATCATCTTCACAGATCTCTAAAAGCCAAGGTTTGCCTATATAGAACCAAGTTTCTCTCCTCTCTCATGGGTTGGCCTCCAGGTTTGTTTTGTGTGTTTTCAAACACATCCGTCTCTGTCCTAGGCTACAGGAGATGGGGGATTCTGAGGCAGACAAGAATAGAATGGCATCATCAACAATGTGTGAGAAAGTCTTAGCCCTATTTTACGAGGTGACTGGACCTGGCAGAATTTTAGAAAGCCTTCCTGACCAAACACAGGAATCTGAGCTTTATTCTACTTAGTTTTTTGGATTGCTTATCCTTGCACTGTGTAATAGTCATCTGCTTCTTTCCTCATCCTCAAAAACAAGATTTAAACTTTTGGAATTTACCAAGACAAATAATAACTCCTTTATTTTGTGTTGCATTATGGAATGCATTCATCAGCACAGCTTCAACTTTTGTACAGCTGTGTTGGTTGATAACTATTTACCCTTAACACTGCAAAATGAGAAAACAGAGGAAAAGCATATAGTTTTACATACACGGGAACTGTATATATTCTTTTGATTTTATGATAGATTAAACCCAACTGACAGCCTCATTTTTATTCTTGTCATTGCTGGACATCAAGCTCCACATAGGTGAAATTTTACAGCACCTCGACTTAACGATACCACGTACCTCTAGCTTTCATCTAAGGGGTATCCCTGCCTCTATGGAAGGCCTGTGAAAGCCCACTCAGCTATTCTGATACATACACAAGACTGGGAAGCTCCAGGGGCTTAGCCTCTGGGGAAATCCTCAACCATGTAGTGGCCAAGGGAAAACTTCCCCTTTACCTCTGAAGGTCCATTGAAAATCAACTGACGAACGGCAGGTTAATAGAGAAAAGGTATACAAATCTGTGAACAGGCACAGGGGGAAAATTACAGAGGAACTACCCCACCATGCAATGGGGTACAGATGGTTAAGTACCCTTCTTTCTAGGGAAAAGGGAGATAGGGAAAGTGTGGATGATTTTAAGGGGGTAGTATATGATTGTTAGGGGAACTCAACCGGTTTGAAGAACACACAAAGTCTGTTGGGCCTGCAGAGCAGAAAATGGTTTGTAACAAAACTCTGTCCAGGTGTGTTAACAGACTTCAGTCTTTCTTCCTGTGATACGAGTTCAGCTAATGAAAACTCAGGGAAGGAACCAGAGGTCATTGTTTTCTTCTTTGAGGATCCAGACTTCAGGCAGATAAGGTACCTTCAGAGAACAACTTTGTCCTGTACTTAGGGAGAGACAGAGAATTGAGAGCCAGGATGGGGAAATGTCAGAGAGAGACTGAGGCCTCTTGTTCAGGTCAGCATGTTGAAGTGCCATATTTCGGGTATTGGTTTCTGAGCCCCAACAACCACTTGGGTGGAGGGAAGCCATTAGACAAGTATCCCCCTCTTCCATGTCCCAGGCATACAAGTCTGGGAAGCATTCTACCTGTCTCCTCAGAGGATCCCCAGTGGGATGAAACTCTCTTGCCCACAGCCAGCTCAATAAAGTTCTCTTGAATTGACTTTCTTTTTT
>NW_012137191.1:13405309-13422009 GCF_000956105.1 Propithecus coquereli
TTATTTTTATTTTTTAGGCTTACCTCCAATTCCTTCAGCTTCCAGAATAGGCTTTGCAGAATTTTCCATGAGGGAACGCATGAGAGAGAAATTACAAGCAGCAAGGGTGAGAGAAACCACATGAATATTCCATTTGGTATTGATTGCAGTTTTCCGGGCTTGTCTAGCTTGCTTTGTGTGCTCCAAACTGCATGGATTTGAATACCATTCAATTTATCTCTCAAGTTTTAAATGTTAATGTTGTTTTTGCATTGGCACAAATGAAAATTATGCTTAAGAATTTAATGTCATTTTCTAAACCATTTTCCTTGCTCTTACCCCTTAACGAGGTACAACGTGTTTTTTACTGATTATTCTCTACTGAGATGGCAACTGAGATTTTTATAGCATTCTTGACATTATGTAGCAGTAATTTTCTGTTTGACTTTTTAGTCCAAAGCAGAAAGTGCATTGCTACAGGAAATTCCCACCCCTCGACCTAGGCGCTTACGGAGTCCCAGTGTGAAAGAATTGGAGACTGAATTTGGCACAGAGGTAAGAAATGGACTATCTCAACTTTGTGAACAAAGGCAGTAAAGCAGAATGTAGTCTCCAGCAAAAGTTTCTGGAACAGAGCTATACACAGAAAAAATGTTAAATGCTTATTAATAATGACGATAGCTACTATTGATAGGTTACTACTCTGTGGCAGGCATTTTGCCAAGTCCCTTGTTTTCACATTACATTATCCCAACACCCCTACTAGGTATGTACTATTATTTTTATTCACATTTGACAGATGAGGAAACTGAGGTTCAGAGTGGCTGGAAGCCGTCCCCAGGTCACAGAGCATGTGTATGGAAGAATTGGGATCTGTTCCCAGCTCTATCTCATTCCTGGTGTGTCTCGTTGACTCAGTGTTGCTGGATCCATGGATCTTGCTGGAAAGCGGAGAGACAGTAAAAATGCAGTAGGGTCAGATGGCAGGGGGCCTTTAGTGTCACACTGAAGAGTCTCAGTGGTTTCCTGTAAGCCATGGAAAGCTATTGACAACAGGTTGGGGAGGCGGAAGCACTGGAGTGATTATTGTTTGAATCTGAGGTGCTGGTGCGGAATCTCAATGTGGATTCCTCCAGAGACATGTAGAGAGGAAGGGACCAGACCCAGAGAAGCAGATTTAGAAAGTATTACTACTGCAGTGAGTTTTGAAGTTTTGGAAGCACCTTTGTTACCCGAGGGAAAGAAGACCAAACAAGGAGGGTCTTGACACTTGGAGAAAACTTTACAGTTAAGACCCTGGAGGAGCAGAGGAAGCCAGGAAAACAAAGATTGTCAGAAATGTAAGTAAAGGACAAGCACTCAGAGTGCAGAAGAAGGAATGGAAAGAAAAACAGAGCACGTGGCTCATGAAGTATTTGCAAGTCCAACCCAATTATTTCGTCGTTGTTTTTGTTTTTCTTGGTTTGAGTTATTTTTAACCGTTGAGACCAAACAGCACAGGCTTTAGGGATATTTCTGTAATACAACCCCTGATTTCTTAAATGATGCCTTTTCTTTTTCTCTGATGAGATGGTATAAAATGTTTCTTATATTCATTCTAAGCAGGCCACAAATTGCATGATTACAAGGAAAGTTGCAGTCTTGTTTATGTTTTGTGGTCTTTAGTAGGAACACCAATCCAATGAAATGGCTTCACAGTAATTTGCTATGTGCCTTCAGGATCCATTCTACTGAGAAGACATTTCTTTTTCTTGAATTCCAACTTATTTTCTTTATTATAAAAGCCAGTATTTGTTTTAAAGGATTGGAAAATAGAGAAAAAATACGTGAAATCCCATCACCTTGACACAAATACTTTGGTTATTTTAGTAGGTATGAGAGGCTCAGCATCTGGTCAAGTTGGGTAGTCAAGAGAGGGTTCTGGCCCCTTTTATCTGGCTTTTTCTCTACTTTCTGATTGGTAATCACTTCACAAAATCATTTCAAAAATTAGATATTACTATTCATATAGCTCTCACTGTCCACGGACCATGGATAGTGATATCTCAAATACAGTGGGAAGTTCTAGAAGTAAAATCATCCTCCCTTGGCTAATGGGTGTTTATGTCTCCATTTCTCCTTGTGCTCAAGACCCTGGCTTATATGCCATTCTATTCCATATCCCATAAGAGCCATTCTCATGGCTTTGAGGCAAACATCAACTGCTTATCTTTAGACCTGATCTCATATTCATAATAGAACAAGTTGCAAGCACATTTCTTCATGTATGCACCTAAAACCCAGAAGGAATATCCTAAAAATGGTCCATTTATATCCTACTAGTCAGAGAGGACCATAGGCACATGCAGAGGCCAGATGCTAGAACTCAGCTGCCCAGGGCTAAATGCTGAAAACCTCACTCACTAGTGGTGTGGCCTTTGATATGTAGCTTAGCTACTCTCTGGACCCCACTTTCCACCTCTGTAAAATAGGGATAATACCAGAACCTAACTCTACATATTGTTTTGAGGATTAAATAAATTAATACATGTTGCAGTGTTTTGCACAGGACCTGGCACATGATGAGCCCTATCTATTTAAATATTAGGTACCCATTGGAGCCTGTATAGTCAGAGACAAAAGTAGAAACCAGTTGGGAATACTTGGGTCAGTAATCCAAATTTACCAACACAAACCACTACTTAATCTCTTTTGCATTTCTTTTCACTTTGTATTCAGCAGACTTGTAATAAGAGAACAAATGCAAATCTATAAGAATACATAAATATCAAAGTGGAAGTAACAGAGAACACTTGAAAACTCAGCCTCTACTAGATATGACCAAAGTTTCCCTGGTTCACTGTCCCAGGTTACCTAAGATGTGGTCCTTTAACACACTCCACCTGTCACCCAGCCAGCGTCTGTAGGCTATTGCCAGGTCTCTAGTGGCCTCTGAACACACAGCGATCACAGCCTCCTCTTGAGGAGCTCGATGGGGGTGACAGACACATCCACAGTCAGTGGAGGTACAGGGTGGTATGGTTCTGTGGTGGGTGTCATAAGGAGCCCACCAAAATGGCATCTAACCTCAGCCTTAGAGTCAGGTTATATAAAATTTGATGTATCTTGGACTGGGCAATTTTTTTTAGATATAATACTGAGAGCACAAGCCATAAAAGGGTAAATAGGTACATTAGACTTCATCAAAATTAAAAACTTGTGATTCAAAGGAAACCATCAAGAATGTAAAAAGATAACATATGGAATGAAGGAATTTATTTGCAAATTATGTATCTTGATTAGTATCAGGACCAGTATTAAGAAAATATAAAAATTTGAGGGGTCTGCAAGACAACCATTTTTGGGTATCATTAAGGAAAATGAAAACATTGATTATAACTTAGAAGAGAGACCTGGGCTACAACCAACGTACTTTGTAATTATGCTATAGTAAGTTCAACTAGACTTGAGATGGTCTAGCTTGAGTTAGAAGAGGGCCCTAAATATAGCCTTCTTGGAAGAGTCAACAAATTTAAGAGTGAAAAGGAATTCCTAGCTGGATGCATGCACATATGAAGACAGGCACTCAATACTTGATTGCTGGACTAAACTTGAATATAATTATTACTTTATGATCATACAAATGTATTATAGATAATAGTTCTTTAAAATTTAATTCAGTATACTCAATTGTTTTAAGTATTAATATATTTAATGGCCTTAAATGTACTGATATAATTTACTTTTAATTTTTTTAGATTTTGATAAAAATTTTAAATTATATACTTTTTATCAAGTTTATAAATATTGTAATAAACCAATACTGCAATAAATCAATGAAATGATATTATCTGAACTTATCTTCTATACCAACCAAGTAGGAAGAAACAAAAAAGAATAAAATATTAATTTCCATATACGTATGTTGCCATATGGAATTTAAACTACTTATTTTCTAAACTACCAATGTTAGAATTTCTGCCTGGTCTTGTGTTTTATTATCATCTTCACAGATCTCTAAAAGCCAAGGTTTGCCTATATAGAACCAAGTTTCTCTCCTCTCTCATGGGTTGGCCTCCAGGTTTGTTTTGTGTGTTTTCAAACACATCCGTCTCTGTCTTAGGCTACAGGAGATGGGGGATTCTGAGGCAGACAAGAATAGAATGGCATCATCAACAATGTGTGAGAAAGTCTTAGCCCTATTTTACGAGGTGACTGGACCTGGCAGAATTTTAGAAAGCCTTCCTGACCAAACACAGGAATCTGAGCTTTATTCTACTTAGTTTTTTGGATTGCTTATCCTTGCACTGTGTAATAGTCATCTGCTTCTTTCCTCATCCTCAAAAACAAGATTTAAACTTTTGGAATTTACCAAGACAAATAATAACTCCTTTATTTTGTATTGCATTATGGAATGCATTCATCAGCACAGCTTCAACTTTTGTACAACTGTGTTGGTTGATAACTATTTACTCTTAACACTGCAAAATGAGAAAACAGAGGAAAAGTATATAATTTTACATACATGGGAACTGTATATATTCTCTTGATTTTATGATAGATTAAACCCAACTGACAACCTCATTTTTATTCTTGTCATTGCTGGACATCAAGCTCCACATAGGTGAAATTTTACAGCACCTCGACTTAGCGATACCACGTACCTCTAGCTTTCATCCAAGGGGTATCCCTGCCTCTGTGGAAGGCCTATGAAAGGGCCTGTGAGTGGGCTCAGCTATTCTGATACATACACAAGACTGGGAAGCTCCAGGGGCTAAGCCTCTGGGGCAATCCTCAACCATGTAGTGGCCAAGGGAAAACTTCCCCTTTACCTCTGAAGGTCCATTGAAAATCAACTGACAAAAGGCAGGTTAATAGGAGAAAAGGTATGCAAATCTGTGAACAGGCACAGGGGGAAAATCACAGAGGAACTACCCCACCAGGCAATGGGGTACAGATGGTTAAGTACCTTTCTTCCTAGGGAAAAGGGAGATAGGGAAAGTGTGGATGATTTTAAGGGGGTAGTATATGATTGTTAGGGGAACTCAACCAGTTTGAAGAACACACAAAGTCTGTTGGGCCTGCAGAGCAGACAATGGTTTGTGACTAAACTCTGTCCAGGTGTGTTAACAGACTTCAGTCTTTCTTCCTGTGATATGAGTTCAGCTAATGAAAACTCAGGGAAGGAACCAGAGGTCATTGTTTTCTTCTTTGAGGATCCAGACTTCAGGCAGATAAGGGAACTTCAGAGAACAACTTTGTCCTGTACTTAGGGAGAGACAGAGAATTGAGAGCCAGGATGGGGAAATGTCAGAGAGAGACTGAGGCCTCTTATTCAGGTCAGCATGTTGAAGTGCCATATTTCGGGTATCGGTTTCTGAGCCCCAACAACCACTTGGGTGGAGGGAAGCCATTAGACAAGTATCCCCCTCATCCATGTCCCAGGCATACAAGTCTGGGAAGCATTCTACCTGTCTCCTCAGAGGATCCCCAGTGGGATGAAACTCTGTTGCCCACAGCCAGCTCAATAAAGTTCTCTTGAATTGACTTTCCATCCCGTTTTATTCTTCCTAGTCCCTAACTCCTGTTCTTTGGTATGACTTCTTAAAATCAGCCACAGACACAAAAAATAAACTAACAAACAAACAAAAACTCTTGCCTCAGGCTCTGGTTTCTGGCAGGCTAAAATGCAACATTTTATATTCACGTTATATGATACAAACTAGGAGATGGTGGAAAGACACGTAAGAAGAAAACTAATGATGTGTGATAATAATAAAATCATTAAATAGCCTAATTGGTTCTATTTCATGTACATTACTTTATTTGATGCTCAGACCAAGTGGTCTAAGTGTTAGAGTTAGAATTCAAAACCAAGTGGTCAGACTCCAGAGCTGATGGTTTCAATTACCAAGCTCTATAGAACAGTGCCTGATATAAACCAGACAATGAGATTCTGGAAAAAAGTGAATTCATCTTACGGTGGAGTAGTCTGAAAAAGGAAGTAGCTTTGCATGGTCTCAAAAAACAGGTAGGACTTGGGAAGGATATGTTGAAGGTCCCCAGGGAAGTATACTAAATTGCCATTGTTGGGTGAAAATTATTCCTTGCTGTAAGATAAGTCTCAGCGCAGATACTAATGATTGAGTTTCTGTCATAGGTAAAATAAGTTTGTCCCTTCTTAATATGAATATCTAGATACACTACTGGGATGGCTTAGAATTGTTCAAAAGGAGGGCTTGGCATTTGGATTATGCAAGGTGAAAAGGAGGAGTAGCCAGGTTCTAGAAGGGGTAGATTAGAAGGAGAGATGGATTAGAAGGTGGAAATAGCACCTTGTGGATTGGCTCTCAGAAGAGAAAGCAAACACCCATTAAGATAATTATTACATCGAGCAGGTAGAGTCGGAAGGCTCAGCTCACCAGTGTGGACAGCAGGTCTGCAGGCTCAGTGAGAAGGACAGGCCTTGTGCCCTGGAGGGGCGTATGTTGGATTTATTTACAATCAAACATTAGTGATGCTTTTCTTTACAGACTGTTTAAAAATGATCCTCTGTGAATTGAATAATCTATGACTCTATAGGATGAAATAACGCTTTTCATTTTAGGATTTACTGAATATAAAATTTTGTATTTAGTCTTGAGAGAGACAAGAGTTGAGTAAGAAAATATTCAGCAAGCTTAACCTTCAAAGATACAGTCATGCATCATTTAACAATGGGGATGTGTTCTGAGAAATGTGTGGTTAGGCAGTTTCGTCATTGTTCGAACATCATGGAGTGTACTTACACAAACCTGGAGGCTACAGCCTGCTGCACACCTAGCTATAGACTATTGCTCCTAGGTACAGATCTGCACAGCAGCATGTTACTGTACTGAATACCATAGGCAATTGTAACACAACAGTAAGTATTCGTGTATCTAAACATAGAAAATGTACAGTAAAAATACAGAATTATAATCTTACAGGATCACCATCATAAATGTGGTCCATCATTATGCAGTACACTATCTGACTGTATTCAAAATTTGTAAGCATTTCATTCTTTAGTAATGATGAGATGAATCAAGATCAGAAGATAATAAGCCTTTGGAGATTTAACCCTCATTTTAGAACATCCTAAGTTTCTTGATTTAAATGGTTTATCTATCATTTTTTCCACTCGTATAGTCAGGTAAAGAGGTAGGAAGCACTCAACAAGAAGATGATTCCCAAAGCTATTCAAGAGTAAAGTTTCATGTTTCTGCACGAAAAATCAAGTCTAAACCCCAGGTAAGAAATCCTGTCTTTTTAAATCATGTTTGTTTGTTCGTGTTTTTCAAAAATATCCAATAAGAAATGACTACATACATAACCTGACTCCTGTTGCCATGGAGTATGCAAGAAAAAAGTACGAGAAATAATTCATACTTTGAAAATCCTAAAATCTAGCTAGAGGAATTAGAATACTGCCTGATTTGAGGGAGGAGGTCGGGGTACATGGAAGGACAGGAAATATCAGTGATAGGACAATTTGTTCAGCTCAAAATTACACCAGCTTTCATTATGGAAATAAGAATATTAACTCAAGAAGAATTTTTTAGAAAAGTCTTTTCTTGAAGAAAATGTTATCAAATTCTATATTTCTCATAATTAAAACTATCTCAGCATTGGCCTTTAAAACAATGAGTCCACTTTTTGGCTTTTAATAATCTTTTCTGAAGCATTTACTTCTGTAAATAATATATTTATGTTCTTATTTGAATGTAAATACTTGCTGGTTTTTTAAAAAGTAACTAATCAGAGTTACTATTAAAGGAGGCCTCCAAGCACCTCTTGTACCTGTTGTTAACAGTTCATTACCAGTAATCTCATACCTTTAACAAAGATAAGACGCTTAGGAGGCCTAGAATGTGCCTGACATCGTTAGCGTCAAGCCCGCTGTCAGTTAACTGTGCGAAGGTCATTTCACTTTAAAAATCAGAAATTACTATTGCCCCTTGCTTCTCCTTAGGTTCCACCTGGTTTCCCCTCTGCAGAAGAGGCCTATAATTTCTTTACTTTCACCTTTGATCCTGAACCAGAGGAAGCAGAGGAAAAACCAAAACATCAAGATGGAACTAACCAAGAGGAGGAGGAAGGGGAGGAAGAGCCACCAGCACAAGAAGGAGCCAACAGAATGGTATTCAATACCGTGATGGTAACGGGGAGGGGAGGAGCACTTCAAGGAAAAATGATGGCGATATCCCCCAAGGAAGAAAGTGACTGGGGAGAAACCAGCCACCACCACATACGACAACCCATCCATGTCTTAGTTGAAAGCAGAAGTACCAGATTCACATGGTTTTCTGTAGCTCTTGAATATACCCCACAATTTGGGTAGTAAGGACTTTGATTAAATCTGTCTTTCTTTTGTGGAAAAAAATATTGGAATGACATGGCTTGCAGATTTTTCCTGCTGGACTCCATGCAGTGATTAGTATTCATTTCACACGCAAAATGTGTGTCTTTCCAAGGCAAACGAAACCTCGGTCTTTCTCTCTCCCCAGTCTTACAAGTGAGCAGCTTTTTGTGCCCAATACCATGCCCAGGCTGCAATTCAGATTCTGTAATTGTGGGTGGTATGTGTGAGATAAAAGGAAAACACACCATTAAAAAATGGGAAAGGGTATTGAATAGACATTTCCCCAAAGAAGATATGCAGATGGCCGATAAGCACATGAAAAGATGCTTAACATCACTAATCATTAGGGAAATGCAAATCAAACCCACAATGAAATACCACTTCACACCCATTAGAATGGCTGTTATCCAAAAACAAAAAACAGAAAATAAATGTTATAGAGGATGTGGAGAAATTGGACTTTTGTGCACTGCTGGTGGGCATGTAAAATGGTGCAGCTGCTGTGGAAAACAGTGTGATGGTTCTTCAAAATTTACACACAGAATTACAATATATAACCAAAAACATAGTAAACAAGGTCTTTAACATATATTTGTGCACTCATGTTCATAGCAGCATTATTCCCAAGAGTCAAAAGGTAGAAGCAACCCAAGTGTTCATTGACAGATAAATGGATAGACAAAATGTGTTATATATATATATACATATATGAATATTACTCAACATTAAAAAGGAAGGAAATTCTGAAACGTGCTATAACACCAATGAACTTTGAAGATATTATGGAAAGCAAAATAAGTCAGTCACAAAAGAACAAATATTATGATTTCACTTATATGAAGTACCTAGGGTAGTCAAAATCATAGAGACAGAAGGTAGAATAGTGTTGCCAGGGACTGGCGGACCTAGGGGATGGAGAGTTATTGTTTAATAGGTACAGAGTTTCAGTATGGGAAGATAAGATGTTTTGGAGATGGATGGTGACGATGGTTGCTCAACAACGTGAATGTACATAATGCCACTGAACTATACACCTAAAAATGGTTAAAATGGTAAATTTTAAGTTATGTGTATTTTACCACATTTTTAAAAAAAGGAAAACATACCAGAACATTCCAGAATTTGCATAGTTGGCATATTTCTGTGCTTAACTTACAATTTCCTCCCTTGAAAGATGCTTCCCAGAAATGTATTTTCTTACCTAGGTCTAGAGAAGCTTGGGAATATTTCAGCTTATTTCATAATAATTATTTTACAAATCAGTATTCAGCTTGTTCTGGCTTTCTCATAAGGATTTCTCATGAGGTTACAGACAAAATGGCCAACACTGCAGTCATCTGCAGGCTGAGAGTGGAGGGTTGGCTTCCAAGGTGGCTCATTCACCCTTGCCTTGTGGACCTCCTCATGATGTTGCTTGAGTGTCCTCCTAACGTGACAGCTGGCTTCCCCCAAAGCAAGTGATCTGGGGGAGAACCCAAGGGAGAGGCCACAGTGCCTGTTAGGACCTAGTCTCAAAAGTCACATACCGTCACTTCTGCCATATTCCTCTCGTTAGAAGCAAGTCAGGAAGTAGTGTGCAATCTCCCAGGGAAGAGAATTAGGCTCCACCTTTTGAAAATGCAAGTCTCAATTTTTGGGCATCTTCTGAAATCATGACACTTTTCTCCAAGACCACACAAAGTTTGAAGCCCCTCCCCATAGTCCATGCATGTTCTTGCCTGCCCAGATACTTTTTAAGTATTTTCATACTCAAGGTAGATATAGTCTTTTTGAACAAAGTTTTAGATCATCCATAGGCCCCTCCACTAGCTTCGCTTTTCTGTCGTCTCTGCACTTTTTCTCCATCTGACTTTGCTCACCACAAAGCAGAGGTGAGAAGCTAGGAGCAAGGAAGATTGCATACTGCTATTTGCTGATTTTCTCCTTTTACTTTTTTGATGTTTTGGCATTTCTCTGTCTTCAAGTTATGTTGAAAGCATGGTTTCCAAGTAAATTTGCTTTTCCCTTATTGTTTTGGGTACTAGGGGAGAAATTATTAGGAGGCAGATAGCGAGGCTACCACCATCGTCTTCGGCTAACTGGAAGTCTGCACAGGATTTTAAAAGATGTTGCTCATAAGCCGATACCAGGTTTAAATATTTAAAAGAAGGAGAAAGAGAAAAGGAAAAAGAAGAAGAGGAAGAAAGAGAAGGAAAAAAAGAAGGGGAAAAGTTTGAAAAAGATTCAAACAAAATTAACATACTTCAGCTAACATTTGTGATTATAACCCCTATGCTTAGAATTTTTACATGCATCATTTAATTTTATCCGCACAAAGTGCTAAGAGGTAAGCTCTATTAAAATATCCACCCTACAATTGAGGAAACCGAGGAAGAGTAGGTTAAATAAGTTCCTCAAGCCCCTAGGCAGTATGAGGTGAAGCTGGGATTCAAACTCAGGCAGTCTGAACAGAGTACGTGGACTCTGCTCCTACACGCTCCGTGCCTTTTCCCTTGGGTTGGTGCCAGCTGGAAGGTTAAATTGCTACATAAGTTATGAGCCCAAGTTCCTTGAATAAATGTCAAAAAATAAGCACCTTCAAAGGAGGCCAGATTTGTTGGGAATTCGACTGCTTTACTTACCACTTTTCTTCTGATCCAGCCTCTCTGATTTCAACATCTTCCAGGTACATAGCACAGTGAAAAACAATCAATGAAGACCCACTTATTAAATATGAAAGGTCATATAGTTCTATGTTTTCATTAAAAGAAAGAAAAAAATAATTTTATAGAATATGTTTTTTGGTAAGTTTAGTATCATTGATTATTTTTCTAAGTAAACTAAGAATCTTAGCATGATTTTTCCTTGTTATTTTTTAACATTATGCAGGATGAGGAAGAGCTGCCTCATGGTAAAGATGCTGAGAACTTCCTACTGGGCTTAGATCACACGGCCAATGAGTTTCTGGCAGTCAGACCTGCAGATTATGAAAGCGTCCATGTGCGGCTGCAGAGGGAAAAGGAGATGCTCTTCATACCCAGTAGGCTGACAGGTACTTGCTCTGTTTATTGTCTTGCCCAACTTAAGACACTGTCATTTTCCTTGTAATGAAATAGGGCTGGTGTATAGGATGCCTCATTCCCAAAACTGATTTCAGTTTCTAATCTGATTTAATAATGGAGAAATATCTTCAGACAAAAAATACAGAACATGGAAAAATATTCCTTCAATAAACCTGCAGTTTCTAAGAACATAAATGAAATCTCTGGTAGTTAATTCACCAAAATGCAGTTTGAAATGTGTAGGTTGGCAATAATGTTTGTGTTATTTATGAACTGTCTAGTGCCTACCTATAAAAAGCTTCCTGAAAATGTACAGCCCAGATTCCTGGAAGACGAAGGCCTTTACATTGGGGAAAGGCCGGAGGTGGCACGCACCAATCAGAACATCATGGAGAACAGACTGCTGACGCAGGAGCCTGTGAGTAATCATCTCTGCTCCCAAGCATAGCCCCGGCACCCTCGACACACAAGTTTTCTTCCTGATGGGACAGTCATTGCATCCACTGTACTCATTTCCTCTTGAAGTTGTCTACCTTAAGTCTAGAGAAAGTGGTTCATTTTTTTCTTTTTAACTTTCTCTCTCAGTATATTTAGTGATCCTCAAATGATATAACCTCTCAACTGCTCAAAACCCATCTTCTCCTAGCTGGATCTAGGCTTAATTGCCTATATATAGAATGGTCTCAGTTTCAGATTTTTGTTCTTTTTTTTTTTTTCCTTAAATATTTAATGAATGGAAAAGATATTTTTTCTTAAGGATTCATTTAAGCTTTTACTTAAACTTTTTGTTTAAGGGGCCAGGGACTATCTCTTAAATTAGTTGTGGGGGCTGTTATTGAAAACTTGATTTCTGATGGAAATAGAGAATTTTAAAGTTCAATCGGGGTGGGGGAAGTACGTGAAATGTATATATTGACAGGGAATATTCCTACAAATCTTGTTTGTTACGTAAACCACTTTCTGTCCAATTAGAAGAAAATGTTGTCCTTCCCTCTCCTTGATCCACAGGGGAGAAGGTGGTTTGGAGATGATGGCAGGATCCTAGCCCTGCCAAACCCCATCAAGCCGTTTCCTTCGAGGCCCCCAGTGTTAACGCAGGAGCAAAGCATCAAGACAGAACTTGAAACGTTGTATAAAAAGGTAGACACTCTCCCCTTTCCATTTCTAATGTATGAAATTGAAAGTTCCGTGCTTTTTGAATAGCTTGGGGTGATGATTTATAACATTCTACTTTACTTTCTTTTAATAATTCACTATCTTACACAAAAAGAACCAACAGCAGGCATATTATGTAAGAGTGAGCCGAACTTTGCTTACTTAATCCCTTCTTAAACCAGCGTAAGTTCCCCAGCCAGGAATGACTGAGTCAGCATCTTCCTTTGCACATCCAGGTTAGCGGCCCTTATTTTTCTTCTTTTACCCCCTCTTTTCTCTTCTGTCATCTCACATTTGCTGTAGGACTATTTCCCACTTGCCATCTCTTTATTATATATATAGCTGAAGATTTGCTATCCTTGCAAATCCCTTTTATTGTATTTGCCTAAGCTCTGGTACCAAACCGCCTGATTTGAGTTCTTTACTCTACCACTCACTGGGTGAACTTGGCTTTCAACCTCTCTGCGCCTCAATTTCTTCATGATAACATTGTCGACCTAGGATTGCTGTGTAGATTAAACGCGATGATGCATAACTGCCGTCTGTCATTACGTAGACAGAGTTGCCTGCCCTCATATTTATATTACTCTTGCTTTCCCGGGACCACCTCCTGCAGAAACCCATGTTCTTTTCAGTTCATAACATTTCAGTACTGATAAAGTAAAACAGAATGAGGGGGCAAAGCAGGGCGATGAGCAGAGAAGACACGGGCTCGAGGCAGAGGCTCAGTGGAGTCATGCTGCTGCCCTAATGACTTACTAGTTCGTGGCTTTGGGCAGGTCCCTTTTCCTCTCTGGACCTGTTTCCTTAATTGAAAAATAGGAATAATAATAATAATCTTTTCTACTACATAGGATCATTGTGAATATTGAGATGATATCTGAGTATGCCCTTTTTAAAAATTATAGATTTCTATAAAGTTATTGTAGACAAGTATTAATGAGTGGCTACTTTGTACAGAAATGTGATCCTGGGAGTAGATTTATAAAACAAGCATAAACGTAAGTCCCAGCCCCTGAAGGATTTATTATCTACTTTGTTACATGACAAAGACACATGGTATAATTAGTGATCAAGGCAGTATCAACTTGTTCATATATCAAATAACCCATCAGTCTATATCTTCATCCATCCATCCATTTCAGCATAAAACACTGATATAACGAAGCACTAAATGGTAGGTTAAAATTAGAAAACAGAAAAGTAATTAATATGGACTGTAGGATATGAGGGAGCCAATTAATCTGATCTGTCTCCTGTAAAAGTTCTAAACTAACTTGGAAATAGACAGGAATGCAGATACCCTTTGCGTAAGGGTAAAACAAGAGGGCAGAATGCCTCTTGGTTCTAAGAGCAGGTGGGTTTCCTGCTTCATTGCCCGTGAATTACATTCCCCAGCTGTAAACAAGCTGAGCAGCTGCACTGGAGTGCCAAGGAGACCACAAGGGCTGGTGAGCACGCTCTCCTTGGAGACAGCCAAGACAGGACAGCCAGAGGCCACCATTCAACATTGCCTGGTAGAGAACCTGGACTAAGGATCTTGGGCTCCAGCTGACTCTCCACTGAGAATACTTTTCCTTCTCCCTTGGGAAGCAGCCAGTGGGGATGAGAGAGTGGCTAGAAGAGGACAGAGGGTTTCTTTCCAACTCTTTTGAGAAGGGAGATCTTCCTACCTTATGGGCAGACATAGGGAAGTCAAGAAAGAGAATAGTTCCACTGAAAGGGGCTTGTCATAAAGTATCACAGAGCAAGAGAAGTCAGAGAAGAAAGAAGTCCAAAGAGGCTGTAGTCTTCCAGCAGCATTTCTTAGAGGGCTGGGCTTTCAACATAGCAAAGTATGAAGAATGAATTAGATTGCATAGGAAGAAGCAAAGGGTTTAAATTATTGACGGAGAAGATATTATACATATCTCTTTGTTCTTCCATAACAGGTTACCTACTATGTTTATTGTTGACTTGTATACCTCAGTTTTTTTAATGTGATTATACAACCTTCCAATGATTCAAAACACAATGCTTTTCTTTCAGAATTAATATTTTTACAATTTTATTTATTTTAACATTTGTCTACATTTATTCAGGTCTGATGCTAAAACCTATGTTTTCCCACTGTTCCATGCAATAGGCTTGCCTTGAGCAAAAGTTTTAAATGCATACAGGCTATATTTTCAGTCTTATATCCAAACAGACCTTCCATACAGAAGTTTTTGACATGATGCTAGAGCAGAAGAATAGATCAACATGCAGAGATTGTTTTGTTCATGGATGGTTAATCCACTTGCTTTCTCCCTCCCAGGCCCCTGAGAGTAACTTAGGGGCCAGAACTGAATCATAGTCCTCTTTTCAACTTTAGCACTTAGCTAGGTGCCTGGCACATAGAAACACCTCAATAAAAATGCAAACTGAATATCATTAAAATGATTTTTCTGAGTGTATTTAGAAGAAATTTCTACTATTCTCTTTGACTTAGCTGTCTCTCCTGCAAAAGAGTAGCTTTCTTTAGAGTCTGGCTTAATCCTCGTGTCCAAATGATGGGAAACTAAGTCAGAGTGCCAAATCAGGAGTTGGCAATTCCTTGGGCCCTTAACAAAGCCTTGATGGATTTATGTCTTAGAGTTCTCAGGCCTGATGCTAACTCAACCCAGTAGGATTAACCTAAGCCAATCCCCCATTAGAATCAAGCCTGGTTCTTCTTTGGTTAGAAATACTAGACTCAATTCAAATGATGGATTCTATGACCTCCCATTAGATAATTTAAGAGTTTTATTTAGAAGGGAGTTGGTATTCAGCCCTGCTTTTTTGAATACTTTTCTTAATTACAGAAAGAAAAGGGTATTTTTTAAAAGTGAAATATTCTGCTATTCCTAAATTGAGAATAGACCATTAAAGAAAGAGAAAGGTAAAAAGAGATTAGCTGTCATGCAAAGAAAAAAGTTAAACCTCAAATGAGAAAGAATGCATTTCAATACGTCTTAAGAAGGAAGGAGTTCAAAACTAAAAAATAAAAATGCCAAATGGGACATTTGCAGGTAAAACATAAACAATATAAAATGAAGTTCCTCCCCTAACCCCATTTCCTTTTTCATTTCTTTCTTTTTTATTCTTTCCATTCTTATGAAAGTCTACTGTATTCTTAGTTGTGCCAAACTCTGGGAAGACAGAGGTGGCAACATTGAATCTTGGCCTTAGAGAGACTTTGTGCCTTGGTGGGAATGTGGTATTGGAATCGGGTGTTAAAGCCACTGTGCTGCATAGGAGCCCCCCTCCCAGAACTGTATACCCATGAGAGGAAAGTGTCATGATTCCAACCTCCCTGGTAGTGAACTAGATAAAATCATCACTTTCCCCTTCCAGTGTTCTCACCGGTGTTTCATAGAAACAGTGTTCACCCACTGTGTTCTAAGCACTGCACTACCCAGGACTCTTTCAGATGCAAATGACAGAAAGCCAGTGCAAACTAGCTTAAGCAAAGGGGGAACTTGGTGGCTCACAAAACTGGAAAGGATCTGGGAATGAATCACAAAATTGAAGGAGGAGCTTCAGGAAACAGGGCCTTAGGGGCTGGGACCAGGGATTCGATGCCAGCAGGCTCTCTCTCCACCTCTTTTCTCTAGTCCTCCTTGAATGTGGCCTCATTCTCTCCTGTTGCAGGCAGGCCAGAATTGTCCACATATTAGGGGACATGACCCTTGATAGCCTATGCTTCAAGACTCCAGAGGGAAGGGATCATATTTTTCTACCTATTTCACATTATCAATACCAAAAATGAACACTATTCAGTTGTTAAGTAGATAATGTACTAACCCCCTCATGTCCAGGAGACTTGGAATGTTCCCAGAAGATGGGAAATGAGAAAGCTTCCCAGGGAAGACCAGAATAATGGCTATAGAATATACCTTGGGTTCTGGGCTGGACTCAAGCTTTGTTGCTGTTGTTTTTCCAGGGCAAGTGTAGAAATTTGTATTTTAATCTCACCAATGATTATTATTTTTCTGTACAACTTTTAATTTTTTTTCTCCCTTGGTATGTATCTCTGCACATGTTGAGAACATTAATAATCCATACTCATTGCCTCTTACAGTTTTGGTTTTCAGTTTCACTTGAAGACAAGAATCAAATCAATTTCAAAATTAAAATATGTTCCATAAATATTATCTATCCTT
>NW_012137191.1:13423249-13456177 GCF_000956105.1 Propithecus coquereli
CTAAATATTATTTTATAAGATAAAATTGATATTATTATAAATGTAGGACACACTATTTTAGAGCCCTATAGAAAACCATAAGTCCTAAATATATATTAATAGTCTACTAATCCAGGTGGGAAAAGATATAAAATTGAATGGCTAAAATATCATATAGTCTTACCTATGAAAACTAGTACAAAGCAGGCAACAACACAACACAATGACAAATTAACTGGTAAATGGAGACTCATATGTATGTGCTCTACTGTAAATGCAAATGTTGGTCACTATTTTGGTGACTAGTGGGAACTGAAAATCAGCTCACAGTATAAAACAAATGGGAATACATTTCTATATGTATATACATGTATACGCATACACACACATATATTCACAATATATACCTCCTCTTCTCTGTTCTTAGTCTGATAGGGAATAATGTTAGCTAGAATCCCCCCTTCTGCGTTTCTGTACCACTCTCGGCACATTCCAGGCTTAACACTTCTAGATCCTGGGGCTGTCTTCCCCTCTAAGTTCATTGCTGCTTGATGACAGGCTCTGCTACACTGCAGACATCCATTAATCTTTGTTGAATAAATGAGATGACATATGTGAAATGCTTGATATGCCTAGTGAGCTGAAGAATGCGAATTGAATCTTTTTCCTCAGCCTACCATTTGTACAGATGAAAAAACAGAGGCCCAGAGACTTATAGTGACTTGCCAAAGATTTCAGAGCAAGTTCAAGGTAGAACCAGGGCTAGAATCCAAGGCTTCCGGCCTAAATGCAGCATCTTTACCATGCAAAAGAATTCAATGAAGAGATTACTGAACATGTTACCCACAATTTAAGAGGAATGAAGGCTTTAATTCTGATTACAGTTTTTACAACTTCCATTTAACCTCATAATTTGTTAATAATACATTTGTGCCACATGATCTTATATTATCATTTTCCAGGTAAAGTAAATAGCTTCCAAAGCTCATCTCTGCAAAAGGAAAGGATTGAGTGACCTGTCTCAAACCACCACATCCTGACTATAGTCAGGCTTTATATAATGAGGAGAGAAAATAAAGACACAAAATCAGAGATATTTCCTCTCTACCTCTGAGCTCCCCAACCACAATAGCAGTGATCAAGGCAGATTATCTTGAAGATTTTGTGAAAAAAAAAAAAACAGAGAAATCTATCTGATACACTATACACCAGACAATCCCAGAATCCCCACTGGAAATCTCCCTTTCTGTTTTCCACACACTCAGCTGCACCCCCTTCCTCTGTTATCTTGCATTCCACCTTCCTTCCTCCCCAGGTAAAACGGGTGCCAACATGGAGCTTGGTTAAGTAAAAGCTAATCTCTTGCTGCTGTCTACAAAATAAAGATTTCTCCATGTTTTAAAATTTTCATTACACAGGAGTATATCTATGATCCAAATAAAGATCAGTTTGAACTAGAATCTATGCTTTTCTCGTTAAAAGAACTCGAGGTCACCAGCTACAAAACCCAAGATTTCAAGAAACAGAATCGTCTACACAAAAAACATTAGAACGATGACTTGGGAGAGTAATGAAACCAAAAAGATAGAAAAGCAAGATTGAAGTGGTTTCTTTTCTCACTCCTGGTCTTTCATTTTCCTTTTCAAGTATTCAAAAAAAGAGCAGGCCCCTAAAATTTGCAAACAGGTAATCAAGCATCTTCCACTGACTTGACCAGGATATGAGGTATTTTGCACCTGACCGTTTTCCCACTGCGGATTAACTAGTAAGTGCTTTCACTATATTCCATCCACACTCTGCTCTCTTTGGCAGGCAGTGAAATATGTCCACCGTAGTCAGCATATGATTGGATCTGGAGACCCTTCTGGAAATTTCCAACTGGACATTGATATTTCAGGGTTAATCTTCACTCATCATCCCTGTTTTAGCCGAGAGCATGTTTTGGCAGCCAAGCTGGCCCAGTTATATGATCAGTACCTTGCAAGACACCAGAGAAACAAGGCAAAGTTTCTTACTGATAAGGTATATATGAGCTCTTCCATGCTTATTGTTGGTGGGGTTGGTTCTTCCAATGAGCCCAAACAAATGAAAATACTTTCTAGCAGCAAAGTGTTCATGCCCCTCATTGATGTGTTCCCTCTGTCTAGGATGTGTGATACATTGTCTTACCTAGAGGCAAAAAGGAGGATAGAGATGGTGCACATTTAAAACATGCAAATTCAATACCACATGCTTGCTTTAAAGAGAAAGATTTAGGTAAACAGCATGAGTGATCACACCTACCAGAAGTAGGTATTAGATGGCAGATACATGGCTATTACTTGCTTATGTGATCTCAGATCCTGAGACCATTGGTGGCTTGAGAATCCCTCTGACCTTGGAGACATTTTCATTTTCATATGTATTTTCCCACAGTGTGGCACCTAAACACAAGTCACTTGCTTTGACTAATGCTCAAAGAAATGGCTATCCAGTTTGGATTTATTTCCAATGTGACATTATCACATGGGATTTTCATGGATCATTTTGACTATAGGCAATTTTGGTCTCATGCCCCAACTTTAGAACCTCACTGCCCAAATAAGAGAAATAACTTCACAATACCTCCTTTTGTGAGTCTATAATTTTATGATTTCTTCATATCACAGGAATAGCATTGTATGTGCAGGACCCGGAAAGACCCACTGTTAACTTTACAAGAAAACTTGTTTCTGAGACACACACATGAAAGTAATATTTGTCATGAGTGGCTTGATTATCTGGGCCACAGAACAAAGATAGACATACACTATTCTTTATTATTTCAGTTTTTTTAAGAGCAGATAAAACATTCTCTGTCACAGTTCATTTTGATGAAAGTTGGAGACAGCCGGATGCTTGAACATCCATTCACAGACTGCTGCCACCATTTTGCCCAGAAGAGGGTAGGTCTACTCACATTGCTTGCAGTAGGCAATAGAGTTTCTAACTCAAAACTTGTATCCATATCTTTTTAAGCTTCAAGCTCTAAGAAATGCTGTTCAGACTGGCCTTAATCCAGAAAAACCTCATCAGTCTCTTGATATGATCCAAAAAACCATCAATGAATATAAATCTGAAATTCGGTGAGTAAAGTTTATAATTGTAACTACTATTTTTTTTCCCCTGTTAGATAAGCACTTGTTTAGAATTATTTTTCCAGATAGCTTTTCTAAATGCACTGCATGCATATGAAATTATGCCAAATAAAACAATGAAACACATCCATCCTATTAATTTAAAATTTGAAATCCGATAATGTGAATGAGGATGTGGGGAAATAGTCTCATACTCTCCAGGTGTAAGCAAAAATTGCTAGAACCACCACTTTAGAGAACAGCTTGGCCATAGACTAGAAAAGTATTGAAAATGCCCATCAGCTTGGAACCAGCAATTCCTCTTCATATGTGTGTGCTCTAAGGAGCTACATCTGCCTGTGCACATGGGTATGTGTGCAAGGATGAGCACAGCATTACCCACAAAAGTAAGACACCAGTAGCTTACATACATGCAAACATGCACACACACGTTTACACACATAGATGTGTTCATGTATATATATTTTATTAGAGGGATCATATTGCATATACCATTCTGCAACTTTTTTATGTACAATGCATCTTAGACCTCTTCCTATTTTAGTACATCTAGGTACTCTTCCTATTATACTACATCTATAGTACATCTATTATAGTACATCTCTATCATCGTTTAAAGGCAGGCATTATTTAAACTTATTAGTTTATACAATCCCCAATTGATAGGCATTTGTATTATTCCGATTTTTTATTACTTAAATCATACTTTAATTAAAATTCCCTAAGTATGTATTTGTGTATGTATATATACATATTTGTTTGCCTGTATGACTATTTCCACAGAATAAATTCTTAGAATAGGAAATAATAAATCAATTAGTGTCAACATATACTTTTTTTCTTACAATTCTAGCCATGAGTTGGAAATTCTTCCAGCAAAGTGTACATTAGTGAAGTTTGTATACTATAATTGCAAAAGTATGAAGACTGTTTAAAAATGACAAAATTTTTTATGTTAAAAGGAAAACATTGCAGCCTCCTTGTGAGAATAATTTTTATTTTAGCAAGCATTGGGTAAGAAAAAGGTAACAAAAAGCTGTTCTGAAAGCAGTTATCGTTCGATGTGAAATCGTATTTATTAACCACTATTTGGAAAACAGCAGAACTATATGTGAGGCCTACAGACAAGCCCGGTGGACTCATGGAAGGCAGACTCATTGCAATAATTCTGCCGCCCCTGGAGACGAAACCTCTGAGATTCATCATTTATGACCCAGTAAAAGAGGGGATTTCAGTCCTTTACTGACTTTTCTCTAGGTGGTAAAACAGTTTCTAGGCAGATGATCTGTTCCTGTATGTCTCACCATGCAGACCCCCTTGCTCAAATCCCCTGGGATCTGATCCGCTGCCTCCAAGAACCCCCACCCGATTATCTGCTGGGCCCTCAGCTGGTGCGGTTAACCTGGGCCCGCACTGCTTTGAGCACTTCCCATTTTATCTTGCATAACAGCTTCCTGACCACACTGCTTGTCCTCTGAACTGGAACCAGGATATATAAGGAAAGAAACAGGGATGTTCATGCGATACAGAGAAACACTTTAACCTTCTCTTGGGGTCTTCACCCTCAGATGTGCTCGATCTTGGGCAAATAAAAATTCTATGACCCCAGATGTCCATCCAACTATCACTTTATGTTTCCTTTCACAGCCAAACCTCTGGGAACATTTGCTATTCAGACTGTCTCCACTCCCTCCCGTCTCCAATCCACCCTGTCTCACTTCTGTGCTCACCTTTCCTCTGAAGCAGCTCTCACCCCAGCCGCTGGAACCTCCACATAACTAAGTGGAATAGAAGCTCTGAGCTCTGGACGCTGGCACCATCCCCACGTGTTGACTGTCGAGACATTGTCATTCCTTCATCTCCATCCACCACCCTCTCCTGGATGTCCTCATCCCTCACCAGCTGCCTGTCCTCATCATCCAAGGCCTAACCTTCCTCCTCTGCCCAGCTTATAAATGTTTGGAATTCCTCAGATGTTGTTCTTTCCTTAACCTTTTTGATGAATCCACTTCTGCAGCTTTAAACATTATCTAGATGCCAGTGGCTGTCAGTTTCATCTCTGAGCTGAATGTCCCCTCTGTACTCCAGACCCCATCCACATTGGGCTTCAGAAAACTGTTCCCCACTGCCTAATCAAAACTGGCTTCCTCTCTTCCCCTGCAGCTCTGGTCACAATTGTAAATTAAATATTTTTTGTGATTCCCTGCTTCTTTAGCTCATATGTCAAACTTTTGTATCTAAGACCTTTTTCTAACATTTCTGGGAAACTATTTTGTTAGATACTAAAAAGAGAAGTAGCAAATGTATCAGAAAGCTTGAAGGTGTTGTGTAACTCAGTAAAATAATTTTATATTGCAATTTTTAAAGCGGAGGCAGGGGAGCTAGCAGCTAAAGGCGTAAGAGAAGAAGAGACCACCTGGTAATGACAGGTAACGTTTGTGGGCCACTTACCAGGTATGAGGCAAGGTTCTAAGCACATTGTGTGGATTATCTCATTTACTTCTCCCAGCATCCCAGTGAGGTCGGTTCTCTAGCATCCTTATTTTACAGAAGCAGCCTGGGAAAGGGAAATGTCTTGCACAGGTCCAGCTAGAAAAGGATAGAACGAGGCTTCAAATTTGGGTAATCTGGCTTCAACAACTGCACCCTTAACCACGGTGCTTGACTGCCCCTCAAGGAGAATGTTTCTTATTCTAGTTTGTCACTTGCTCTTCTAAGGACTTCAGAGAGTCCCGGACCTTGGCTGCCCAACTCCTAACTGGCTGTCATCTTTTGTCATCTTCCTTTTCCACAGCTACCAGTTGATGGATTAGAAACTTAGACCTCCTTGCTTCTCTGTACCATCTCTCCAGACTAAGTCATCATAAGTGCAACCTCCAGATTCAGCCCTTCCTACTGGAGGTCAGGAGGGGCTAATTTGTAAAATGCTGCCTCCTTGGATTCTCGTGGTCTTCTCTTAGGCAAATCTCACACTGTATTATATCAGTTGTGTATGTGTCTGTCCTCTAGGCTAAAGGATGAACTCCCTAAGGACAGAGACACCTCCTATCTCCTGGACACTTCTGAATCTGCTGGAATGACATACTAGTACTTGTTCAAAAATTAAATGGTTGCTTCATAATTAATTAATTAATAGCATGATAGAATGTATTCAAGGTCTGGATTGGGCTATCATTCATAAAGAAGGCCTAAAGAAAGGCATTAAACAATTTCCAAACATTTTAAATAACAAAAATAAAGATGAACACATTTTCAAATGATACCTCTTCAGATCAAGCCAAAATTATCTGTAATCTACTTAGCACTGAAAACTCTCCAAGAAATACAGTAACAATACTTCATTTCCTCAGTGTGGAACTTGTGATTTGTATTAACACAGAAAGGTTTTAATGTATTTGTTGTTAACTAGGACAGTAAGTACCATACTTTGCTTTGTTTACAATAATGTATTCTGTGAGAGCTACCTTTACTGAGCTTTTTATTTTCTTAACTTCAAAGGTGATTATTTAAGGGTTCAGAGTTTTAATAAGAATTTTAAAAGATAATTTAGTTTAATTGAAGTTAGATTCACCTAGAGAGAGCAAAATCAAATAGACCTCTCAAAACAAATCGGTATCCTATTGTCTTTAAATTTGCATTGGTATTTGGATTTCTAGTACTTGTCTAGAAATAATGGTAACTACAAATTGAATATACAGTCACTGTAGCATTATTAATTTCTTTTTTTATTTGTGAACACACCTACATAACTTTTTAACATATACTTGTATATCTTGTAGACAAACTAGAAAACTGCGGGATGCTGAACAAGAAAGAGATCGAACATTGCTTAAGACCATCATTAAAGTTTGGAAGGAGATGAAATCCCTTCGAGAGTTCCAGAGGTTTACCAATACGCCCTTGAAACTTGTTTTGAGAAAGTAGGCTTTTTTCAAAAATTCTTTTATTGGGCTATATCATACGTTGAGAAAAATGTATAAAACATGGATACAGTTTGAAAAATAATTACAAATGAATAACCACATAACCACTCCCAAGTTAAGAAATAGAACATTGCTGTACCTGAGAAACCAGCGTGTTCCTTTCCCCATCACCACCCCCTCCATCCCAGATGTGACAACTATCTGGATTTCTGAGGTCATTGTTTACTTGCTTTTATAAAGTTTTGCTGTCTTTGTGTACTCCCTAAGAATACATGGTTTAATATTGCCTGTATTCCACTTTTATGTAAGTGTAAGTATATTGTGTGAATTCGTTAGTGAATATACAATCGTTTCTTTTCTTCAATACTATGTTTGCGAGATTCAGCTATTTGACAGCACATAGTTTGTTATCTTTGCTTTATAATACTTCATTATATGAATATAGGAAAATCTGTCCATTTTACTGTTGACGGGCATTTGAGTTGACTCCATGTTTTAACTTTTATAAATACCACTTCTATAGACATTTCTGTACTTTTAGGATACATGTGCCCAAGTTTTCCATAAATATACCTGGAAATGCAACTGTTGAGTCTTAGGGGATGTATTTCTCCAACTTCACATGCTGATTCCAAACATTTTCCAGAGTGATTGTGCTGGTTTATACTTTCACCAGGGTTCCCACAGGTCCATATCGTGTATATCACCTGATGGGGTCAAACATTAACATGCCGCTAATCTGCTGCCATGTTTCAATTTATATTTCCCTGACTACTCATGAGGGTAGGCATTTTTCATATGTGATTATTTGGATTTCCTCTTTTGTGAGGTATCTGTTCAAGGCTTTTGTCAATTTTTGAACTGGATTGTTTGTCTTTTTATCTTTTTTGGTAATTTGCAAGAGTTTTGCATGTAATCCTAGACTTAAGAACTTGTTAGTGGTGTGTATTGCAGATACCTTCTCCCACTTCACCGTTGCCTTTTTACTCTCTTTCTGGTAATTTTTGATGAATAGAAATTCTTGACTTTAAAAGGATATATTAGTCTTTTCCTTTATGATTGGTGCTTTTCATATGTTGCTTAAGTAACCCTTCCCCTGAGTCATGTAGATATTCTATGATATTGTCTCCTATAACCTTTATAGTTTTATCTTTCACATTTCCTCTTTAATCCATTTGGAATTGATCTTTGCGGTTTGGAGAAAGTAAGCATTGATAACATTTATGCTACCTAATTCACTGAAATTTTATATATACCTGAGAGTACAGTTTATCACCACAAAACCATGTTCTACGTATTAATGCAAAAGTGTCTCTGCTGTAGGTCTTGGTCCTTTCCTGTTTGTTTCTTCTGGATAAGTATTGTGTGTATCCTTTTGTCTACACAAAAAGGAAAAAATTTAGGCATATATCTGACATATTGCTTTCAAAACAGTCATATTTTAGCCAAAGATGCCTGCAAACTGTGATTTTCTTGGGCTGTAATCATAAAACTAAAAAAAAATCTTACACTTTGCAGGACAAATATGATTGTGTGCTCTTTGAGAGCAAGGACCTTATTGTTATTTTATATCTGGTCCCCAATAGAGCACCTGTGACTTAGCATCTACTCAGTTAATACTGGTTAACAAAAAACAAATTCAAGTATTCTATCATAGAAAAACTATGGATGTCTCCCAGAAATTCCAGTATTTCTGCTTCCAAATTCCATCTCCCAAGCTACCCCTCCCACAGAAGCAGTGTATAAATCTTTGCTAGATTATTCTTTCCCTCCATCCCTTCCTCCCTTTCTCCTTCTGTCCCTCCCTCTCTTCCTTCCTTCCTTCTTAAGTTTATAGGATAAACTAAATTTATAAGCAATTTACCCATAAGGTCATAATACCCCTTCCTCCAATAAGTAGCTGTTTCCCAAATTCTCCTGGGGTGCCATTTTTTTCACATTCTTGATTCATCTAGCCACCATATGATAAAGCATAATTTTTTCCTATAAAAAATTATTCAAGTTTCTAATAGTTTATTCATGTTTCTGAATAGCAATGAGAAAAGTGAATGGTTCTCTGTATAATCAGAGATGGAACATAATTTGGGGGCCAAATCTCCCCAATGTTTATAAATTTCAGGTACCACCATGTATCCAAAGTGATTTCTGTGGTAGTTATCCTAGAGATCTGTAAGAGCTTGTGCCTCGGGGGACTGTTCATTGCTAAACCACCAGGCCACACACGGACATAAGCAAACATTTGTCAGCTCTAGACATTTGACTACATTTATCTAAAACAGAGAGAGAAACGTGAGGAGAGTAGAACTTGGAAGCCAGACGTGGTAGGAGGAACAGCTCAGTCACCAAGTTGCACCACCTCCGATGTCCTGGGTGGGTTGGTGGTGCTGCATGTTTGCCACCCCCCACTGCACAGTCACACTGTGCATTAACACACAAAGCGCTCAGAAAAGATGACCAGCAAGGAAATTTTCACATTTATTTAATCTAGTGCCAATACGGCCACAGCATCTTTTTTTGGTAGGACAGAGCACAGAACCAAAGTTCTACAGTACACGCCGTGGGAAACACTGGTTTGGGTTGGGCTGGTCTCCTGAAGGAATATCAGCAAAATCATCAAAGAAAAACTAAAATTGTCAATCCAAAGTCAAAAAAGTGATTTGATGGTACCACCAAAATGCAGTGATTCCTCAGAGACTTGCAGAATTAATGAAATAACTGATGAAACGTCTGTCACCATCAGCTGAGAACTTATGGACACTGTGTCAGCACACTCTATGGGTCATTTACCTCAGAGTGGCATTTATTGCTTAGTGTTCAATAGGTTGTGCTCATATTCCAGCTCCTCCACTCACCAACTGAGCCTTCTTGGGCAAATTACTTAACTTCTCTGTGCTGCAGGTTCCCTCATGCATAAAATGCAAATATTAACAGTATCTGCCTCATGAGGTTGTGTTAACACACACAATACTTTTAGAAGAGGAACTGGCACAAAGCAAGCCCAATATAAGTATCTGCTGTTGTTATTGCTTTTAATTTCAAGAAATAACCAAGGTACTATAAATCATTTTAAAGGGAAAAAGTTGACCAGAAAGCAGATGAAGAAGCATATGAAGCAGAAATTCAAGCTGAAATAAGTGAATTGTTGGAAGAGCACACAGAGGAATATGAACAGAAGATGGAAGAGTACAGAACATCGTACCAGCAGTGGAAAGCCTGGAAGAAAGCCCAGGTTTGTAAACACAGGCCTGACCAAGCAGGGTCTGGGAGGGCGGGCTAAGGGACAAAAGGATTAGTGAAGTGACTGCTTAATGCATCTGTTTAAAAAGCCCCCCATCTAGCTGATACCAGAGCCAGCATTGTCCATAGATAGTTCTTTGGTAGCACTCTGTGACTATCTGGGTGAAAAAACAAGTAAATAACACAGTAATTGCTCATGCATGTGTCAAGCACTGTGCTAAGTATTTTGCATGCATTGTCCCATGGAATGTAGGGTGTGGATGCTTCTGAGTTTCCCTCAGAAAATTATGTAACTTTATGCACATGACTCTGCAAAATCAAATTCAAGCACAAGTAATAGAGCAAGGTGGCTTGCAATGCTCGCTGTGTTCACAAGCCTTATTTTAATTTCAAGATGTGTCCTTGGCCTTGAGAACCAGTATTAATGATTACATGAATAGCTAACATTTTTTTAAGCTTTCTAGGGACCAGGCACTATCATAAGTGCCTTATCCTCATTTTAACAGCCCTGGGAGGAGTTTCTTATGTTTGTTCCCATTTTGTAGATGAGAAAAACGGAGGCACAGAGAGGCCAGGTGACTTAGTAACTTGCCTGAGTACACACGGCTGGTTGAGGTGGGGCTGGAGTTTGCGTCCAGGTCCATGTGGCTCTGACGACTGTGCTCTTGAATGAGATTCCAAAATTCCTGTTTGACATCACATTGCCTCTTACCCAACAGAGGGCCAAGAAGAAGAAAAAGAAACAAGCAACAGAAGAACATCCCGAGGAAGAGACTGAGGAGCCGTATCCTGAGGAGGATCCTGTGAAGCCCACCCCTCCGGAGCCCACTGATCAGGCAGCGATAGAGCAGCAGGTGAGGGAGAGAGCAGCGCAGAGCAGGAGGAGGCCTGGAGAGCCCACGCTGCTCCCAGAGCTGAGCCTGGCGGGGAGTGTGACCCCCAACGACCAGTGCCCCAGGTGAGTGGACACTCTGACCGTGAGTGAGGCTGACATCTGGCACGCTCGCATGTGTACACGCACGCCCACACGTGCATGCTGTGTGGAGTGTACGTCTGCTGACCTACAACAGCATGATCAGAAGAATCAATGACTCTCTGTAAATACATATTAGGTTGAACCTCATGAAATTCCTGACGTTTGCCCGTGTTAGGAGATTTCACATGGCTCACTTACCCATCCCTGCTGCCTACTCAGGAGCACACTAGGTAAAGCTGCCTGTAGAGAAGCTTCCAGTCACAAATCTATGCCTGTTCTTCACGGTGGCTGTCTAGGCCTGGCATGGTGGCTCATGCCTGTAATCCTAGCACTCTGGGACACTGAGGTGGGCAGATCGTTTGAGCTCTGGAGTTCGAGACCAGCCTGAGAAAGAGCAAGACCCCATCTCTACTAAAAAAATAGAAAGAAATTAGCTGGACAGCTAAAAATATACGGAAAAAATTAGCCGGGCATGGTGGCGCATGCCTGTAGTCCCAGCTACTCGGGAGGCTGAGGCAGGAGGATCACTTGAGCCCAGGAGTTTGAGGTTGCTGTGAGCTAGGCTGACGCCACAGCACTCTAGCTAGGGCAACAGAGCAAGACTCTGTCTTGAAAAAAATTAAAAATAAATAAATAAATAACAAACAAACAAACACAGTGGCTGTCTGTGTGGCTTTTGGTTTGGGTCCCTTATCGGTAACCTCAATGTGCCTTTTCTCTCCACTGGTAGCATGTCCCTCCTCCCTGGCATGGGCACCAAGGCCTCTCCTTGACCCTGATTCCAGCTGCTCTTGGAGCCAGCTGCTTTCTTTGAAGGCCTCATAGAACCTCCCAAAGGGAACTGTGGGTGAGCCTTGTAGCTTGTATCTAAGTCAGGCCACCTGTAGCCCACCCTCCTGATTTGATAAAAATATATTTATAGACATTCTCATTTGCTGCCTATTTATTTATTCCCTATACCTTATAGTCATGGTTTTCAAAGGATAGGCCTAGAGTCAGCAGCATCAGCCTCATTTAAGAATTTGTTAGAAATACAAACTCTCAGGTTCTACCTGAGACTTACTCAGTCTGAAACTCTGGGGTGGGGCCCAGAAAACTGTGTTTTCACAAGGTCATCACGTGATTCTGATGCATGTTATAGGATATCAGAATGGATTAAAGGGAATCTATTAAAATCGTTGATACCACCAAATCCCAGGCTTCATTCTCCAGTAAACAGAAGAGCTGTCATGAATATCAAAGACTGGAATCTCCAGTGTCCCAACATAAAAAGTGAGAATTCAAATCAAAGCAGTCAGCGCCCAAGTTCATTAGGATGTGGGGATTAATTAATTATTCCACATTAATTAATGTCATTATAAGACTAACTACAACCTTCTTGATTTCAAACTTCTGTTAAGGTATTAATGATTGATTTATTTTTAAATTGTAGCTTCTTGTGTATTTTCACGTGTTCTGTCAACTTCACATATTTAGATGCTATACATAAGTTATTCTCTAGCACTAAATTAGTTATTTTCAAGACACAAATACCATGCCACATAATTCTGTCATAAACAGTCAAAATGTGTGATGACAGAGCATGCTTTCTAAAATCTGGTCTTGATTTGGTAATCTATTATGAGTGGAGTCCAAGTCTGTGGGTGTCTTAGATACTCTTTGCAATTTAGTGTTAAATGTCCTTTATAGAAAAAATGCTGAAGTGATTTGAGCAATTTCGTGTCTGAGATAGGTCTAAATTGTAAAGATATAAAAAGTTAAAACTACCACCCAATTTAATGATTAGAAAATTTGTGTTTGGATGATGAAAAAGTTCTAGAGATGGATCGTGGTGATGGCTGCACAGCATTGTGAATGTACTTAATGCCACCGAACTGTAAACTTAAAAATAGTTAAAATGGTAAATGTTACGTTGTATATGTTTTACCACTACAATAAAAATTTTTTTTAATAAACTACCGCCCAAAAAACCTGAGCTTTAGATTTTGATGCCCTAATCTTTTCCCTTCCCCAACAAGCTTGAATTGCTATTGACTTAACCAATAATAAGCATTTTGGCGTGGGCATCTCTGCAAATATATGCAATAAAATTAAAGACTACTTTTGGGGGTTTGGTTTATTTTTAACTTTCTGGCTATAAGAATGATATGCTTCAACTTTTCCAAGGTACCAGCATACCTTTTATTATGATTCAAATTATCTTTAAAAATAAGGAATGTTACTTGATATCCTGCCTGTATCCATTGTGTAGTCACTTATTATTGAAAATGTTGAGAAAAAGCTTGGATTTTAGAGAAATAGACTTGATCTAACTGCTATAATATGCTACTATATTTTTAGGATAAAACTTCTTATCCAAATATAAATCATTACTATCCCTTATGGTTTAAGTTCACTCCACTTAACAAAGAATATGTTTACTTAATTGGCTTCTCCACGAGTTCCGCATCGCAATATTTTATTACAGTAAGCTCTGCAAGACCCGTGCTATTTTGGTTAAATGAGGCTGACAGAACTGCCTCCAGCTTACCTTGTTCTGTTCAGCGTCCATTTATCAAATATTCCAGTGACCCTTAGTACATGAATGCTAATCCCACCTGCAAATGGTTTCTTTTTGCAGGGCAGAGGTCTGGCGAAGGGAAGATGTAAAGAGGCGCTCAGTGTACTTAAAGGTGCTCTTCAACAACAAGGAGGTGTCCAGGACGGTCAGTCGGCAACTAGGGACAGACTTCCGAGTTCACTTTGGTCAGATTTTCAATTTGCAAATATTCAACTGGCCGGAGAGTTTAACACTTCAGGTACACATTTTAATTATAGTCGCTGTCCCATGAATTTTTTGTTCCTTGCAAGTGTCAGTTGGTTTTAAGTCATCCATTGGCTATGCAGGTGTCTTGATATGTTCTCAAGGGGAATAGGTCAGCCTCTTCCTTGGCACATCTGTTCCTAAGGTCTTGGCAGAAAGAGATCTGCTACCCCACTTGCCTCCTGAAAAAGCTGGCAGAATAACGCTGGCCGCAGTGCTCAAGTGTGTGGCTTAAGATGGGGTGGGGGATGGGGGATCTCCAGCTCATTCACCGAAGAACTATTTCAATATCACCCTCCACCAGGACCCTAGCATAATACAACAAAGAAATCAATTCTGGCATAATCACAGGTGGTTATGATGGGGCACGAGGAGAGATAAAAGTGCTAGGATCCCCCAAATTAATAAATCTTCTCCCTAGCCTAAATCCCACCATTAGCAATATATTTACTTGTGTCTGTTTCAGTTTCCTAGGGCTGCCATAACTAAGCACCACAGACTTGGTGGCTTAAAAACAACAGAAATTTATTCATTCTCAGGTCTGGAGGCCTGAAGTCTGAAATCAAGGTGTCCGTAGGGCCATACTCCCTCTAAAAGCTCTAGAGGGGAATCCTCCTTTGCCTCTTTCAGCTTCTCCTGGCTCTTGGAATTCCTTGGTTTCTGGCAGCTTAACTCCAGTCTCTGCCTCCGTCTTCACCTGGGCTTCTCTGTGTCTCCGTGTGTCCTTTTGTCTCTCATTGGATTTATACCCCACCTTAATACAGTACGCTGTCATCCTGATCTTTAACTAATTACATCTGCGAAGACCCCATTTCCAAATTGGGTCACATTCTGAGGTTCTGGGTAGACATCAATTTTTGGAGGAGGCTATTCAGCCCACTACAGTGTCTTAAGACTTGTTTGTTCTTTTGGTGAATCCTTGCTTCTGATGCTAACAGATTTCTCTCTTACGATTCTAACAGGCTTGTTAACTAAGGTTGCAACTATATGGCACACATGGCCTTGCTTCCCATCCACTGCCCTGGCAGAAATCACTGATCCTCATCCACCACTTACACAGGAATTTCTCACTCCCATCCACCACCCCTGCCAGAAAAGAATAATGGATTCTGACTTTTTTTCCCCACTGAGCCTGGATTTAACTTCAGAATCCTTTTCAACACAATAGTCTAAGCACTCACTATCTAGTGATTGTAATTGACATTAAGTCTGTGGGTACTATTACAGCTGTATAATTATTAATTACATATTTACATACTTCTGTACTGAATGGTAACTAGATGCTGCCGTGAGTCCCCAAAATGCCACCCTAGCCACATAGACCCCACTTCCAAGATCCCTTGGACCTTCCCACAGTTGACCAGTTAAAGTGGGTGGCTGAGCAAGGCTGGTGCCTGCAGGACTCTGATCCCAAGCTGTGGCTGACAGCTCTTCTGAGTGGTTAGTGCCTGGCCCTGTGTGTTGTTCAACAATTTGAGTATCATCGCCTGCCTAGACCTCAGAAATAAAAACCTAAAATTGATAGAGGAAGTTTAGGGCATCTAAGATAGGCTGTTCTTTTGACAGTGGGAAGGAAGCACAGCGGAAATACATGGAAAGAGAGTGGGGGTACCAAGAAATGGGAGGGGGATCCTAAAAGGGCCACCACTGGGTACCCAAGGTCAACCTATAGAGTTTAGGATTTTTCCAGAGCCTGTGGCAGTTTTGTCCACACCTTTTAATTTGTAGGTGAGGGCAGAGGGTGGTCCTCATTTACAAAGCATCAAGCCTCAAGCCAAATTCCTTTGCTGTGTTGATAGCAGCATTGATATCTGCACGACTGAAAACATTTTTCTTGAAATTTTAGACATTGGCTTAGTCACTCACATAATTCTTTAAAATGCCATCTAAATTTTTAAAAATGGATATATATTCTGGAACTTGAAAAAAATAGAACTTTTTGTTTTTTGCTGCAAACTTAATAGGTATAAGAACAGAGAGCAAGTAAAGAATGGTTTTAGAAAAGGGATTGAATTTGGAGGTTTGGCAAAAAGCGAAGATTTCCTTAAGCCTGAAAATTCCCTTTCTGAATATCATCCCTGGGAAAATAATCTTTCTACAAGTTTCTACTTCTTTTCCCTCTTGATTATAACTCTCAATGGATCCAGAGAGCGAAATGGGGTGACTTCGTCTGAATGTGAGAGTGGAGAGCTCCCAGCTCTTCGCTGGAAAGGAGACTTGGCGGCCCCTGCTCAATTCAATTTCAGATACGTTAAAATGATAAAATCTAGTATTCTTGATACCACTAATACCTGATTAACAGCAGCCTTTCCTGGCCAGGTATTCCCTGCAGGGGCCCAGGGGGCAGTGCCCTCTGTTTGGACAGCCGGGTTTGGGAACATTTAAAATCTGAATGCCTTTGGAGAGAGTTCCGTTCTGCTGGTTCTGAAGCCCCAGACCTTCGCTGGTTCCCCACATCAACCTGCCTGTGTTGCCCCGAACACATTCGCTTAAGCTGAAGTGTAAAGTCAGACTTACTGCACACAAAACATTGCCTAAATTAAGAATAAAACTTCACCGAGAAAGTAAGTAAACACAAACTCTGGAAGCCCACCTGATGCTTTTCTGTCACCTGCTCTGAATACAGGAGGAGTTGCTGGGGGCCCACATAGCATCCCCCCCTTTCTGCATTCACAGAAGAGCAGAGATCTCAGTATTCAGAGTTCTTTCTCCTAGTTCGATACCCGTAGTTAACACATCCTCCCTGTTCCTCCCCTGCAGGGGAAAAGCTGATGTGAGGAAGACATGAGAAGACCAGATAAAGAGCTAGAAGGGAGAGCAGCACATGGTACCGTGGCAGGTAGGAAGGCAAGGGAGCCTCAGCAAGGAGACCCACTGAAAGAGAGTCAGAAAGATGGAGAGAGGGCACTAGGGCCTCCCCAGCCCCGCCTCCCCTGATTGGTGGGAGTCTGTGAAACCCCCTCCCTCCCCCTGTGGGCAGTTCCAAATTTACTGAATTACTTCAGAAGGAAAGACTATCTTCTGCCTTCCACAGCACACTATTATTTTATTTCACGTATATTCTAAAATACAAGCAAAGCCTTTAACACTATCCCGTGTTTACCATCTTGAATATTAGCTTGCTGTGGTTATTATCGTCAAAATAATTTTTTAAAAGTAATATAACAGTAATTCTCTGAAATACTATGAAATAATTTTTTTAAACAAAAAAACGGTTTTCTCCTTTACCTCCAAGAATACATTCATAGGCAATTAGTTTGGCCCTAAGAACTGAATCACGTAAGCATTTAAAAAAAAAATTACCACTTAAGGGAGTATTGCCTAAGTTCTGATGCTATCTAAAGGTATTTGATAACTGATCAAATCACGTGTCACAACAGCATAACCTTTTATGATTAGGTAGTGGCTACGGATGAAATTAATTGTAGGGGATATTGTATTTCAAGTCTCTAGGAATAGTGTTAATGCTGTTTGGAAATTTTCCATCAAATTGCCAGTTTTGAATTAGGGAAAGTTCAAGAATTACCAGTAACTTTAGAAGGGTAATAAAAAAATCACCTTAAGTGCATCTGTTTACACTAGTGCTAGCACATTCTTACTTTTAGAGCCTAATGTATTTCAGGAAAAGTTCTGAGAGTCTCAAAACAATAACGTATCAATTGATGACTAAACAACCAAGTCATGAATGCTGCCGCTTGATTGTTAAGAGCCAACCAAGGGTTTAAGACTGTGCCAGGAGCATGGTGGGGAATTGGAAGCCTCAGACACAAAGGAGCACACAGGGAATTCAATCCAGCTGGAAGATAAGAGAGAGCTCCAAAGATACAATACTCATTGGTGAACTTATGTGAAGGACCATTGAGGGGAACGGTGTGGACGATGATGTTTGATTTCTTGCATATGTTTAAACCATAAGGCTCAGAGCATCCTAGCCAGGCTTGAGATAAGAATGCCAAGGCAGTCCTACAAGCGGAAGATGAGTCCAAAGGCTGACACAGGAGTGAGGGGATGGGATCGGGGACTGGCAGTAGAAATGGGAAGGAGGGATTAAGGCAACATTGCAGATCAATCATTGTCAACTGGTGGCGTCCACAGAGCTTGATGACAGTTTGAGTTGAGGAAGGAAACAGGAGGAGAATCAAAGTTGGCCCCAAGAGAAGGGTGAGATTACACATCACTGGACGGGGAGTTGGAGCCAGACCAGAGTCCTTCCAGAAAGATCTTGAAAATCTTGGCTTCCGAGGTCTTTCCAAAATAAATGCTTGACCTTTCAAAAATGAAATTTGACTTAGAAATTTAAAAATCTTTACCTTCATTTGTTTGTTACTCACATCTGTAACTTTACCATACATTCATCTTCTCAACTCCAAAAAAACTAACAACAGTAATACTGCTGGATGGCTTTTATATTTTTTAGCATTATTGTTTTTCCTTATGAATCAGTCCTATTGAGCTTTTATATTTCTGGCATGAGGAAAATATTGTGTAAATATTTAATAATATCTAGTATAAGATAACAGTTATTGAACAATTATAATATGCCAGATATAATTCAAACCTTTCTCATGTATAAACTCATTTAGTCTTCACCTATGGTAGCTGTATTAATCATCCCTGTCTTACAGAGGGAGGGAGGGAGAAACATGTGAGGAAGTTAAATAACTGTCCTGAGGTCACAAAGCCAGAAGGGACAGAGCTCAGGGACAGACCTGTTCTCTTCACCACATCACTGTGCTGCAACCACCATCCAACAAGTGTTTATCGAGCATATACCTTCGATGAAGCACCATGGGAAACAGGAAGATGAACTGGATGTGGTCCCTGATGTGACAATTAGACTGCAGTGGGGAACTGACACAAGGACCTGGTGACTGAGGTCTAATGGAATGGGAGGAGAGAAAATGAAGATACCAAGAAGAGGCTCCCATCCCAGAGCCTTGGCAGAAAAGGGAAGGAGAGAAATAGAACAGGGATTTGAAGGGATCATGGTTTACTATAGGGTGTGGTTGACTCAAGCATGTTTGTCAGCTGTGAGAAAAGATAGATGACTTTGAAAATAAGGAAAATTGGGGGGGCTGGAGAGGCGAGAGATCAGATCCCACGGGATGCTGGGAGGGTGCGATCAGGACATGTTGGAGGGATTGGCCTTCGGAAGGTCCATTGAGGAAGGAGTACTGACCTAGGAGAGGTGAGTAGAGGGCAAGGCTGTGAAAGGCATTCACATCAGATGCCCCCAACCTTTTCAGTGAAGGAGGGGAGTCTGTGAACATGACAGTAGGAAAAGTTTGGGTCAACACTGAGCAGCAGTGGGGCCATCAGCCAGGACTGGTGAATAGCACCCCAGGCAGCCAAGAGCAGCCACTTGTATGGGATCCAAAACTCCTAAGGGCCAGAGATGAAACTGTGATTTCTTTAAATCAGAGAAACATGACTTAAAACCATGCAGTATACACTTTACTTAAGGATGGAACATATTTTTCATCTATCTCAGTTTAACTCCCCTAAATATCTAAGGTTCGTCTTATATATATGATTCTACATACTGTTAGGTAAATTTGTACCAGATTCTTGAGTTAAAACGAACTATACTCCAAATGCAGAGAAAGTAATAATAATTTCATAAATGGCCCTTATTTTGCAGCAGTTGATTTCACTGCCATTCTGAATTCACTGCTGCTTTGCCTTACACAACAGAGGAGTTTTTAAACAGCTGAACGTAAATCAAATTCCATTTATAGTCTTCTTTATTCATTAACATTCCGTGTTCAAACTCACATGCACACACACATGCTCATTTTGCTTAGAGCAGTGCTACTCAGATTTTGCCCCCACCCAATGCACATTTGATAATGTCTGGAGACGTTTTTCATTATCGTAGTTGGTGGGCAGCTATTGGCATCTGTAATGGGTAGAGGCCGGGGTGCTGCTAAGCATCCTGTGATGTGCAACTCCCCACAACAAAGGATCATCCAGCCCAGACTGTCAATTGCTGAGCCTGAGAACCCCTGGCTTAAAGAGAAAACAAAAATTAAACTTAATTATATAGAAAGCCATTTATAAACACTAATTTACAGCCCAAAGCACCCATTTCTCAATTTTTAAAAGTAACCTTTTATTCTAGCATTAAATAGAACTGCTGCTGCCTTAAAAGAGTAAGGTAAAAGGTTTGGGGAAATTTTAGCTGTTTTATGGCTTTGTCAGATGGAATCCATTTTTTTAAATAAAAAAGCTGATTTTATTGGGACAGTAGTCCCAATTAGCAAACACTTTAGTCCCCTAGAGTCCGTCTTTGCCTCTGTCCCATAGACTTGGCAGCAAGAGTCCCCATTCAGTTTCTCTCTGGACACCAGATAGGAATGTGCTACAGAGTCTGGGAACAAGAACCCTTCCTATGGGGAGTTAGCTATGCTCCCAGCAAAAAATCGGGTCCCTTAGGCAGGAGTCATCGCAAAGGACAAGGAAATAATAGAAAATACAAAATAATAGAATAGAGAAATAAAAGAATACACAGAGATGAAAGTACAGTTTTATAGATGTAGATTTATAAAGGGGAGGGGCTTGGGAGACCCCACAGTATTCTCGTGAACTGTGAGGCTCAGAGTAAAGTTTCACAGGGGTATTTATAGGTACAGAGATCGGTTGCCAGGGGTAACAGATTTACATAATAATAGGTAGTTCGTTTTAGGTTAAAAGTCTCCCAAAAGCCTTCTATAGATCCCTTAATTAACTCTATCTACGTGAGCAAATGGTTACAAAATCTTTCAAAGACAAACTTTTAAGTTCTGAGATAAAGCTATCACTTAACAGAAGGGTTGAATAGAGATATAGTGGCTCCATATTTCTTTATCTAGTTATTGTGAATGGAGACAGGTAGTCAGGAGTCAAGCAGGAACTGTCCCTTGGGCTAAGTGCTTTTAGCCACAGGTGTCTGTCCGTCAGGTGGGCACTCTTTGGTCAGCTCTCATCCTGTGGCTCCATGCAAACCTCCTTTGTCGTTCAAAGCAAGTGAAAACCACAGGCTTGAGACTGCAGTGTCACCTTGGAAAGCAGCTGCCACTGACCTTTGAGATGCCCTCCGGAGGGCAGGCAGCTTTTGATATGTGAACTAACACATTCACATATTCCTTCAAGGCATAGCCCTGAAAAACTCCTGAAATCATTTCTGTCTCTAATATAGCAATCTATGGAGCAACGCCTTCCACTGATGTCCGCCAAAAATGCCTGCTACGTGATCACTGTGTTTACTGGTCCTCACTAAACAAGGTGACCAGCGCAGGCATGCTCATCAGGAATAAAAGCCATCTTTCATAGGATTGTGGTGAAGATTAAACAAGATAACATACCTAAAGTCCCTAGTGGGCTTCATACAAAAGGATGGCTCAATGAATTAAAATTTTGCAAAAAAGTTAAAAATTTTTTAAATGAAAGAAAATACACCATTTTCTCAGGCTTAAACTTTATGCCAGTGAGTCCATAATTTAACAGGTCAAATCAAAGCTTCCTGTGCAATAAACAATAACCTACTATGTGTTCTTTAAGTTGTGTAAGATTATACAACTATCGCCCCTTAAGAGTATTGGGACAAGCAACAAATGGCAGTCCTTTTCCCATCAGAGTTCTGAACCAATAACAGTATAAAGAAAAAGTGTAAAAAGAAGGGGTCACTTATAAATTAATAGATGCTTGGAGAACATATCAATCAATTGTAATATATGGAATACATTTTGATCCTGATTCAAACAAAATATTGCAGAATTTTTTGAGGCTCACAAGGAATTTGAAACTTACCAATAGTTGATGCTATTAAAGAATTACTATGATACTATCATAATATTAATAGTATTGTAATTTTGCTTTTTTAAATATCCTTATCTTTTAGAGATACATATTGAAATATTTACAGGTGCAATGATGTCTAAGTTCAGGATATTGGAGGGTAGGGGAATGGTGAGAGTATAGATGAAATAAGATTCGCCATAAGTTAGTGATAGTTGAAGCTGGGTGATGGGTCAGTGGTATATTATCATTCTTGTGTTGTATATGTTTGAAATTTTCCATAAAAGATTTTTTAGTATAGATCAAAATATCACCTGTTTTTACTGATAAAGATGAGTTTGGAGAGTGTGACTCAGCTTCCTGTTGAGCTCCTGGACTAGGGAGACTGGGCTACTCCATCACAGGAAAACCCTGAACAGTCACAGGTCTCTTGGTGGTCACCGCCTGGGGTCCTGAGTTCAGTTCCTAAGCAGTTTTCCTCTTTGTCTTTGCCCCAGTGGTCCCTCCAAGCTCAGTCAGTCATCTTGCAGATTGAGCTGTGGATACCAGGGTGGCGAGGCCAGGATGGTAGCCAGGCACAAATTCATCCTCATGCTTGGGAAAGGACTCAATTCATGTGCCCTGTAAGGGTGGGTGGGCGGAGTCGATCCAGAGTGTCATCTTTGTGCCTCCAAGTGGTAAGTGGAAAATAGTGATGACAAGGGGACTCTATTGCATAAGAAGAAAAATATGAAGATTGATTAGTAGAAATAATAGTATAGAATCAACATTTTTAAAGAAATGTGAACCAGAGAGACCTCATGGGGGAAAAGAATAAAACACAGGAAAGAAGCCAGCAGAACTGTAGAATACTTTGTTGTCTTACTGCAAAAGCGAGGTGAGTCAAGAATACAGGAGATCAAATAGAGCAGAGGGTCCAACTAAGGTGGGATTGTACGTTCTTAATTTGTGTTCCCCTGGCAAAGGTCCTTCACCTCGTGGTGATGGCATCATAATGAGACACACCGCAGCAATCAGCATCAGAGCTGCCGGTTGTTGGCTCAGTCTGGGAAAAGGTCTGACAAGAAAATGGCTGGGGTTTCAGCAGATAACAAATAAAATGAGTTCTAGAAGGGAAGAAATTTGAGAGATTTGCCAAGTAGTAGATTTAAACATGACACTCTGGAATGGAATGGGTTCTAGAATGTTGAGCTTCTCCTACTGACTTGGAGGTTGGTTCAGATATTAACCCATCTATGGCATGCCTTTATTGTCTCACACTTTCCACCTGATGGCACTGCTCTCTGAAAGCAACCTGAGCCAGGGAAAAGGGGAAGCCCATCCTCTGTGTAATCTGTGTGTTAGTTTGGAATACAAACAACTATCTTTACTGGCTACTTTGATTAACCTCCCCACCCCAGGACATTAGGCTGAGCAAGAAAATGGTGTAAACAACTGGGCCGCAAACAGGGTGTACGCTGGTCTCCAAGAGGACCATAGTAACACACAACTTTCCACTCTGACATGGGCCCTCTGGGCTGTAACAGTGACCAGCACAAACACTAACAATGTGGACTGATTATCTGAGAGTGAGCATATTCAATTGGTGTTTTTATGGCTGTTTCTCTTCTCTGGTTTTCAGGTCTATGAAACTGTTGGACACAGTAGTCCCACCTTGCTAGCAGAAGTATTTCTGCCTATTCCTGAGACTACCGTTGTTACTGGAAGGGCTCCGATTGAAGAAGTGGAGTTCAGCAGTAATCAGCATGTGACACTGGACCACGAGGGAGTTGGAAGTGGTATGGAAAGCTAATTATTTGCAGTGGCTCACAGTTTCACTGTCAGACTTGAACGTACCCTATATATCTTTTTCTTTCACTTCTCAGATAACCAGATAATTATAACATTGTTATCAGAAATTCAAATTAAAACACGATATACAATTTTTTGCCAAGTCATTTTTTTATGTATACTTGGTGGTGATGTAATGCTTATAACTATGCAACTATAAAGTACGTAGTTTGACATTATGAATTAGAGGCCTTTAAAATGCCCTTTGGTGTCTTCGTTCTATATCTAGAAACCTTTCCTAGGAAAATAATTTGAAATGAGGACAAAGCTTTGTGCCTAAAAAATTATATTATAATGTTATTTATAAGTCTGAAAATTTTAAATAATTATAATAGGGAGATTTTTCATTAATATTCTCTCATCTACAATTCTGATGAGATACATAATGGGCTTTCTTACTCTGTCCTCCCTGTTTCTCTTTTTTTTATTTTTTTCAAAATATTAAGGTAATACAAATATTTTTGTTACATGGATAGCTTTATAATGCTTTAGTCAGGGCTATAGGTGTTCCATCACCTGAATATTGTTCACTGCATCCTCCCTGCTTTCCTCCTCCCTCCTTCATGATTTCCAATGATTTTTAGTTCTTTTTGTACCCATGTATGCCCATCAATTAGTTCCAAATTATTAGAGAAGACATGTGGTGTTTGTTTTTCCAGTGCTAAGAAACTTTACTTAAGAGAATGGTCTCCAGTTCCATCCATATTGCTGCAAAGGCATTAATTCATTTTTTTTTACGGCTGAGTAGTACTCTATGGTGAATGCGGGTCTTTTTGATGAAATGACTGCTTTGCCATTGGGTAGATACTCAGTAGTAGGATTGCTGGATGAAATGGTAGGTCTACTTTTAGTTCTTTGAGAAATCTCCATCCTGTTTTCCACAGAGGTTGTGCTAATTTGCAGTCCCACCAACAGTGTATAAGCATTCCTTTCTCTCTGCATCCATGCCAGCATCCATTGTTTTGGGACTTTTCAAAAAGAGATATTCTGACAGGGGTAAGGTGATATCTCATTGCAGTTTTAATTTGCATTTCCCCTGTGATTAGTGACAGCCCCGGCACTTTATCCTCCTAATTTTTCCTGTGTATAGACGCCCCTCACAGATTCCTTCAATCTTGTTGAATGATTCCTTCAGTCATGTTTCACAATGTTCCTTCTGAGAACAGCTATCTGTGGATAGGCATCTGCCTGAAAATTGCAATCCTTTCCTTGAGAGTGGTATGCTCGTGGGCTGCTGCTGTCTTCCAATTCTTCCTCTATGTTTCTTAACCTTTCTTTAATATATTTGATATCTTTTCTTTCACCACTACATTCTATGTAATTCCTTTAAATTTGTCTTACAAGTCAAATCATTGGAACATGTCATTGTGGTTTTCCTTTCAATTACTATATTTTTCAACCTTAGAAATTCCATTTAGTTCTTTTCCAATCAGTTTGGTCAGTTCTGATAGCTTTTTGTCCTTTCCTCAGACTCTAAATCATTTATTTTATTCATGCATTTATGCATTCATTCATTCATTTTATTTAAACACATTTAAGATGTTTTTTACTATTCTGTATCTGATTATACCAATACCTATCTGCTTATTGCTATGATTCTGTTGCCTCTTATTCATGATGGCTTGTGCCCTCATGTGTCTGGTGATTTTCTGTTGTGAACTTATATCTGTAATTTTATTTGCATTATTTCTTTAAGGCGCAAATCTAATCACTCCAGTCTAAAAGTCTGCAGACCTAGGCTTTAGTTCCAGCTCTGATACTGACAAGCTGTGTGACTCTAGTAGTCATGTAACCTAGAATACCAACCTTTGAATACCATCTTCCTTATTCATAAAATGGATCTAATAAAATCTCATTTAATATCTTATAGGGTTATTTTGAAGATCAAGATGGGATATTCAGGCCGGGCGCGGTGGCTCACGCCTGTAATCCTAGCTCTCTGGGAGGCCGAGGCGGGCGGATTGTTTGAGCTCAGGAGTTCGAAACCAGCCTGAGCAAGAGCGAGACCCTGTCTCTACTAAAAATAGAAAGAAATTAATTGGACAACTAAAAATATATAGAGAAATTAGCCGGGCATGGTGGCACATGCCTGTAGTCCCAGCTACTTGGGAGGCTGAGGCAGGAGGATCGCTTGAGCCCAGGAGTTTGAGGTTGCTGTGAGCTAGGCTGACGCCACGGCACTCACTCTAGCCCGGGCAACAGAGTGAGACTCTGTCTAAAAAAAAAAAAAAAAGATGGGATATTCAATTTGAAGGGAAGATCTTCGAAAAACACAAAGAAGCTATTACAATGTAATAGCAATATTATTTTGTGCCAATAATTAATAATTAGAAATATAGACTATGAAGTTACTGTATTTAGTGCTTGAAAATCTTTTCCTTTAGTTGATTAAACATTCTTCCCAGAGAATTTTTACCATTAATTTCCAATTGGTAGAGGCCAAATCAGTGAGGTTTTACTGTAGCCACAGTAGCTCAGTAATAACTTATATTTGTTGTGTCATCACTATTTTTCAGGGAGTAAGTGCTCTGCAAGTATTAACTCATTTAACTGGGGTTCCTCACTCCCACCTTAGGGTGCTTGTGTTAATACTCGTTGTTCTTTCTGCCAGGAATGCTCTTTCTCAAACTGTCTACCTACATGTATCACTTCCTCACTTTCTTCAGCCATTTATTCAAAATGACATCACTGAGGCTTCCCTGGCCACCCCACAAAGCACAAATTTTCTACATACCTTCTCAATTTGTCACAGAATATTTCTCTTACTTATCTTACTATTGTTTCTCTTCCCTACTCACATATAAACTCTATGAGAACCATGAGAACAGGGATTCTTAACAGTTTTGTTTCTTTACTGCTATCTTCAGTGCCTGCAATAGTGCATGGCATGAAGTGGAAGCTCAGATAAGTATCTTGAATGAATCAATAAACAAATGTCTTCAAAATAATTCTTTGAAGGAAGTGCTATTACTATCCCTAATTTATACGTTAAAAAAAAACTAAGGCTCAGAGAGGTTAAGTAACTTCTCCAAGGTCACATAGTTGCACAGTGGCAGAGCCACGTATGCACACAGGTGGACCCACTCGGGAGTGCACCATGGTAACATACACTTTGCTGTCAGAGACAGAGCCGAACAGCTCACTCTCAGCATCATCACCTGAAGAAATTCAGTGACTTTGGCTTGAATTGTATGTTCCATCCCCACTACCCCAAGCCACTCCTGGTCCCATTTGTCTACTATCTGCCTTCGTGCCAGGGCTGGGCTCAATCCTTCTTTCTAAACAGCATCCTGTTTAATCTGATTTTTTCCTAGGAGTGCCCTTCTCATTTGAAGCTGATGGCAGTAATCAGCTGATTTTGATGACCTCAGGGAAAGTGTCCCACAGTGTGGCATGGGCCGTTGGAGAAAATGGGATACCTTTAATTCCTCCACTGTCACAGCAGAACATTGGATTTCGGAGGTAATATGTGGTTAGAATAAATTGATGACCAATGTCAGGGTTGGCATTAAAAATATCCAAGGGATAGAAAGCCTGCAATATCATATTCTTTCCTTTTATTGTCAGGTACCAGTATTTTCAAGGGTTGTTTTTTATTGTTCTTAAGGTAAAAATTAAAATATTAATAGCCTAGCAAATACTGAGTGTTTTTCAGTGCCAGATACAGTGAAAAGAATGTAGCCTTCACAATGACTCTGTGAAGTACTCTTTTCCCGGCCTGGGCCTTCCTCTATCAGAGCCTCCCTGTCACTCCCCGGTAGACGCTTCTTGGGTCCATCATTTCACCATTGCAGGCCTCCATTGCCTCATCTCTAAAATAAAAAAATTTATTCTGATCGTCAAGAGGACACAGGCACAATCTGTGACTCGGAAAGAGTCGTTTTCCACACACGGAAACACAGACAGGGCTTGCCTTGTTTCCTTGATGCCCTCTCCATCTGTGGGATAAAAACCACAAGGAGACGCTGCTCTGAACTTTCTAAGGCAGAAGACACTCCCAGTGGAGGCTGGGCCATGCCTTTGAGCATAAGAACTTTGCATTTATTTCACTTGTGTTTAGTGCTAGAGAAATCTCCTGGAGATTTAAGCTGCCAAACTCCTCAGGAGAGGAGGTAAAATACAACATAAGTAAGTAACAAGATACACAGGACTGTTAATAAAGCCCCAGATCAATCGTGCTGACCACTTTGGCTTCCCTCAGATTCCCTGTGTCCAAAGTCAGTGCATACGTTCATTATTTCAGAGTTGTTTTTTTCTTTTAGTTTGTCTTCAGCTACAGTGCACCCCAGTGGTCCGGGATGTGAGGCTTCTGGGACTTCCTGCACCAGATGCAGGAGCTCCTCCTCACCAGCCGGCATCCAGGGATGGGCCGGGGGAGTGAAGGCTTTTGTGCATTGGGCAGAGTCATAGGAATGCATCGTGCTTGCACTCCTTCCATTTGTATTTCCTGATAGCAATTGTCGAATAAAGAAAAATGGCAAAAGTCCTCCTTATGACAAGATTGTCTCTGAGGGAGGATAATAACTTCCTTAAGCGATGCTGTCCCTGGGATTTTGCGGTCTTGATGCATGCAGACTGCGCTGTGGTAAAGTCAGTCTCACGGAATCCTCTGTGTTTTTTTCAGTGCTTTGAAGAGAGCAGATGCCATCTCATCTATTGGCACATCAGGAGTGACAGACATGAAAAAGTTGGCCAAGTGGGCAGCAGAGTCCAAGCTGGACCCAAATGACCCCAACAATGGCCCTTTGATGCAGCTAATCTCGGTAATGTGGGAAGAGGCACACACAACATTGCTCGATTTGGCCTGATAATGTTAGAAAAAGCTTGGCCCTTTATACACATTGTCTTTTACACTATTTTCTCCTGTTTAAGAACATGAATGCAGGGTAGAATGACGAGTTTAAATACCAGCTCTGCTGTTTACCTGGCTATGGGACCAAGGCAAGCCCCCAGTGCTTCTAAGCCAGTGCCTCCCTCAGTCTGGTGCTGAGGAAATGAGGTGCTGCAGATAAACACTTAGCCGGGCACAATCCACGTGCAGTAAATATTACCTATTGTCGTCATCGTTACTCTTACCTCTAACCTCTGTAAAACCCCCGAAGAAAGGTTTTATTTTCCCCATTCTATAAAGAGGAAGCTGAGTTCAAAGACTCAGTTACTTGCTTGAGGACACACAACTAATAAATCCATCTAAATTCAGAGCACTTGCTCCTTTCATCCCCCCTCAAGTACTGAAGGGGCGTTTTAAGAAATCTTTGTTTTGTTTGTGTTCTCCGTGATTAATTCGGTTATCATTTAGGTTTCTCTTAAGTATTTACCAGATAAATTGCTTGTATCTACCATAATATTCAAAATTTTTCTTCAGTGAATTTGTAAATAAAATGGAACATTAGTTAGTAAATTGTTTTTCTTGGTATGAAATACAATTGGTTTTATTGGCAACCTCATAATTCACATGAAAACGTAATAAACAAGCAGATGATCCAGGGGCTGGCCACAGCAACACGATCGTACGATTGTGGTTATTAGTATGAGTTCATCAGTAGGCTCATTATAACCAGTATGAAAATTTTCATTTCGCTTCTAGTCTTTCTGAGTCCCAAAACAAGCTTTGGTTTATTCTGACTTTTGTCTTTATAAACTCTCCTTCCAACACGATGCTTCTTAATGTGGATAATAGGAATATTAGAAAGAAAAGGCCATATCACCTAAAGTATAATCTAGTCCATGTAAAGTTTTCAAATCACATTTTGATTATCTTTCAATTCGTGGTAATATAGTACACATATCACATTCATCACTTCCTTTTTAGCTAAATGTTTTCCTATAGAAAAACAAAACACAGGGATGCCTTCTTGAGTGGTCTCTTGTTATGGACCAGGATTTTCACAGCAGGGCCACCTTTCCCATGCAAGGCTCCCATCTCTCTGTGCACTGGCTTTCCCTGTCCCCAGGAGGAGGTCATAAACTGGGTATGGTGGCTCATGCCTGTAATCCCAGCACTTTGGGAAGCCAAGGTAAGAGGATCACATGAGACCAGGAGGAGGTCACAACTGGCAAAGCACCAAGCAGAGAGGCAGTACCTGGGTAAAGTGCAGCCAACACCTGCTCAGCTGCACAGTGGTGTCCGGAAGGTGTCCTTCCTGTGACAACGTACAGGGCCCTAGACGTCAACTTGCCTGGATCATCTCTGGCTCACTTTTCTCAGTGACCAAGGCTGTGAGGTGCTATTCAGAGAAAGGAAAGCATGGCCATGGAGCCAAATGAAGCTGACCAGTTGCCTCTGGGGCCTTTATCTACATATGTGCCTAAATACATTAAAAAGTCACATATATATATTAGATTTTATATACACCGTGTATATGAGTAACATTATTTCTAGTAGGCACCTAGTGATACACTTGGGTCTGATATCTCTCCTTTTTCGGTCTGGATATTTGCATAATAGCATTTTTGGGGAAGCATACACACCAAAAGTAAAAATATAATTTTTATTTTTCTGGAAAAATGATTTGTGGTAACTTTTATAGCTACTAAATAAATATAATAGCATCTGCCTCGCTACTATTATTTTTTAATGTATTTTGTCTTCCAAGTCTTTTAATCTGAAACCGTTAAACATTCCCAGAAGCTCAGTGCCAGATTTCTCTGGATGAAATTTGCCCATTATCTGGAGGTTTGTATTTTCTATATTTTATAGGTTGCTACAAGTGGTGAATCCTATGTCCCTGATTTCTTTCGACTGGAACAGCTGCAACAGGAATTTAATTTTGTTTCAGATGAAGAATTGAATAGATCCAAACGATTCAGGCTTCTTCATCTTAGAAGCCAACAGGTGCCAGAATTCCGAAATTATAAGCAAATTCCAATATATGACCGAGAAATTATGGAAAAGGTATTCCAGGTAAGAAATTGCCCTAGAGAGGTTAATAAAATAATAAAATACTTGCCGTGCCATTAGTTATACTATTATATGTGTATTTAATTTTTGTTATGTTCTCAGTAGCAATGTTGGTTTCTCCTTTATAGCACTTCTGTGTGTGTATGTGAGATGAGGTCTTGCTGCGTTGCCCAGGCTGGTCTCAAATTTCTGGGATCAAGTGATCCTCCCACCTCAGCCTCCTGGACAGCTGAAATTACAGAAAAGCACTACTACATCCAGCTAGCACTTTTATATATAACCTTTCCATTATTTTTCTTGAATTCAATATTTAAATAATCTCTTTGCCTCAGTATAATGATGTATAAACTAACCAGTAACCAGAATTCTGAGTTAGTTGGTTAAACTGCCCACAGTTAGAATTATAGCATTGAACATATCTTAAGGGTTAATATGGCTAATTATTACTACCTTAGTCAGGAATTCAATTCCATTTTCATGCAGTAAGTATGTACTAGGCACCATGTACATGGTGGTAAAGTGCTCAGGGAAAACTGGATGGATAGGATTTGAACAGCCTTGGGGTGGGTGGGAAGGAAGGAACAGGGCCGGCATCCATCCTTGTCCAGGGCGACAGAAGGAACGAAGACTCAGAGAAGGGCAGATGGAAGCAGGCAGGTGTGGGGCGGAGGAGCCTCTGAGGAATTATAGGTAACGGGCTTGTGTAGATGGGGCAGGCCAGTGAGAGCCAGACAGATGAGTTTGTATTCGATGAGATAAATGGAGAGCCATCAGAAATTAATACCATTAAGATTTTTTCAAGCAGAAACTATTCTTGGAGAATACTTTTGGTTATTTAGTTCTTTGTGTTAGTTTGGACTTGTGATTGTAAGAGATAAAAATCCAATTTTGAACTGCCTTAGGCACCAAGAGGAGTTTATTGGATGATGAAATCCACAAATAGGGTTAAATATCTAAAAACGTATGAATGGCAGGAGTGCCTCTAGGCCTCAAGTACCCCTGGATCCAGGGCCTACATGCTGTCAGGAACCCTCCCATCCTGTCTGGGCTTCTTTGGTGTGTTGGCTTCATTCTCTTCCTCTGCAGACGGGATTTTTCAACTTGGCCACATGGTTACCAACATCATCCCAGTTCACGTCGAGTAGCTTCAGCCAGCAGAGAGAGATGTGTCCTCTTGTCTCAAACTCAAAAATCTTAGGAAGAAGCTCGTGTCACCAAGCCTGGGTTAGGTGCCACTGCTGGGTACTCAACTGTAACCAGAGTTGGCTTAAAGGAGAACATCGCAGTTCCCTGGGGCACACATAATTTTATTGACAGAAAAAGGGAGAGGCCTGAGCAAACAAAGCCAAAAGTATCCGTCACCCTCCTGCAAGTAGATGACCCAAGTCAGCTGCAGCCAGATGTTATGTGATAATGGTAATGTTTTAATTGGAGCTTTTCACGATTTTTGTAATTGCTTTACTCAAAATAGAAAAGGCAAAACTTAAGCAGGGGGTTTGGCTAAGTTGTTTGGATGAGCTTAGCTTCTTGAATTATAACAACTTTCTGTTGTCTTCTGTGGCCTGTATTTCTTCCTCCATGAACATTTTAACTTGTAACCACTGTACAGAATTCTCTTCTGTTATTAAGTCAGTTCAGTCAATTGACTCAGAATCCTAATTACTGCATCAAAGATCAATTCTGAATCAAAATTTAGGAAGAAGGTGGAAGAAATGTTTAGAACCATAATTTAAAACTTAAACCACATGTGATAAATAATTCCCTAATCTTAAGAGCTTCAGAGAGCACTTTAAAATCATAAAATTATTACCTCCTTTTAATTTAGGACTATGAGAAACGGTTACGAGACAGAAATGTAATTGAAACCAAGGACCACATAGACACCCATAGGGCCGTAGTAGCCAAGTACCTCCAGCAGGTAAGAAAAATAATTTAAAATTGTCTTTATAGAAGGAAAAGAGCAAACATCCTACGATGGGAAGTTCTCTGTCTTATAAGTATCTATGTGATTTTAGGCAAGCCACTTAAGCTCTCTAGACTTACTTTCTCATAAATACAAACATGTAACTGACAACATCCTTCACCTTTTGAATATATGAAACCACTAGGATATAACCCAGTTTATTATCAGTGGTTATCTTAAATGAGGTATAGTTATAAAGGACTCCATTTCTAAGTCATGAATTTTTTTTGTAATATTTGAATGTTTGCATTTGAATGTTACATTACATTACAACATTTACCTTTGTAATCAGAAAAAAACAAAAGTTTTTAAACCACATACTAACTGCCCTTATGCACTGGAAAACTAAAAATTAAAGTCGAAATATCAGTCCGTCTGTTTTCCTTCTTTTTTTTCCTTCTTTCTTTTCTTTCCCTCCTTCCTT
>NW_012137191.1:13456602-13472081 GCF_000956105.1 Propithecus coquereli
TTTTTTTTTTGATTATGACATTTAAGAGGTCCTCTATTTAAATCAGGAAGTGAATCATTCTGAATAAGGGAAGAACTTAAGATTCAGTTCTCAATTGTGTGTATTTTGAGATTGGTCCTGTTGTTTGTAATTACTAATTCATTAATTCAGCAAAATTTTACTATTCTTTGTGTCAAGAACCTATCCAGGTCCCAATATAGCAGTGAACCAAATATAACAACCCGTGACTTTATGGAGCTTTTAGTCTAGTGCAGAGAGCTAGAGGATTTACAGCAAAAGGAGGCCAGAGCTTCAGAAAAAAATTACCAGCTAGGTGACATTAAGGCAAAGACTCAGAGTGTAGGGAGTGAACTATGAAGTTTAAATAATAAGAAAATTTTAAATAAAGCTGATTTCTTTCCCCAGGTTAGAGAATCAGTGATAAATCGTTTCTTAATTGCAAAACACCATTTTCTTCTTGCTGATTTGGTAGTAGAAGAAGAAGTTCCCAATATCAGGTAAAAATAATAAAACAAAGCCATTATTATCATTTCTTATAAAAAAACATTATTTGTTCTAGTATATGAAAGGCATCATATAAGATTTTTTTGTTGTATGGTATGCATTCGGGCCCAGAATAATGCTGGAAACCTGGTTAAACCTGATTAATGCCTAATGACATTAGTTAAGGGATTTCTGTTAAGACAAGTCACCCAGGAGCCTCTCCTATCGCATTCCAGTAGAGGCCATCTCACCCCGCACTACTTGCCAATCAGCTTCACCAGCCTTTGCCATCTTCTCCTTCCAGTTGAACTAAAGCTGGCAGCATTTCCCTCCTGCATGTACTCCTCCTGCTTTCCTGATCTCCTAGTGCCAGACTTTCCCTTACCCTCCCAACACATAGCAGTGGAGGTGGCTGAGACCCATCCACTAAGGTTCTGGGGTAGGTCAGGGAGGCCTGGTTCCAGCACTGCCTCTGGGAGGCAGAGAGCTGGTGCATGTGTTTGATGAGGGTAAAGGGCAGCAGGGAAAAATGGATATTTACACAGAAGTCGGGAATTGACTATATTTGCTTGATTGACTCTATTATTTAGAATAATGCTGACTGGCTTCAACTAGGGGTGGATGCATAAAAGGTGAAAGATAACATCCTATATTGGTCTTATGCAGTCCACTAAATTCACTATCTTTTCTGTGATTCAGTCTCCTAAAAATGTTTTCTTTCTATGCATTTACTTTCTATCCCCCATCAAGTTGAAAAGGAGATAAAAAATTGTGCTATCCCTGGCAGCCCCTTTCTTTGGTTTTACTTTCATCCACATGTGGAAGGGAGGCTACATGCATGTAAATTCATGCAGAACCTCTCTCTATTCCAGGCCAAGTCCGGTCGCTGAATAGTTTCACAGCCATGAAAATTATACCTAGAATAGATGATGATTTTTCATGCCGTTTTTTCTTTTCTTTTCCTTCTTTTTTTTTTTTTCTGCATTACTTTCTGCATTAAGTTCTGAAGGCTCAGGGTATGTTCTTTCTTCTTTTAATTTCAGTTTGTTCTTGGCTTTAAACTAAGATGTTTCTGTATTTAATGGTCCCAGCCAACATAGTGCTCCCATGCTGGCTGCTATGGAGGCATCAGAGTCTCACGGGAGGAGTTACCTCCAGGGGAGGGATGAAGTATTGATAAAGAAAGGCTTTGTCATGTTAGGACCCCTGGCAAAGTTGTATCTCTGAGGCCCCCAAGTTTCTGTTAGGTGGGTTCCCTGGCGGAGTGATGAAGAACATGGGCTATGTAGTCAGAGTGACCTGAGTTTGAACCTGTGCTCCCTTCCTATGACTAAGGAGCTTTCAGCAAACCATAACACCTCTCTGCGCCTCCAGTTTCTTCATCTGAGAAATGGGGTAAATATTATACTTGCAAGGATTAGAAATACTATATGTAAGGGACCCGCCTAGCACTCTTCTTGATACATGGAAGGTGCTTATAAATGGTACCTATTCTGCACACAATCCTGGAGAACAAACAGTAACAGTAGCTCCTGGAAACTCCTCGGGATTCCTTATGGTGCCTAGACAGAGCTGCGGAGCCCTCATCCTTAGCTGGTATGTGCCTCTTGCAAAGAGGTGCTCCAGTCAAGAGGCTGCTTAGCCAGCTCTCATACTCAACAGGGAGGTAGAGAGCCACGAGCACTGTGGCCTGTGGCTGGCTCTACAAGCTGGCTTTGTTCTGTGGCCATTTGGCATAATCGTTAATGTCAGCTTCCAGATACAGACACAAAGTCACATCTGTGTCTCTGTTTAGCATCTCAGCCAGAATGTATTTGCTCCATGGACCTCTCTCCCATGATTCACTGACTCTGTTGCTTTCAACCTCCAGGAAATGTTTATTGCACGTCACCTCAGTGCAAGGTAGAGGGAGATAAAAGAAGTACCCTTCTGCTCCTCCCCACCCCCTTCATCCTTCCCCCACCTCTGCCTCTTCCTTCACCATAACACTGGCATCAAAATCATTGTCATGATCCCATTAGTTGCCATTTTAGGACATCTACTAAGTGCTAGACCAGGGCCATGGTGCTTTACACACACCTCCTCATTTAATCCTCTCAACAACCCCAAGAGGCCTACAGGTATTATATTATCCCCTTTACAGATGATGAAACAGCGACTTAAAGAGGTGAAATAATTTGCCCAAGGGCAAAGAGTAGAGCCAGGATTCACACCCAGTTCTGTCTAACTCCAGAGAGCAACCTACTCTGGGCACCGCCCAAGCAGCTGTACACACTGACAGTCATGTGAAGGGAGCTTGAGACTTCCAGCAGATGAGCTGGGTCTCTGGGGGAGGGGGAGGCACTGGCCCTGAGGGATGGGTAAAACTGCAATCAACTGGCAGGCGTGGAAGACAGAGGGAGGCATTCCTCCTGCAGGGACTGGCACCAGCAAAGGTGAGGTGGGAGGGCACCAGGTAGTTTGAGGGACTGGTGGGCAAGTAAGGAGATGTAGGGGCCAAATGTGGCTTTTCTTCCTCTGATAAGTAGCACCTAGAATAAATTTTAATAATCCATGCAGTAGGCTCTCCCTCATTTGGGAAGATTTCTACACTGTTTCCACCCTCCTTAAATGGAGAGAGTTTTTCAGGAGCCTGTGAGAGACCTTGGAGCAGAGTTTGGGAAGTAGTCTCACAATTTTCCAGATCTTTCTTTTCCTTAGAATCCTAATCCTGTTCTGTAATCATTAGCATTTTGGGCCTAAACCTTTTCAAGCTGGCTGAACAAAAGCGACCACTGAGGCCAAGGAGAAAAGGTCGGAAGAAGGTGACAGCCCAAAACCTGTCTGATGGAGACATAAAGCTGTTGGTGAATATAATCCGGGCTTATGACCTTCCAGTGAGGAAGCCAACAGCAAGGTAAGAACCCCCCAAACAGCCCTGGAATGGAAAGTACAGGATCCCAGCCAAATCAATCACTTCTTTATAGGAGATCACTCATTCTTAACATAGTTATTATTCAGCAGGGGTTTAGGGGTTCTTGCTGAAGCCAAGGCCCTATTGTTTGCAAGCAATAGAGTCCATTAAGTCAATCCAGGCTAAAGGGGGGATTTAATGGGGACATCTCACAGAACCCAAGGACAAGAAGTACAGCTGAACTATGTGTAGACTGCAGGGATTAAGATGGTTCTCCTGAGGCCCCATTATCTCTCTCAATTGTTTCTCTCTTGAGTTTGCTTCATTTTTCTTCATGTCATGGAAGTGGTCCATGCAGCCAGAGTACCACCAACTAAGCATCATCTTCTCAGCAGGGAGTCTGGCAGTGCTAACTTGGTCAGATGTTGATCTATGATCTAATTGCCTATAGCCAGAGAGACAGAGTCAGAAGCACCAGCCCTGGAAGGTAGGAAGTAGTTATGAGCTGGGCAGATACAGAAAAGGCATCTGTCCAAGGTTCTGAAACATACATGCTATGAGCTTAAAAATGTGACTACCTTTTATCTGTTCAGAAAAATGAATTACAACTACCATGACTCACTATGCTGGGGGCCACAAGGAGCCTTCATCCATAGGGAAGATGAGTCTTACTTATGCCCTTAGAGAACAGAGAAGGGAGGACCACGAATCAAAACTTCTTTTTGCAAGTGCCCTTACCAGTGTAATGAAAGAAAGTAGCATTTACTGTGCATTCACCATGTTCTAAGCACCATACTAGACACTTTAACAAACATTATTTCATTTAACTCTTACTAATATTACTGTATCCATTTTGCAAAAGGGAAAATGGAAGTGAAGAGCATGCAAGTGCCTTGGCCAAGGTCATTCAGCACTATCTGAGTCCATAGAAGTGCACTGTTCTGGCCAACTGATACCTTCTTTCCTTCCTAGATTCTTTCCCTTTAAGTTATTTCTCTCTCCCTCCTTCCTCTTACCCCATTATTTCACCCTATTTTTCTTTACTAATTCTTTGACCTATTTCAGAACATCTTACCATCACCAGCTGTTCCTACTGCTTTGCTACTTGTAAATGTCATGTAAGCCCTTGAATCTCTCTTGTGGCATTGCTTTCTTGAGCCCATGGCCTACCTACCCTTTTCCCTGTTTGCCTCGAAGCTCAACTGTGGGGTGAAAAGCTGCTTTTTAAAAAGAACCTGTAGGTGTTTTTTTTATTTTTTGCCTCTATACAATATTTTTGCGTTAAATCATTTCATTCAAATAATTCAAGGAAGGATAATTGATCCTTCATGCTACACAATTCAAAGTCGATGCATCAAGACAGCTCAGATATAAACTTTTCCATTAAGCCTGCCCAAATCTTCACCCTCTACCCTTACATCCAACCAAAAAGGACTTTTCATCTCCCTGACTGTGCTCCTACAGCCTACACCCATCCCTCTAGTCAACATGTATCTCACTTTACTGAGATTGTTTATATGTCTTCCTTCTAGTCTAGTCTAAGCTGAAGTGTTACCCTATTCATCTTGAATCCCAGAGTCTAACACAGGTCCTACAATATAGCAGGTACTAACCAAATGTTTGTTTAATAATATAACGGATGGTTTCCCAAAAAGAAAAGAGTTTTCCCTAGTAGCTGTTGTGTTAAATGTTCTGCTTATTATTGTCTCATAGTCTGTCTGTAAGCTTAGCTATGAAAAGGTAACAGATGGGTAAGAAAGAGACAATTTGTACTCTGCCCAGTAACGAACGTGAAATACTTGGCAAACCATAAAGTTGTTAGCAGGAAGGTGGAAGGTATTTGGAAGAGGCTCTCTGGAGATGACCTTCATTTGTTCTTTTAAGAATGGCAGCTCAGAAGGGAGAAGAGGATAAGACCCACTATCCTAACTCAAGCTAAGAGTCCCTGCACCTCCCTTTCCTAGCGAGGCTCAGCAGGCCCAGAGAAAGATTCCTCGCGTGGAATACGTAGCTTGGGGTCACTGAAGAGTGCAGGTTCAAAGGAAATACACTGGGAAAGAACCTGGACTGGGTGGGGGCAGGGCAGGCTGTTGAGGAAGGTCAGGACCTCCTGCCTGAGCGGGATTGAGGCTCTCATTTATGCGGGGGAGACAAGTCCCTACTCGGTCATTCCCTGGAGGGGAGGAGAGAGAAGGAAACATTTTCCTCTGTTCTCAGCCAGACACATAGGCCTAGGAATGCAAGCTGGGGAAAGCTCTAGTAATCACTAAGTGACTGAGGGGGACCAGAGCAGACTGAAAGCCTTCTAAAATGTCAACAAGCTTACGGAAGAATGTCTGTCATCATGGCCACCGGGGCCGTGTATAATTAGACTGTCCCTGTCATTTATTTCTTTCATACATTTTCTCTCCTAGCAAATTCCAGCAGCCATCGAGGTCTTCAAGGACATTCAGGGAAAAGCATGCTGCTTCCCCAGACACACGCAGCCCCACCCACAGTGCTGACTACCCCCTCGGCCAGGTGAGACACCCAGGTGCAGGATTTCAGCTTGGAATCTTGCCCCTTAGGTTTTTAAGAATCACCTACACACTTCATCAATGGTCTGCTTTCTGCTTCATTTTCTTTGAAAACATACTATTTAGCAAACATATTCTACTTTTGCTAATAACAAAATAATTCAATTAGTCGTTATGGATTCTTAGCATTTGCTCTTGATTTTAAGGTTTTAGTACGTCCTTTTGTAGAAGTCTCTTTTCAACGAACGATTTGCCACACAACTACAGCTGAAGGACCAAACCCCAGTTGGAATGAAGAACTTGAACTTCCATTTAGGTAAGCATATTTTCCTTTTTAGAGAACTATAGGATATTTTGAAGAAACATGAAGGAAACATGGGCTCAGCGAGAAATGGCTGAGGTGAAAAGTTTTATAGCTGGCAAGCTGGAACAAGAACCAGGTGTCCTGATACCAAGTGTTTTTCCTCTTGTACTATAGCTGACTTCATTCAAGAATAAAAATGGGGCCGGGCATGGTGGCTCACGCCTGTAATCCTAGCACTCGGGGAGGCCGAGGCGGGAGGATCGTTTGAGCTCAGGAGTTGGAGACCAGCCTGAGCAAGAGTGAGACCCCGTCTCTACTAAAAATAGAAAGAAATTAGCTGGACAACTAAAAATATATAGAAAAAATTAGCCAGGCATGGAGGCACATGCATGTAGTCCCAGCTACTCAGAAGGCTGAGGCAGAAGGATTGCTTGAGCCCAGGAGTTTGAGGTTGCTATGAGCTAGGCTGACGCCACGGCACTCTAGCCCGGGCAACAGAGTGAGACTCTGTCTCCACAAAAAAGAATAAAAATGGGAAAATGTCCAACTTGTGAAACTCAGGTGCATTGTTGGGATACTCTACTCCTCTCCAGGCTCTGGCTTCTTATAGCCCAAAGTTTTTCACTCCTTTGACCCCCCTGCCTACTCTGCTTTTCCTCTCTTCCTCATATCACCTCAAGTAAATTTGAAACTACTTATTTCCTATAAACTATACTTTCTCCCTCACCAGAAATACACAGGCATTTCAGAATCTTGTTCAAAGGATTTATATACTTAAAAGGCTCTTATTATTTCAATACTTAAAGTGACTTTAGAGATTATCTGGTCCAAGCTCTACTTATATGGAGAAGAAACTAAAACCCAAAGAGGGGAGGTGACTTAATTAAAATCACATAGAAAATTAGAGACAGAGTAAGGATTAGAGCTAGTTAAGTCAGAAGAGGGGGATAGGTCCCACTATCATACATGGAGCAAGCAAAAAGAACAAAAAAACTTAAGGGCAAATGCTCAACAAAATGCACACAGTACCGCAGTCTCCAGCCGTGCCATGGAGAGGCATGCTTAGGCTGGCCTTGGCTCGACTCAGGGTAGGTTACATCACAGGAAACAAACCTTACCCTTGTATTGCTTTACTTATTTCGAGGGAAAGTGAGTGGGAGACAGGGACCATTCAACCAGCCATAGAACAATAGGAGGTTTATCACTGGGGAATGGCCTTGCTGGAGAAGCACCTTCTGGAGCGCAGTTGCTTAGGAAGTCCATATACTAGTTCCTCCAGTGTCAGCTAGAGGCCGGGTAGCCTGTCCTCTAAGCCAGCTCAGTCCTGGTAAGCTGCCTCCTGGCAAAGCTTACCCCAGGGTCGGGCGTGGGGTGAGGGTGAGACTCATCAGGACAAGCCAGCAGAGGGTTTGTCTCTGCATGGAGCCTCCAGTCTAATGTTATTTCCATTTGAGTGTAGGTGTCATACTGTAGTATCCCTGCACAAGATAAACCTTGGAAATGAAAGCACTGCTTTTAATCCTCACATCTATGCTCACATTTGGGTATTTTTCAAATGTTGACATTTGAGTGTTCATCATTTCTATTTTGCCTGTTTTCACAGTCCCTGGTCATGTGTTATTTTACAGGGCCCCTAACGGGGATTATAGCACAGCCAGTCTGCAGTCAGTAAAAGACGTTGTATTCATTAATATTTTTGATGAAGTACTATACGATGTCTTAGAGGTAAGTTCTCAGTTTTGAGGAAGACATTTGTACTCATTATTCATATTCTCCACCCACTATATAAGTTCCAAATACACTTTCTACCTTTCTTATGTTTGAAATATTTAAAACGAGATGTATAAATGGGGAAGGGGGGAGGAGAAAGAGAGCTAGCTTTTTAATTTTCAGTCCAGCGTTCTGTGCCAGGAATTGTACTAGGTGTTTTACATATATTGTCTTATTTAATTCTAAGTAGTTCTATAGGTTGCTAAATCTCTAGCGTATTGATGAGAAAACTGAGGTTCAGAGAGGTCAAATGACTTTCCTAGGGTTCACAAAGCCATTAAGTCTTAGAACCAGAATTTGATTAGGTCTGTCTAACCTAAGTTCACATGCTTTTAGCTAAAATATTGCTGTTTTCCTGCTGCAAAGTTAATTACATGAGTGTCTGGAGTTCTTAAACAATTATTACTTCTACCCTTCCTTTAGGATGACCGGGAAAGAGGAAATGGAATCCATACCCGCATTGAGAGACACTGGCTGGGATGTGTGAAAATTCCATTTAGCACAATATATTTCCAAGCAAGGGTAAGCATCTAAGGTCAGAATTCCATGAAAATAGGGAACTGCTGTATCCATTTTTCCTAATAAAACTTTGTGGGGATATGCCCTCAACACTGAGAAAACATACGTGCAAAGCTTTTAAAAAGATTTAATAAAACACTATATAATGCCATTGATCTTCCATATCACATTTGCATGACTTATCTATGCTCCTCAGAGTTAGTAGTTAATGTATGACTATTCAAATTCGAGAATTATTTAAACATTAAATAGAAGTGAAGAAGGTGGGACAAAGTAGAAACTTGTCAAAATGACAAAAGTAGAATGGATAGATGCCTGAATGTAACTTGAAGAAAACAGGGCAGTTGACGGCCCATTCAATCAAGTGCATTCTGTTAATATTTCTCGTCTTCACTATTTAAAACATGAAAAATGGTTAGCAGAAACATGCTTAACAAAGACACCCTTCTCCAGAGTTAATGGTTTTGCTTAAGGGGATCCATCAGGTTGTCAACTCTTGAATGACTTAGTAGCTCTAATCTGGGACAGTTAAAGATTTTGAAATTATTTTAACATCCCAGTATTAAGTCCATGGCAACAGGAGGCTTTGAATCACTATGACAACCACACAGAGCAAGTGTTGCCTGGACCACAGAGTCTATGGCAAGACCAAGACCAAAACTCAAGACTAAAAGGCTTGGATTGGTTCGAATCTAAAGGATCAATTAAAATTGGAATCCTCCCTAGGCAAAAGGGACAGTCTACAGGTTATGCAGTGATGTGCTCGCCAAAAGAATTTACATTTCCCTGTCCAAATAGATTTTAATTGGGGGAAAAAAACCTTAAAGAGCACATCATTCTGCAAATCAAACAACCTATGATATTTGGCATTGCTGAATTTCACATTTGGAAGGGTACTCAGAAGTAATTACTCTAGACTCCTTTGTAAGTGAATTTCCTTCACTATATCCCAGGAATGTCCATGCTTTCCTTTGAGTGCCTCAAGAATTCACTTGCAGGAAACTCACTACCTTGTGAGGCAAGGTAGTGTTCTCTTTCTCTTGTTCTCTTTCCAATAGTTTTGTCCTTAAATTCTTCCTTGCACTGTGCCATAATCTATGTACTTCCCTGTTATTCCCATTTTTAGGTCCTAGTTCAGTTCTCTTGAGCTACATATAACAAATAGAATCCTGATTCAGTAATGATATTACTAATAAGTATATTTATTGGGCACATATTATATACTATTGCTAGGTGGTTTATATGTCACTCTATTAAACCTCACAACACAATTGGCATCATCATCCCCACTTTATAGGTGAAAAAACAGAAGCATAGAGAGATGAAGTAATTTACTCAAATCAGAAAGCTTACAACAGAGTTGGCATTCAACTTTTACCAACTTTCAACATGCTGATGTCATGCATGCCTGGGAAATGAGATCGGTAAAAGGAGAGAAAACTATTCAATTTTTTGGTTTATATTTTAGCATATCTTTGGATAATGATTTTATTACATTTGTCATCTAAAAAGTTTTATCTGACTCCAAAGCTCATGTTTTTCAATGTACCGACAGGGAACATTTGGCAATGTCTGAAGATATTTCTGGTTGTCACAACTAGTAAGGGATGCTGCTGGCATGTAGTGTGCAGAGGCTAGGGATGCCGCCAAACATTCTGCAGTGCACGGGATGGCCCTCTGTAACAAAGAATGATTTGGCCCCAAATATCAACAGTGCCCAAGTTGAGAAACCCTGTCTCAAATCCTTATACTCCAAATCTTTAAAAATAGGATGTTTTCTCCTATGTCATCTATTTTATAGAAAAAATGTGCTCAGTTATTTCAGCTGTATTTTTTATGTCATTGTTTTTATACTGTTGTTTTCCCTATACCCTGTCATCTGATTGGGTTCAAGCTTTGGTGAATTCTGTCAATATAAGGAGGAAAATAAATAATAGCTTACTTAATTCATCCCTAGAAGGGCATATTCACTGAAAGTTTGAGCTCTTTTTCTATTTCTCCTAAGACTTGAATACCACTAATGACTGAAATAGAAAATGAATTCTCTGTAAATTGTGAATTTCAAATTCCAGCCCTGAATAGTTTTGTAGTGCTACACAGTCTTTAATAAATTTGTTGTTACTTTGACTTTGTAAGAGTAAAAAAGTTCTGCCTCTGTGAACCTCTGTATAACTTAGTCCTTTTTGTGGAAGTGGCTTGCCATCATTCCGCCCACATTTATTGGGCATCCACTATGTATACAAAACACTGCTATACGTCAGAGAAGAGTGATACAAAAGAGGGTAAAATATAGATTCTGTTCACAGACAGCAGTTATCTAGAAGACTATGACAAATACACACACGATTATAAAGTCAGACAGAATGTAAGAAATGAAGGAAATAAACTATCTGTGAGGGTAGTGAGACAACATTTGACCTAAGCCTTGAAAAATGATTAAAATTCTGAAAGGTGGAGATGGGAAGCTGGGCATTCCAGAAAAGGGGAATAGCTGCTAGCCAATATTTATTGAGTGCTTACTATACACCAGACATTTTTCTTAGTGTTCAATATCTATTAATGCATTTAGTACTCATAACAACCTTACAAAGTAGGTACTATTATCATCTCTTTTTACAAATGAGAAAGCAGAGGCACTTGGAGTTTAAACCAGGATTTGAACCCAAGCAACTTGCATAACCCTCTACTAAACAAAAAAAAGGAGGCAGGGAAATATAGAGCCCTTTCTGGTGAAAGATTAGGGAGACGAGGTTAGAAAGATGGGGTGAGTTTTGAGTGCCAGTCTGAGCAGTTTTCATTTAAGTCATGAGACACTGAGGAGTTGACACTTGTCTTTGAAATTCTGTTGGAAAAATTGCCAGGATGTTTACCAAGTCATATTTTCTTCACAGATTGATGGAACATTTAAAATAGATATTCCCCCAGTTCTTCTGGGCTACAGTAAGGAGCAAAACATGATTATTGAGCGGGATTTTGATTCTGTCCGAAGCTTAAGTGAAGGATCCTACATTACCCTGTTTATTACCATTGAGCCTCAGTTGGTTCCTGGAGAGTCCGTTCGAGAAAAGGTAACTGTTCGTCGTCACCATGTCTGATGTTGAGGAAACACGAGAAATGCTCACTAGGCTATGCTTTTATACACTTTGCACTACACAAACAGGTTTCCTTACTTCAGTGTTCACTTATTATTCTTCCAGTTTGGACAGAGTGATGGTGAGAGAACAGATGTGTGGGTTTGTACTTTCACTGAGCCCATAATTAGGTCAATCAGCAACTCAGACATTTAGGCAAAGCAAGACAAATATAAACATGCTCTGCTTTTAGAAGAATTTTCTCAACGTGAAGAAAATGAAATATAACAAACTAGGAAATCAGATTGCTTCTTTTGTTTGACATTTATTGGCAAACATGCTGAAACACATTTTGAGGTCTGAACTCACATCCTTGGCTGTGCTATGCATTGAATCAATTCATAAGATCATAAGAGTTAAATGACCTTCATGGGTTACCTCGATTCACTTTATGAAACAAATATATATATAAGCACTCTTTTAAACAGCTTTAGAAAAAGAGTCTCTAGAACTTTCATTTGTTAGCAACTGTTCACCATCCTTCATCATTGAGAAGTGACTTTCTTAATGTAACATACTTGCACAGCACTTATGCATTAACACCCTCATTCGATTTGGGAGAAAATATTGTGACCACTTATTCATATGTAAACGAACACAGTATTAACAATCACCACCACCACCAAGTTACATTGAGTCCTTACTCTGTCCTCAGCACTATATTAGACCTCGGGTACGTGTTCTGTCCTTCAATAGTCATAGCTGTCATGCATGATGGGTCTCCAACTTACAGATGAGGAAAATAAGGCTCAATTTATCCAGGGTCACACAGGCAGAGGTAACACTTAAATGTCTGTCTGACTTTAAATTGTATATATTCAACACATATTTACTGCACATCCTCTACGTGGCAGGCATGTTTTAGGCACCGGGGTGCAGTATCCTAGAGAAACAGATAAAAATTCTGCTAAGCTTATATTCACGTGTTAGCGCAAGCTGTTAACTACTAAACTATACTGCACAGATTATCATGCTGACTCTTTAGTGTATCCATTGTGATTAAGACTCAGATGGAGATGAAGGAAAATGAGCACGTTGTTGTTTCTTTTACAATATTACAATTTGGTTCAAAGAGAAAAATAATATCGCTACCTCCCATTTGCAAGTCATTTACAAAAGGACATGAAAAAATATTGGAAAAACAAATGTACTGAAATTCAAATTAATCTTATTTGCTAGGCTTTGTCACTAAAGCTGTGGTTCTCTAGAAAACATTAGAATATGTACATTTCAAAATATTTTTAGAAAATATATTTTCTGAATGTTTGTATTCACGTGTAAACTCAAGAGAAAGCCAACAAACATGTTTACACAGAAAAATGCTCCCAGAAGAAAAGATGATTTTGTGATTTCTGTGTATACTTAACCAAAGAAAAAATAGTCAGCTAGCACCCCATCTGGAAGTGAGCTTTGAAAACACGTGGAAGCAGCCTGGGACTGGCAGAAATGATGAAAACCTGGGGCTGTTCTACACTAGGCATCCCTCACAGGCCCTGACCTCCTATTGGAGGACTTTGAAGAGGCCTCCAGGGCTCCGAAACATACAGTTCTCAAGTCCTGCAGCCATCCTCTCTCAAGCTGTTGACTAGCAGTCAGCTACTATCTTTGGTGGCATGTCACTGCCCAGTTGTGGCTGTATGAAGCATTTCTCTTAGACCTCTAAAAACAAGGGCTTAAAAAATTCCTATGGAAGGCAGATTCTTTGTCGCCGTTTGAGAAGGAAGGAATGCTGATTGACAGGACCCTAATGTCCAAACAGCAGTGACAGGAAAACACCACTCAGTAATCCACCTGCAGACCATTCAGGAAAGAGAAGCTCTTATCCTAAAATAATAGGGACCACAACCAGGAATTATTTTTCCACTTACAGCAACTTCCAGGGTTAGCAGATTAGAGTCTCCCTTCTACCACCATCCCACACATAACCATTCAGTAGGGTGTTTTAAAGGTATTTACTATGGGAACATTTTTATAAATCAGTAGCAACTCCTGAAACTCTTATTTTAACGTCATCTACCTTGTCTTGGTTAAGAACAAGTTGTTAAAAATAGATTATTTCTGTTAATAAAGCCTTCCTCTCATTTCTTTTTTTTTTCTTTCTTTCTTGCCTCTGATAGATGAATGCCATGCTTAAGAAGGTACCAAGTGTTTTGTTTTACAATTCATCAGTCAATAGTTACTAGGCTTTAATTAGCTGCCTTTGTCCACTGCCATCTGGGGACAGGTACTGGGTCCTAATGTATGCGTGATCCCTGGGCAATGAACTATAGATGTCTGCAGTTCCATGAAGAATGTCCAACTTTGTCTTTTGGCCCATTTCATTTTGTCAGAAAGATTTTTAGTTATACTAGCTTTGAACCTAAGAAATCATCAGTCTGAGCATCACCTGCACAATGGGCGCTACCTCCACTATTTCCAAATCCATAAAATCCAAGAGCTGCTTCTTACAGAGAGTGTATCTCTGACAATTATTTCTGGTGGCTTGAGGCTGTCACAGTGTAACTATTCAAAGGCAGGATGAACCCACTTGGCTTTCTGTAAATGTTTACATTAACCTAGAGGTCAAAGAATTGAGCCAGTTAAGAACCTTTTAAATTTTGTGTTGAATTTGTCAATTCCACCTTAATTTGTCTCATAATAAATAACTTGAATTTAGCTTTTTCTTGGCACTTCTTAGATTACCAATATAGCATAGTACTCCTTTAATTCCTGTTTCACTCCATGAAATGGCATTCTGTTTGCCTAAACAAGTATAATGGGTCTTAATAGACACGCATTAAATGCCCACCAAGTGCATGTTAGGTGCAGGAAGGAACACAAACTTACTCAAACACAGGCCCTGCCCTCACAAAACATTAGCTATATAGTCAAGGTACACAGCAGAACATTCAAGTCCAAGTGGTAGAAAAATCTTTAGACACACTTTTTTCAACTTGGAAGGCCAATAATCAATACTGATTTAAGATTTTTGGTTCTTTCTGGACAGTGCCTATAGATGCCTCTCTTAAAATGCTCCCATAGCACCCTATGTATATCCCCATAGGATCTTTGGTCAAGTATTTTAAGTATCTGATTGCTATATTAATGTTCTCCTGTAGACTAGAAGTTCCTTGAGGGGATTGTTTCATACCCATTTATCCAGAGTGCCTGGAACTTTTTAGTCTCCCAATAAACATTTTTCACATAATTGGATGAATGGGTAAATGAAAGAGTTTAAAAGAACAGGATGAATTCAACTGCGTGGTTTTTTCCACATCATTCTTATTTTATAATTCTCCGTATTTCTACAATTATTATTATTTTTGGTTTGACAGTTCCATCCTAGGAATTCATGGCACACCCACATCAAAGCCTTATGAGTTCACCTTTTTCATTTAATTATTTATTTATCTTAACCCCTATTGGGTAACCACTGTGTCTTGGCACTATGCTGAATGGTAGGCAGTTAAAATGATTATGTTAAGATTCAGATGTCAGGGGGACAATCCATGAGGAAATATAGGAGGCTTCTGGAGATGTCTCCATCCAAAATAACTCCCAAGACCAGTACTGCAACTTCTTGGGGTACCACAATCAAATTAGAAATGAAAGCCACAGTCCAGCCCCAATATAAGAGGAAGTCAAGAACAACTGGCATAATCTAGGTTCTGAGGTCACAGAAAAACGTAATAAAATGTTTTATATTCACACAACAATATTTGTTTAACACTTATTATGTGTTAGGTAGTGTTCTTGGTACTGGAAGTGAAAAAAAAAAATGAGATTGAAATAAAATCCCTGACTTCAGGAATCTTACACTATGGGGGAGACAGAGTAAACAAATATATGTGTCAGTGGCTATAAGTGTTAAAAAGAAAAATATC
>NW_012137191.1:13473946-13476273 GCF_000956105.1 Propithecus coquereli
AAAAAAAAAAAAAAAACTTTATTAACATTAGGCTTGCTTTCTTTAGAAAAGTCTAAAGGTACTAAGGATGATAATAATTCTTAGTTCATTTCAATGAACGATAATTAAGTGTCTGGTACTGTATCTCTGGTACTATATTAGGTGTTAGAAGATACTGTAAACTGTCAAAATGTCTTACATAAAAATGTTTTTATTATGTATTCTCAATAACTTTGTTAGGATTTGAACTGATGCCTGTAACTTTAGAACTCATGTACTTTCTAATAGATAACTATAATCAGTATTATGCCTGATGCTATAAGCATTACCAAATTAAAATAAGCAAAAATTATTTCAAAAATTTAAGTACTTTCAGCATTTAGGCCATCATGTCAAAGTACGTCTATAGTGGGCCATTAAATATATATGTACCATTCTCTGGCTTCAAAGCACCACACCCATCACAAACTCATGTGAAACAGAAGCCGTATGTAACCAGGCTAATTATAAGCAATACCACAACCCATAACTGTCCTTAAAGAGTGAATAGTATAGGCAGTAATTGCTGCTAAAAGTCAGTAACACAGGAATTTAGAAACAGGGTAATAGTATATCTATTTGCAGATATTGATGTACCAAAAAACACCTTGTATTCTATGTTTCATTTTTTTTTTATTGGTCAATTTTTATAGAAAACCATAATAGGGACTTCTATTCTACCTAGCATAGTAGATGTGCAGAAAACTTCTCCTGGTAGAGAACACTTAAAAATGATGAATAACATATTTAAAATATTTTCAAAATCATGGCTGAAATAGAAATGAGGGGGAAAAGGAGATAAGAAATAACAAGAAAGCCAGAGTCCATGAGGCCGAGGGCTTGAAATAGTGTTTGATCTCAGGTCATGTGTAATTCTCGATGACCAGAGATGGATTTCAATGAGCCACAGGGCTGTGGGAGACAGGAGATTATGCATGGAGCTGCGGCAGGCTGGAAGGGTGAACTACTGACTCGGCACAGAGATTTGTCAGGGGTAATGTCATCAGTGAGCAAACTAGGAAATCCCTGCCCTCAGAAGGAATCCTGCCTGCCTCAGTCTTGACTCTGGATGAAAGAGAAAAAAAAAAAGTCTCTCCTGAGAATATCTAATCACTACTCTAAATTTACTCACATTTTGGGACTGGAATTTACATTACCTATATGATCTGAATGTATTTCAACTGAAAATTAAGTTGAAAGTATTTCCTGTTGGTATTGCCCCTAGGAAAATATTTTCTATTATATAAATTGTACTGGGATCACTGATTTTTCATTTGGAAAAGAACGAAAATAGAGTTCTACTTCACAATACTCGGTTGCAGAAAGATTGAGGACTTGAATGTGAATGGCATTTTTCTCTTTATGACCTGAGACAGGAAGGATTTTTTAAAAGAGGCAGAAGCAAGCACAAACTATTAAAAAAATAACAAAAAATTTGACCACGTTAAAATTGAGAACTTGAGTTTACCAAAAGACACCATGAAGAAAATGAAAAATCAAAGCACAAATCAGAAAAGGATATTCACAGCATCTATAATTCATAAAGGAATAGAGGATATATTTTTAAAACTTACAAATCAATAAGGAAATGTGGAAAATACATAAATAGAAATTGATAGAAGCAGAAACATGAAAAACCAATAAACATGAAAAGATTAACCTCAAATGGAATAGGAGGTAAAACAAGAGGGTGGAATAGAATCCTCCAGGAATTGTGCCCCTGACAGGAACATCAATTTGAACAACTGTCCACAAAGAAAATACCTTCCTAAGAGTTAAGGAAACCAGTGAGAGATCACAGTACCTGGTTTCAGCATAATAACAAGAACACATTGAAGAGGGTAGGCAGGACAGTCTTGCATTGCCTATACCACACTTCCCCCATGCAAGGCAGCACAGCATGGACAGACTCCTTCTGCTTGGGGGAAGGAGAGGTAACTGTGCATGGGTCTTTGCCTGGAACCCAGATTGGTTCCACCACAGTAAATCACATCACCAGGCAGAACCCCATGGCCTCTGATTTCAGGCCAGTACCCGTGGATGGAGCTTCTAGACTCACCCTATGTGACTATAGCTAATAATAACATATTCCATTATTTTAAGATAGAGGAGAGGATTTTGAATGTTATCACCACAAAGAAATGATAAACATTTACAGTGACGGATGAGCTATTTACCCTGATTTGATCATTATACAATGTATACATGCATTGAAACATCACACTGTATCCCATAAATATGTACAATTATGTGTCAATTATAAAAAACTTTTTAAAATAGATTAACTTCTGGCCGGGCGCGGTGGCTCA
>NW_012137191.1:13477618-13479619 GCF_000956105.1 Propithecus coquereli
CTCATGGAATTTATAATCTGCATATGCTACATAAACTTTCAAATGGTTCTTGGGTAGTAATAAAACAAACATACATAACACATGTATTAATTCTGTTTCTGAATCTCATGTAGTCCTGTTTTTGCACAAAATTGAACTGTTCTTATACAACTTCCTTTGAAGGATAGCCCTAAATCAAAGAAATTTAAATGTACTTTAAATTTTTTGTTCCCCAATATATTTTGGCAACATAAATGTTGACAATTTTAGAAATAAAATTTCTACAACCTTAAGACATCTGTAAGAAAACATACAAATAGAATAGTTCATGTGCTCTAGAGCCAGACTGGCTTTACCACTTCCTAGGTGTTCCTTACTGATCTGTGCCTCCACTTCCTCATCCACAAAGTGGGAAAATAAGAGCACCTCCCTCAAAGGGTTTTTCTACGTTAAATGAGTCAATGAATGCAATGTGCCTTAAAGATTATTTAGCGCATAGTGAACTATCATATATACATTCAAGTTGAAAGTAAAACTTTGAAATTTTTCTCCCCTACCCCAATCATAGTGAGTATTTTTAAAAATCCACATCATCATTATCAGAGAAAATACCATGTCCACAAAAAGTGTTTTCTTTAAATGAATTAACAGCGTAGTATCAAAATTTGGGGAAAGAGTTGAAAAAAATATACTTTAAGGCACTAATTTTAACTGTGACATATCAAAATCCTGCACAGCCAACCCAAAATAAAGCAGGCAGTCAATGTATGTTTTTTTTTCTTTTCGTCAGCAATTCCTTGATCTCCTGGCAGGAGATGAAGAAGAACATGCAGTATTACTATGTAATTATTTTCTGTTCCTGGGTAAGAAGGCCTGGCTGGTGATAGGCAATGCTATTCCTGAGGTAAGGCCACGTAGGCTGGTTTTCACAGAGGAGTGTAGTTGTCTCATCGGTTGTGTGTTCTGGATCATGGATAGGACTTATTTTCATAATGATGCTTTGAACTGCTAGGCAAGTGGCCTAGTGACACCATAATAGGTAGAGAGAACTATCAGTGATAAGACGTGAAACAGTTTACAGTGGTACTCAGGGCCCTATATGATGCTTCAGGTCGGTTTTTTGGCAAACCTAAATCCTTTACCACTCAAAGCTCCCACCTAGCTCTGTCCTTTTAATATGAACTTCCTATCCATGTTCCCAAGAATTCTGATTCCCCTAGAAAGCTAATGTTCTTCATGCTTAGGATTGAAGCAGATCCCAAGAAGGTAGTAAGGTTAGAGATCTCTCCTTTCATTCCTACTGCTTATAGCATCATCTGCTGCTAACTTGGCAGGCAACAGGCAAGATAACCACAGGAGGAAAAAAAGAATGTTAGTAGCTATATTTTGATGTTATCATTGTTATTTTTGTTCAATTGGAGACTTAATGACTACTGGAATATTTTCCCTAGTCCACTGCAAATATCCCTAAATTGGGGGCACAATGGGTAATTCTGAGTGTAAGATTTGAAAATTCACATGGATTGAAGAAGCTTATCTAAAGAGCATTTCAAAAAGAGGCCATAAGGCTCTAGGAATCCTTGGGAATTAGCATGAGTTGCTGTGACGCAGGTAATAAGGTAGTATCATATTCATATAAGGATTCATTCTCCATCATCATCTCCCAGATAGCCTGGTACAAGGAGAAGAACACTAGGCTAGGAAGTCACAAGGCCTGGGTTCAAGGTTCTGTACACACTCCTCATTAGCTGTGTGACGCTAAGCAAGTCACTTCACAACTCTGAGCCTCATAAGGAAACTGGAATAATAATTTCTACCCTGCCTCTCCACTGTATGCATCAAGTGAAATCATACAAGGACAATAAATGAATAAATTCCCATTGTGAAAAAAGAATCTAACAATACATAAGCATTCTAAGTAAAAAGTAAAAGTCCCTCTTCAGGCTCCAACCCATAATTCCACTCCCTTCCCCAGGTACAGTCATTCTTTTTTTTTTTTTTTTTGAGACAGAGTCTCACTCT
>NW_012137191.1:13481571-13484026 GCF_000956105.1 Propithecus coquereli
AGGCACCAAAAAAACCATCAAAGAACTCCATTATCTGTCAAAATTATTACCAGCTCTCAAAACAATTAAGTATGGTTGACTAATTCTCATAAAGCCAGAGTTTTGTGAGGCAGTAAGAACCTTCTTTTGTCTTCTGTGAGACGGGTGGTGGTACCTGGTGATGCTGTGCATCCCCCGTGGCAGCCGCTCTAAACCTGCTCTGAGCCTTGACCACTCAGTAGAGGGCCTCACCCTGGCTTTGTTGGCCTGGCACCTGAAACCTCAACTGTTCCAGACTCCACCACACAACCTCTTTGGATGTCAGTCTTTCTCCTCCGTCACCCCTTTTCCAAGAAATAAGTCTCTTTCCTTTCCACCTGTGTTTGTGTTTCCATTCCCATTCCAAGCTCCACTGATGGTTTTTTCTCTCTCCTTCTCTACCTATTGATGTGCTCAGGAGTCCAATGATTCTAAGATGTGCTTCTCCCAACCCAGACACCAGGGGTGGGGAATTGATTCCCTGGGGCCACATGTGGCTTTCTGGATACCTGAGTGCGGCCTTTTGACTAAATCTAAATTTTACAGAACAAATCCTTTCAATAAAGTAACACTGTCTTGCTAATGAATAAATAAATCTAATAATTTACTTTCATTCCTCATTCTCCTCTCCTTTTCTATGGCATATGACTTGACTATTCCCTTCTTCATGAAAAAACACTTTCCCCCTCCTTGGTTTATTAATAAAGGACTGTTTGGTTTTCATTTCTCTGTAATAACTTCTTATGTTTCTTTCACTGGCTCTTTTCCAACCCCTGAAAAGTAGATATTCCTAAAGATTCTATATTTAGATTTCTTCCAGGACCACACCTATGGTTATTAATTGTGGCTCTATCTAGTTTACTCTGGCAGAGAAGTCATAATTCTGTAACCAGCCCTAGAATCTTTGAGCCTGATTTTCATGTTTGCTAGACACCCAGGTGCTTTATCAAAATTTTAAACTAAGCACACCCAAAACTCAAGTCATTTCCTCAAAAACCAGCTCCTCCTCTCGGCTTCCTATGTGTACCGATGTCAGTTACCCAAATTCAAACCCCAGAACTGTCCTTGATTTTCCTTCTCCCTCACTTCACCCTTCAACAATCCTATTTGTAGATAACAAGTCATATAGATTCTACCTTTTCTGTTTCTCAAGTCATACCATTATTGTTTCATCCTACACGATTATTAATATAAACCAACTAAATAATCTGTCACCAATTCAGTTCACTTTTTGATATACTGATGCCTGATTAAACTTCTTAATAATGTTCAGCTTTCATCATTACATGGCTCAAAAATTACTAGGGGCAAGTCACTGCACGTAAATTGAAGAATAAACTTCCCACCTTGGATTTCAAAACCCTCTGTAATCTTATCTCAACTATCTTTATCCAACCCTATTTCCCACTACTTTTCTGCACACTCCTACCTTATAGCCAAACTATAGTTCTTCAAGATCTTGTTGTTTTAAACCAATTTGTTGATTTGGATTCAAAGTCATCAAGGCCTCCTACCTCATTAGCTGCCACTTCTCTATATTCTTTGCTGCCTTTTCCTTATTTCTCCAAATTTAAAACATTAGAGACCCTGAAAGTTCATCAGACTTCTCTCCTATCTATGTTTCTTCCCTAGGAACACCATATATATGCTAATGATTCTCAAATTTATATCTCCAGCTCACCTGGCTACCTGGAACTTCAGACTCAAATATCCAACCATCTACTCAGTGTCCCCATTTGGATGTCAGACAGACATCTCAAACCTAACATACCCAAACTTTAACCCCTGATTCCCTTTTGCAGTCTTCCCATCTCAATAAATGGCAACTCCATCTGTCCCGTTACTTAAGCCAAAATCCTTGGAGTCACGTTTGATTCATCTCCGTGTCTCTCTCTCTCTCTCTCCTACATCCAATCCATCAGCAAATCCTACTGGCTTTCCCTTCACAATATACCCAGAGTCTTACCACAGCTCACCACTATCACTGCTACCATTTTTGTCCAAGTTAACTGTAGCTCTCTCCTGGATTATTCACAATAACCTCCTAACTAGAGATTTCACCACTTGCCCCTACACTCTTCTTTCTAGTCTCAAAACAGCAAAGAAAATTCCTGTTAAAGGGAAAGGCAAATTATGTCACTCCTCTGTCCAAAGTGTTAATACTCCCATGGCTTCCTAGCTCACTTTGGAGTCAAAGCCTAGGTCAGGCATGGTGACTCACACCTGTAATTCTTGCAGTCTGGGAGGTCGAGGCGGGAGGATCTCCTGAGGCCTGAAGTTCAAGGAGACCAGCCTCACAAGGGTGAGACCCTATCTCTACTAAAAATAGAAAAAATTAGCCGGGTGTGGCAGTGCATGCCTATAGTTCCAGCTATTCAGGAGGATCACTTGAGTGGGAGGTTGTAGTAAGCTATGATGACACCACGGCACTCTAGCT
>NW_012137191.1:13484076-13485257 GCF_000956105.1 Propithecus coquereli
CTTCTATGCATTCACAGTTATAAACATATACCAAATGTAAGTTACTATATTACAAATAGAAATACTTTTATTCAGGTATACTTGGCCTTCTATACACTTAAATGGCAATCTTACAGATTCTAAAAAGAAAATGTCAGTGACATTAATAATAGTTCTTCAGCCAATCTTAAGATATATTGGTTGGCTAAGGTGATTACTATCCTTATTTGGTCACTGCACTAATATCAGATGTAAGAATTTTACAAAAATAAACATTTTATTTTATTTTTTATTTCCAGCACAACCTAGAACTTCAAATTGATTTTCACTATTAACCATGGGAACTTAGAAATTAGGGGCCCAACTAAAATAATGAATTGTCTCTGCAAACTACTATTGACCTTAATTGCATAATTAGTTGGAAACAGTTTTTAATGGCTGTTTTCTTCCAGGGTCCAACTGCCTATGTACTAACTTGGGAGAAAAGTCATTATTTCATATGGAATCCCTGCAGTGGACATTTTTATGGACAATTTGATACATTCTGTCCCTTGAAAAATGTAGGCTGTTTAATAGGTCCTGATAATGTAAGTATTACCATTTCTTCTTAACTATGGTTGGTTGACTGTTGTTTTCCTTTTTTGAAAATTGATCTATTGATTTAAATAATACTTTATGTATAAAAAAATTTATTTAAGCAAATGAATATATACACACTTATACACCTACATATACCAATTAAAGAAATGTAATGTCAAGCACAGTGGCAGGACTGTGTTCACAATAAAACTTTTGGTCGAATTAGTCACCTGACCTGCCAAGAAGCAGAATGAAGTTAAAGAAAGAATATGGGATTTAGATTCAGAGAACCTGCATTTGTGTCCTGGCTCTGTCCTCAGTTTTCTAATCCATAATGCCTAATTCATATGTTTTGAGAAGTAAATGAGGCAAATTTACCAACTGAGAAGACTGGGTTTCTTTCTCTCTTTCTCCCTTTTTTTAAAAGGAGATTCCCAGGTAACACCTGACCTACAATATCAATATCCCCAAGTAATTCTGTGTACACTCAGTTTTGGGGGTTTGATTTAATTGTTAAGGGTACTGTATAAAGCAGTGGTTCAAAACAGATTGCCCCAGTTTAAACTCCAACTTCATCATTTACTAGTTGTCGCACATGCATCCCCAATGTATGTATTTTTATT
>NW_012137191.1:13488157-13510130 GCF_000956105.1 Propithecus coquereli
TTTTTAAAAAGTTGAAGCCTGACTCTTCGATATGGCTCACAAGGCCTCCATGATCTGACACCTGCCCTGCCCACCTCCCTCCCTTCCTGTTGATGTCATCTCTTACTTCCTCCCTCCAATTTGCCCATCCCTTCAAAGCCACTTTGTATTCCTTGCTATTCCTCAAACATGCCAAGCACACTTTGCATTTGCTGTTTCCTCTGCATAAATGACCACTCCCCTCTACTGGATATTTTCATATATTTCTCCCTCACTTCTTGTATTTCTGATCAAAAGTCAATTTTCCTTAAAATTGCATCTGTTCCTGGATTTTAGTTTTCTCCATAGCCCCTGCATAATTAGCTATTGCCACAATATAGTAAAAACCGATCTCCAAACTAAGTGGCTTCAAAATTTTATTCTCGTGGATCTGTGGGTCAGCTGGGTAGCTCTGCTGCAAATTGTGTTGGCTAGAGCAGCTCTGCTTCTCACTGTAGATCTGTGGGTTAACTGGGACAGCCCTGCTTCACGTGTGTTTTTTCTGTGATGTAGGACAATGTCAATGGCAAAGCACAAAAAGGAAAACAGGAACACACAAAGCCTCTTAAACTTAAAGTCACACACTGACACTTCTGTCCCAGTCTGGCCAAAAGTCAAGGGATAGGAAAGTATATTTCTTCTTTTTTGGTGGGAGGAACTACAAAGTAATGTGAGAAAGGATATATAGAGAGGAAGGGGTGAAGAATTGGGGCCAATGATATTAATACAATCTACCACATCATGCGACATCATCTGATTGCCCATGTATTTAGTTGTTTATTTGCGATATCTTCTCATTAGATACTCCATGAGAATAGGAAATTTGCTTCATTCACTACTTCATTCCCAGTTATTAGAACTGAGCCTGAACATAGTAGGCACTTGATTAAATACATTAAATGGGTAAATTTGCCATTCAGGCACAGTCATTCCATATAACTACTATATGCCAAGAGCTATGCTAGGTGCTAAAGATACAATGGTGAATGTCCTCCAGACAATAGTCTAACAATCTAGTGAGGACACAGATGAACAGACAGGCAATTATAAACAATGGTAAATAATAATAATAAAATAGCTAACAATTATTGAGCACCTACTACATACCAGGCATCGTTCTAAGAGGTACAGATGAATTAACTCACTGAATAGGCTCATCCTTATGAGGTAGATACTATTATCATCCTGCTTTTATAGAGGAGAAAACTGAAGCACACAGAAGTTCCATAAATCATCCAAAGTCACACAAGTAGTAATGTTGGCACCAAAATTCAAGTGCAGGTGGTCTAGTTCCAGAACCAATATGCTACATTGCCTCAATTAGAGAAGTGCTATGTCAGAGAATGCAGGGTGCTGTGGAAGCAAAGAGGCTGACAATTAGGCCGGGAAGGGCAGGGTCAGGAAAGGCTAGCCTGAGAAAGGAGTGGTTTGTCTGTCTTCTCCCAAAAATGTTTAAGTTTCTTATCATCAGAAACAACCTTATTTCATCAAATCTATAATCAACAGTAAGGTGCACCTCAGTTCAGATATAAAAAATGTAAAAAAAAAAAAAATGGCCAATGACAACTGTATGATGCCACTGATTGAAAAATGTGTACAAATTAAAAAAATGACAAAAAGTGTGCAGCCTGTATGAACACTTGCTCTTTATACCACACTTGCATGCACACACACATGCATATATATGCTAACATATATGCTAATACGGTCTTATCTTTTTTAGATTTGGTTTAATATTCAACAATATGATTCTCCACTAAGGATAAATTTTGATGTTACCAAGCCCAAGCTGTGGAAATCTTTCTTTTCAAGAAGCCTTCCATATCCTGGCCTTTCCAGTATTCAGGTATGATTCTCTTATTAACAAGTAAATGCAGACAAAGAATGTGAAGGATATAAAATCATTATATAGGGTTGTCATTTTTTTGGCTCTTAATTCTACTCCTAGGTATTTAGAACAGTGTTTGTTTTTCAAACATATTTGAGCCCAACCAACAATAAGAAATACATATGTGTTTATATACATGTGAAAGAAAAAGTTTTGATATAAGTCCCAAGACATAAAAAGTACAAAATATATTCTATTTAATTTTGTTGAATGCTTGTCTCAATTCACTAAATTTATTTCATGACTGCTAATGAAACATGAAATCAAACTACAAGGTATGATCCATTAGGGGCTGATAAAATTAACTTAGAGGGCCCTTACCAGTAGTAGATTGTAGGTAATAAGCATGAACATTGTTTACTAAAGCTTTTGTTTCATTTGATAGATAAATATGTATGTGTGTACTGGGTTTGTAATATAAAAAGTATCTTATACTCTGAATCAAACCTTTCAGAAAAAGCTTGGAACATTGCCTTAGAGGAATCCTCCCATATGTGCACAAGGCGACATACACAAAATGTTTCATAGGGACATTGTTTGAAACAGCACAAGAATTGAAATGACATAAGAGATAAATTATGGTACCTAATGGAATGTTTTATAGTAGTTAAATGAACATTAATGAATCTTAGTAAGCACTCTAAAACTACATGTTTGCTGTTATCACTAAATATGTTGAGAGAAAGAGCCAGCTACATGTTCATAAAACTGTAAAGTTTAGAAGACATGCAAAACAATACATTATTTGGGGCACATATATCTGTAGTAAAATCATAAACACATAGTAGTAATTTGTCTATCTTCACTTACTATAACGTAAGCACCATGAAGACAGGAATTTTTATTCAAGGCCAAATCTCCTACCCTCCTCACCTCTGAAAGTGCCTGGCACACAGTAGGTACTCAATTATTTGTTGAACAGAGTGCTAAAAATCAAGTTCAGGTCATGGTTATTTCCATGGTGAGAGAAGGGAAATGAAAGCAAGAAAGAACTATATGCACTGTAATTTATTTGTGATGTTTTACTTACTGTGGGGGTCATGGGTACACTGAAATCCATTATATTATTCTCTACCTTATTGAATGTCATTATTTAAAAAAAAAAGATTTTAAAAAGGATGTATAGCTATTCAAATTAATGTAGGTGGTTTCTAGAATTTCTGAACTATTTTCTCTTTCGTAGCCTGAAGAGCTAATTTACCAGAACACAGACAAAGTAGCTGCAGCTGAGCTACAAGACAGGTAATATCATATCCATAAATCCACAAGTTATCTGTCACTGGGAGCGTAACACCAAACTCTGAATGACTCTCATTCTAGATCAATGTGAAATAATTTAGGCAATTAAACTTCATTTCATGTTTATAGATTCCAAGTACAGATGAAATCTGAATCCCATGGTGCAAAAGGAGGCTTTAGCATCAACACACTGTGGGACAAACAGACAGTGAACACCAATGATATGCAGTTCTCCAAAGACCTTTCCTCAGATTAGAGTTTAACATCAAGTCATTATGGGTCTTGTTGAGATGCATAATCTTCAGCTTAAATATGCTTCTTTTGTCCAATCAGTGGCTTACAGAACTGCAGCTATAATAGTTTATGAACCTAACACACAGAGGCTAGTAAGAGCCTATCTGAGTCCCTATAATTCTAATAACCCTATAAAATAGAATTTATTCTCTTGGTTTCACAAAAGTGGAAACTGAGACTCAGAAAGTCCACATACTTGTTTACTGTTAAAGGGGGCTTCTGAACCCAGCCTGATCTTTCTAATTTTGAGGCCTATGTGCTCTTTGTACTATATCGAACTGTGTGAAGAACAGCATGTCAAATTACAATAGATTAAATGTGACCCCTTTTAAGACATTATTAGTAGAAAACACCAATTTACTCTCAATTTCTCCATAAAGCCTCATTTGGGATTCCCACATGGAACTGATCTCCAAACAACCTTTTTGTTTCTTCCAATAGCTTCAGTGTACTATTTATTAAACTCAAGTCATTTAGTCCTCCAATAGTAAAGTACTTAGCAATTCATCCATACTTTCTTGCTCAGACCATCTTGAAACTCAAAACAAAGATATGTGTTCAGTGCCAAAAAAGAAGTGGGTCTTTGCTGGCTGGGTCTCTAAATCTGTGAATTTGGTCAGGAGATGGATAAGAGGCTTTAGAATCAGCAGTCAAGGCTCCTCTGCCTTAGTCAAGTCACTTATCCTACCACAAACTGTCCCCCCATCTGTAAAATCAGGGAAATAACCCTACCTTATAGGGTTATTGTTGAAATTAAATAAAAATATATTGCATTTAGCACAATATCTGGTAAATAATGGCTCAATAAATGGTGGCTATTTTCCTTCATTCTATGTTTAAGCTTCACATCCTATGAACCCAATACCTATAACCTATCAAAAATTAAGTTACAATGAAACTTGGTGTTTTAAAGACAGTTTTAACGCAATTTAGAAAAAATTCTATTATCATGAACAGAAGCTCTCACTGTCAAAAAAATGAATGGAAGACATTAACAGCCCCACAGATATTTAAGGTGTTTAATATAAGCCCCACCCTTTATGCCTGGGTCTAATTTATCCATCTATAGATATGTTACCAATGAATACCAATGAATAAAGTTATAAAACATTTCATAATAAAAAACTTTTGCTACACGTGTTAAATTTACCGACCCCCATTCCCTGCAGTCATTCAGTGATTCCTCTTCTGTTACATTTCAAGCATCTGTCATGGACCTTAAGCTATCACATACTTCCTATTTATAGGTCTATTTCCCATCCCAACTCATATACAATCCTTAAGGACAGGACCACTTGTGTTAATTTTTGAATCCCCAGGGATTAGCTCATTAATACGTGGTACTAACTCCACCAACAAATATATAGTTATGTGATTACCTAAATCCCTGCTGCATAAAAATTGTATTTTTTTACAAAGGAAAAATAAAGTCACCAAAAAAAATGGAGTTTTTTTTATGAGCAGGATTGAAAAAATACTAAAAGAAAAAATCATGGACTGGAGGCCACGCCATCTGACCCGGTGGAATAGGTACTGTACCTCCACTCTGCGTCATTTCTTGCCTCTGCTAGAAAGTAGTCAAGGGGAAGATGTAGAAGACGAGCACAGAGCAGAACTGCTGAAACAGCTGGGAGACTACAGGGTAAGTACAAATGGCTCTTAAAATCCTTTTGTGTAAAAGGATCCCATGAAAAATAATACTTTATTAAATCATTGAAGCATTAAATAAAATGGGAACATCTGGCTAACTCACATTAGACTCAATTGTACATAAAGATGAAAACAAACACTCTAAATCAGGTGTTGTTAAAGGATATGGTTTTATACTGATTGCATTTCACTGCTAGGAAAAATTCTCATTAATAGACAATATGTCCCCTCTACTGCCTGTGGGTAGTGCTATATGTTCACATCCTATAGCTGGATAATAAAAGCTGGAAAGAAGTCTCATAACTAAGGCAGTAAACCTTGTTGGCTAAACAGTGTGATGGTCAAATTGGATTATTCACCGAGTAAAACTTATCCTTTAACTTACAAGGCCAGGTTCTCAGCCAGGATGTTTCAGTTCAAGTAATAGCAACTTAGCTAAAACAGGCTTGAGCAATAGAAGATTCATTGGCTTACTGAAGTAAAACTTAGAGGTGAGTAGCTACCAGGGCTGTCCCACTTTTCTGCAAGTCTTTCCACCGTGCCCTCCTCCTCCTCCACGTGACAGCAGCGTCCTCAGGCTGGCTTTTCTCGTGGTAACAAATGCTGGAACACTTCCAGGACTCACATCTGCACACATATTGCCCAAAGCAGGACACAGTATCCATGTGCCATTGTTCCTACCAAGTTTCCTGAGACTCACTTTGAGACTCCCTTCAATCATTGAGGCAAGAGGGGTGGAATGAACTGATTAGCTCAATCTAGGTCTCTGGAATTACATGGTTTACTAAGCATACTAGGGACTATCAGGAGGGGAGACAGAAGAATGGAGGTTGATGGGATGGCTAATGGGTATCTTATACACCAATATGCTAGCAATGAAAACAGAAAAGGTATTAGGCCCCTCTTCATTTTCCGTATTGCTACTATATGGCTGAATAGAAAAACACAACTAAACTCAAGATCCAAAAGACTTACTATATTAAGAATTGCATACATTTCCATAGAAAAAAATACATTGAAATCGTCAAACTTTACTAATGTCTACAAATGTTTTCCCCCCCTTTCAGTTCTCTGGATTTCCCCTTCACATGCCTTATTCTGAGCTGAAGCCTTTAATTGACGCTGTGTATAGCACTGGAGTACATAACATTGATGTTCCTAATGTTGAATTTGCTTTAGCTGTGTACATACATCCATATCCCAAAAACGTTTTGTCTGTTTGGATCTATGTGGCCTCCCTCATACGCAACAGGTAATTTTTTCATTGTATTTTTTTATATCATGTAAAAACTACACTTAGGATATAAGAATTTTAAAACTTATATTGATCACACCAGAACAATGTATTATTTTCAAATAATGAAATAAAATTATCAGTATGTATTTTCAAACTGTGCAAAATAAGTGTTTTATTAAGCAGTCAGCCCTATCTCTGCCATTTCGACTCTAAATTCAACTGAGACTACCTACAGTAGGGTACACTATAAGCTTCATCCCTCTATGCATTTGTACTTATTTACCTTCTACTTGGGACGTCCTTCTCCTTCTTTGCCTGTCCAGCAGAATATAATCATACTTTTAGGACCCAATAAAACACTTCACAACTTTTCTAGCGGAAGGAGGTACAACTTTCCAATAACAATTCTTAACATTGAATACCTCATAAGCATTATCCTACAGAAGTACTAAGCAAGCACACATGTACACACATGTGCACATACATACCCCACTGAAGCAATACAGTATTTTGGGGGGAAAAGGAGTATGCTTGAATAGTCATCAAAAGGGAAGTAGTTACCCCGAAAAAGAAGCCCTAAGACACTGCTATAGACTGAATGTTTGTGCCCTCACCACCCAAATTCATGTTAACCCCTAACCCCCAATGTGATAGTTATGTGGAGATGGGGCCTTTGGGAAGCAATTAGGTCAAGAGGGTAGAGTCCTCATAAAAGAAATGGGAGCGAGCTTGCTCACCCTCTTTCCCCACCAACTGCCCCCTGCGCATGAAGATACAAGACAGCCTCTACAAGCCAGAAAGATCACCCTTGCCTGACACTGGATCTGCTGGCTTCCAGAAGATACTGGACTTGATCTTGACTTCCCAGACTCTGTAACTGTGAGAAATAAACGTTTGTTGTTTAAACCACTCAGTCTATGGTATTCTATTATTAGCAGCCCAAACTAAGACAAACACATTCATTTAATATTATACTAAACCATTAAAAAGGACTAAATGTATATGCTAAACTGGAAAGATGTACACAAAATAGAAATATATAAGGCAGGATTTCTCAACAGCAACACTATTGACATTTTGGGCCAAGTAATTATTTGTTGTAGAGGGTTGTTCTGTGCATTGCAGAATATTTGGCAGCATCCCTGGCTTCCATTCACTAGATGACAGTTGCATCCTTCCCTTCTGCCAAGTTGTGACAATCAAAAATGTCTCTTCATACCGCTTAATGTCCTCTGTGAGACACATGGCCTTCATTTGAGAACCACTAATATAACTCCCACTTTAAGAAAAAATTATAAAGACAGAAGGGACTGAGTTAAGGAACAACTTTCACATTTGCTTTACTTTCTTATGCATTCCTCTATCAAATTATATTGTGTGTTTACATGCTTCTGATGCCTCTACTATGAATTCTTCAAAGAGAGTCCCATGACTGAACCATAACAGCTACCGATATAGCAATACAGAGACAGGATAGCACACTGGTTAAGAACACGAATTCTGGAGAAATTCTAGTTTGCCATTCAGTAGCTGGGTGATCCATGGACAAGTTACTTAACCTCTGTTACTTACCTTCCCCATGTATAAGATCAGGATGATCACATTACCTACTTCATAACATTGTTGTAAAGATGAAACAGGTTTTGTACTCACCATCAAATTGGTATTAACTAATCAACACATAAATGCACATATCAGAACAACATCTATTGGATGCTGGGGAAGGGGGAGGGTGGTGGGTGGAGGGGGGAAGAGGGAGGAGGGGAGGGGTATGTGCATACACAAGGAGGGCAATGCGCACTATCCGAAGGATGGACATATTTAAAACACGGACTTCGGTGGGGGGGGAACCAAGGGCAACACACGTAACCTAAACGTATGTACACCCATAATTTGCTGAAATAAAAAAAAAAAAAAAAAAAAGATGAAACAGGTTAGTATATCTAAAGCACTTAGAACACTGCCCAGTACTGAGCACCTAATGTTTGACAGACACAAGGCAGTTTACATAACTGTGGCATTTTATTCTCAGAAGAAAATCAATCACAAAATCCAAGATAAATGTAAACCAAGTAGTGTTCATTAAACAAACTATTCTGGCGGGGTGCGGTAGCTCACGCCTGTAATCCTAGCACTCTAAGAGGCCAAGGCAGGAGGATCACTTGAGGTCAGGAGTTCGAAAACAGCCTCAGAAACAGCAAGACCCCGTCTCCACTAAATATAGAAAGAAATTAGCTGGACAACTAAAAATAGAAAAAAATAGCCGGGCATGGTGGCGCATGCCTGTAGTCCCAGCTACTTGGGAGGCTGAGGCAGGAGGATCACTTGAACCCAGGAGTTTGAGGTTGCTGTGAGCTAGGCTGACGCCACAGCACTCTAGCCCAGGCAACAGAGCAAGACTCTGTCTCAAAAAAAACCCAAAAACACAAACTATTCCCTTAAGTTAATAATGGAAAAACAGGCTGGGCATGGTGGCTCATGCCTGTAATCCTAACACTCTAGGAAGCTGAGGCGGGCGGATCGTTTGAGCTTGGGAGTTTGAGACCAGCCTGAGCAAGAGTGAGACCCTGTCTCTACTAAAAAAATAGAAAGAAATTAGCTGGACAACTAAATATATATATATAAAAAAAAATTAGCTGGGCATGGAGGTGCATGCCTGTAGTCCCAGCTACTCGGAAGGCTAAGGCAGGAGGATTGCTTGAGCCCAGGAGTTTGAGGTTGCTGTGAGCTAGGCTGACGCCACGGCACTCTAGCCCAGGCAACAGAGACCCTGTCTAAAAAAAAAAAAAGGAAAAAAAGCGATAACAAATAAAAATTAAACGCAGATTATGCTGTCATGCCCCCATGCGAATGGGGACTGGGAGAGCATAGAAAAACAGTGAGTTTCGATATGGCAATGTGCTGACATACTGAAGTCAATGTGTTTCAAGATTGGAAGTCCTATTTAATGGTTTGCTAACATTAAGAAGCATAAGACAAAGCAAAAAAGAGGCACCCCAATTACCTGGAGCCCCTGGGGAAAATCAGCTGCCTAAAATTAATTAATTTATAAAGAGAATAAGATTTAAGCCAAGTCCTGAATCATTTAATCATGATTTTTTCCATCAGGATTACTTTAAAAATTCCCCAAAATATTACATTGTTTTCTGATTAAATGTGGGATAAACTTTAATCCTTGGTTGATGATTCAGAGCCATCACTGAGGAGGACGAATTTTACTATACAGTTCATGTAAATACAGATAAAATGAAGCATGGGGTAGGGTGGGACTCACCCGAGAAGACTTCCTGTAGTAGTTTTCTCTAAATAGTCCTTGATGTCAACTTTTCAAATAAGCTTTATTAAACACTTAAGGAAATAAAAATACAGCACAACCTTATAAAACTTCTCACCCTGTAACTGCCGACTAAGCTCAGATTTCAAGTTCTCTAGGGGAATCAAGAAATTGTTACTTTGTGCTTAGATCAGACTTTAAAAAATAGAAGGAAACGAGGTGTAATGGAGCCACAAAAGACATGACTACTTAACTTTAACAGAACAAACTCAAAAGGTAAGATGGTCTGCCCTACCATACATAAAAGAAACTTGTGGAGTTCCATCTTTATTTTGCAAATGTTAACAGCAATGCAATCAAAGTGAAAGAATCCCAGAGCAAGGTAAAACTTCAAATAGATCATTAGAAAGCCTCCCTTTAGAGTTCATCTTCCCTTGCAGTGTTTAATTCAAATGTTAGTTGAAATAAAAAGCAGTAGTGAGTTCTCCTTATATAAATTCCATCAAGTGATTCTTCCTTCCTCATTAGACAACATTGTTGAAAAAATAGTTTTTTTTCAAGCCTGATTTGAAACACATCTACTGGTAGTTTTTCTCCCTCCTCCTCCTCTTCTCTCCAAATAAAACAAACAAAAATACAGCTGGGGCCACACAGAACCAAACTGCAAGATTACTTCCTCTTCCACAGCTTTGCATGTACAGGCATACCTCACAGTTGTTGTGCACTTGGTTCCAGACCATCGCAATAAAGTGAATATTACAACAAAGCAAGCCACACAAATATTTTGGTTTTCTAGTACATATAAAAGTTATGTTTATACCTAAACATTGTAGTCTAAGTGTGCAATAAAATTATGTCTAAAAAAATGTGTATTCTTAATTTAAAAATATTGCTAAAAAAGCTAACAATCTTTTGAGGCTTCAGCAAGTCATAATCTTTTTCCTGGTAGAGGGTCTTGCCTCACTGTTGATGGCTGCTGACTGATCAGGGTGGTGGCTGCTGAAGGTTGGGGTGGCCGTGGCAATTTCTTAAAATAAGTTTGTAGACTTCCTTTCATGAAAGATTTCTCTGCAGCATGCAATGCTGTTTGATAGCATCTTACTCACAGAACTTATTTCAAAATTACCATCAGGCCAGGCACAGTGGCTCACACCTGTAATCCCAGCATTTTGGAAGGTCGAGGCAGTAGGATCTCCTCAGACCAGGAGTTCGAGACCAGCTTAAGCAACACAGTAATACCTCACCTGGCACACACCTGTAACCCTAGCTACTTGGGAGGCTGAGGCAGGAGGATCGCTTGAGCCTGGGAGTTTGAGGTGGCAGTGAGCTATGATGACACCACTGCACTGCACTCTAGCTCAGGCAACAGAATGAGACCTTGTCTCAAAACAAAAAAAAAAAGTTAGAATCATCCTTTAACTCTGCCACTGCTTTATTAACTAAGTTTATGTAATATTAATATTCTAAATGCTTTGTTGGCATTTCAACAATGTTCACAGCATCTTCACCAGGAGTAGATTCCAACAAACTACTTTCTTTGCTCATCCATAAAAACAAACTCTCCATCCATTCAAGTTTTGTCATGGGATTGGAGCAATTCAGTCATATCTTCAGTCTCCATTCCTAATTCTAGTTCTCTTGCTGCACTTACTTCCTCCATTGAAGTCTTGAAACCCTCAAAGTCATCCATGATGGCTGGAATCAACTTCTTTCAAACTCCTGTTAATATTTCTTGACATCCTCCCATGAATCACGAATGTTCTTAATGGCATCTAGAATGATGAATCCTTCTAGATAAATCCTTTCCAGGTTTTTAATTTACTTTGCATAGGAATCACTATCTATGGCAGCTATAACCTTACAAAATGTATTTCTTAAGATGTGAAAGTCGGAATTACTCCTTGATCTACTGGGCTGCAGAATGGATGCTGTGTTAGCGGGCATGAAAACATTAATCTCCTTGTATATCTTCATCAGAGCTCTTGGGTGACTAGGTGTATTGTTAATAAGCAGTAATATTTTGAAAGGCATCTTTTTTTCTGAGCAGCAGATCTCAAGAGTGGGCCTAAAGGATCCAGCAAATCATGCTGTAACAGATGTACTGTCAACAGGCTTTGTTGGTCCCTTTATAAAGCACAGAGTAGATTTAGCATAATTCTTAAGGGCCCAAGGTTTTTCCAATAGGAAGGCCCCGCCTTCAAGTGAAAGTCACCGGCTGCATCTGACCCTAACAAGAGCCTGTCCTTTGAAGTCAGACATAGACTTCTCTCTAGCCATGAAAAGTCCTAGATGGTCTCTCTTCTTTCAACATAAGGATGTTTGATCTACACCAAAAAATCTATCATTTAGTGTAGCCACCTTCATCAATGAACTTAGCTAGATCACCTGAATAACGTGCTGCAGCTTCTCCACCAGCACTTGCTGCTTCACCTTGCATTTTGTGTTATGGAGATGGCTTCTTTCTTTAAATCTCATGAACCAACCTCTACTAGCTTCAAATTTTTCTTTGTAGCTTCCTTACCTCTTTCAGCCTTCACAGAATTGAAGAGTTAGGGTCGTACTCTGGATAATATTTTGTTTTAAGGGAATGTTGTGGCTGGTTTGCTCTAGCCAGACCACTAAAACCTTCTCCATGTCAGTAATAAAGCTATTACACTTTCTTACCATTCGTGTATTCACTGGAGTAACACTTTTAATTTCCTTCAAGAACTCTTCCTTTGCATTTACAACTTGATTGTGTGGCCCAAGAGGCGTAGCTTTGGGCCTCTCTCGGTTTTCGACATGTCTTGCTCATTAAGCTTAATCATTTCTAGCTTTTGATTTAAAGTGAGAGACATGTGACTCTTCCTTTCACTTAAACACAAGCCATTGTAGAGTTATTAATTGGCCTAATTTCAATATTGTTATGTCTCAGGAAATAAAGAGGTCCAAGGAGAGGAAGCCAGGGGAACGGCTGGCCATGGAGCAGTGAGAACACACATAACACTTATCAATAAAGTTCTCCGTCTCATCTGGGTGCAGTTTATGGCATCCTACAACAATTACAATAGTAACATCAAAGATCACTGATCACCATAAAAGATGTAATAATAATGGAAAAGTATGAAATACTGTGAGAATTATCAAAATAGGACAGGCACAAATTGAGCACATACTACTGGAAAGATGGTGTCAATAGACCTGCTCAATACAGGGTTGCCACAAATCTTCAAATTTGTAAAAAATGTAGTTTCTGCAAAGTGAAATAAAGTGAAGTACAATAAAACAAGATAGGTCTATATTTTATAAAAACAGATGTCACGTCACCATTTTCTTCTTCAGAACATAAAATTACACATAGCAAGACAAAAAATTGATCCAGTATGTGCCCTTCTGAATGGCAGGTCTCCACTCCCATGATCTTTTTACAAAGTAATGAAGATAAACTTAAAAATTCAAATTTTTACTACCGCACAACTAATTTCAAAAAGAAAATTCAGCTCAACGAAATTCAGTATCTGTCTAAAACTGTTTATTCATGGGGGTCATGATTTCATGGGTGCTCAAAAGAAAAAATATTTAATTCTATTTTACACTAAAGTAAACCTGGAGATTTATAATAAAATCACAACACAACAGATATTACTTGGTAAAGTCCTCAAAGTAGATTTTATTTATACATTTCTTCAAATAATTGTGGAATTTTTAAAAATCCCTCCGAAATTTGACAATTTAGGGACAGTGGTGAGAACACAGGGTCTTTGAAGAAAGCAAATACAAATAGATTGGTGCTTTGCTAGCTCACTGAGCTAACACCAATAAGCCAATTTACTCTATAATCTTAAAGAATCTTTTATGTGGGTATGTTTGAATTGGCCCTCTGAGAATGGATCAAATAAAAGAAACATTATGGAAAAGAGATTAGTTTTCAAAATGCGCAGTCTTTGAAAATAAACCTTCAGAATTATATATCTGAAAAGAACTGCAAAGCTTAATACAGTGTTTATATATATAAAGAGAACCAATAACCCCCAATGACTTTAAAACTCAAAATAATCTATAAAATACTTTAAATGATATGGCATTAGCAACATTCTTTTCAAAGCATTTCATTTAAAAGAAATCTGATAAGACTGTTCTCACCCTTATGAAAACACCTAATCCCTTTCTAAAACAAAAATATAATTTGCAAGAGAAACAACATTGTACAATTCACTGGTAAATTAAGATTTCTGAGGTTGTAAGAAATGGGGCCAAAACAAGTCACACTCAAAAAGGGATGGTTAACACAAGAAATGTGCTATAAGTAAAGTGCATGAAAGGAAGCCTGCTCAGCTAAATGAAGTAGACAAAGGTCAGAAGTCAAGGGTCATTCGCCAGAGCGGCAGCAGGCTCGAAAACCACACTGCAAATTCTGGCATCCACTGGCGGTATCAGCATGAGGACCTGTATAAAAACAGAAAAATGTGAAAGGAGGAATTTCTTAGAGATCACATAAAAATAATTTTGCTTATGAAGGAGCTAAAAAATGTATCTGTTTCACTAGAAGTATATTTACATAATAGAACTAAAATTTCACAATGAGTGTATAAAAAATATTCAGACACAAAAATCACCAATAGCAGCTTGAATTTAACTAATATATTCTTCATGGTCTAAAAGGTAAATGAAAGAAGGAAAAAAATAATTTTTTGGCAACCATTTTACAATATAGAAACCCAAAAAGGAAAAAGACAATCCACAAAGCTAGACCTCCAAGCTAACTTAACAAATTCTTATAACATGAACATCCTTCCTAGAAATATAATTAAGGAAAAAACAGCCCTATCTGTAATAGATCAGCTAAAGAATCCAGTACTGAGCAATTGCAATAAATATTATATCCAAAATTTAAAGCAAAATAAACTACATTGATATAGACTTAATATGTTTTCCATATTTTTAACATTTGAAGCCCAAAAAAACATATGATACGGATAGATGAAATTATTTTCCAAAATTATTAAGTATATGAGTGATTAAACTTTAAGATGTAATAAAAACTACTATTCACTTACAAAGAAGAGTAATAAAACATTTATAGAATAACTAACATTTTAACCCACATTATGCTACCCAAACACTAGATAAAAGATCCAATAGGCAACATGGCTGAGAACTGGAAAATAACAACAAAAAAAAGATTTCATAGCACCTATTCAAATGTTAAGTACTTTCTTCATAAAGACAGGCAAAGGTGGAAAAGACTGTTTCGACTCTATTGAAGTCTTTCAATATGTCCATACCATGAACAAATAAAGAACAGTTAATTAGTTTTTTGCATATCAAATAGAATAATCAAAATACTTGCAATTGTGATATAAAGGACAATACAAAATAAAGTACATGAAATACAATTTTACAGAATATATCAAATGAATTATAACTGAAAAATCATAGTACTCTGTGGTGGTATCTAGTTTAACTCTGAAACATATTTTAAATTTACTTTGTTTTCTGAAGTAGCACTCCATTGCAAAAGAAGGCAACTATGCTAATACCACCGTAAGAAAATAATTACTTGCAACTGAACACACAGAACACATTTACTTCTAGAAATTCCTTGTATTCCCAAGACAGCACATACAAAATAGAAAGGGTAAATTACTTAGGATATAGAGTCATTAAATTGTAATGTTCGTATATTTCACTATGGAAATGACAACATATCTTTAAGAAAAGAAACTATGAACTTTACATATATGTGGAACTGCAACAGATTATTTCATTTATTTTCAAATAGTTATATTTAATCCTAAAATCGATATGATGCCTGTCATTAGCTTTAAGTTAAGGGGGGAGCAGGGGAATGGGCAATGGTATAGATGAAAAAAGACTGGCCACAGATTTATAACTGCTGAAACTGACGGTACATAAGAACTCATTACATTATTCTGTTTATATGTTTAAAATTTTACATAATAGAAAGTTTAAAATTTTAAATATAAAATTGAATTACAAGCCCATTTTTATTTAATTCAAATAAAAATCTGTCCATTTTTTAAATGAAAGTTCAATGTGTCAAATATTTAAAATTCACAAAGCAACATTTTTGTTAAGATGATATTCCCTTAAAATAAGATACAATGTTAGTCATCTTAACCACAAAGTCAAGATAAAGCATTTTTGCATATATTATTATTTATTAGAAATGCTCTGATAAGGACTCCCATGGTTTGAAATTCTTCTCCCACTATCAACCTTTGACCAAGTTTTCCCTTTGACTATTTCCAGCTTTACCTACTGTGCACTACTCAATCTTCTCACCTTTCCCCTCTGAGCTTGTCTTTCCTCACCCCTCACACTGCTTACTGTTCTGCCTACCAATCATCTAGTGCCTCTCCCCAACACTCAAGCCCTGACTCACTATCATCTCCCTGCCCTGACCCTTAGTCCTTGATGAAATGCCTGAATTGCTGAGGTTTGCCAAAATATATCTGATTATCATTTTATCAGAATGTAATTCTATTCTAAGTTTTCTAAAAGAAAGAAACCTGGAGGAAAGAGACCTGGAGACTTTCACACAATTTTCCAAACTAAATCTCCCTAAAATGCCTATACAGTAAGTCCTCACTTAATGTTGTTGATAGGTTTTTAGAAAATGTGACTTTAAGCAAAATGACGTATAACAACAACAACTGCTTCTGTTCTCATTGTTATAATGAAATGATGTTGAACAAAATGCTATTTGAGTACCTGTTGTACATCATTTGGTTTCCAAGAACGTATCAACGACATGAGGTGAGATCTTACTGTATTCCTATTAATATCTGTAAAAAGGACAGAGAGGTAAGGAAGAAATGTTATCATGCATTTAACAGTGGCCTAGGAAAAATCTTATGTGATGGCTGGAAACAATGGAAGTGAAGTATGCAACTGGTTTTTGAGGGAAAAATGTAAAAGAGAGCCTCAAAGGAACAACTAGATCAAGAAAACTATTCTCCTAGAGATTCAGAACTAACCACACACCACAGAGCTTTTCAGCATCCTCCCCAAAAGACTTAGGGGTCTAGCATCCTCAGTCTCCACCTTGGCCATCTGCGTCACTGCTCTCAAACCCTAGAGGATGGCGGTAGAGATAACAGGGGAAGAAAAATATAGGAATAAAATTCTGTACCCTTTATTAGGTAGAAAGCTAACATAAACATGCTGTCACATCTCCTTATTCATCACAAAACAAAGTTCTTGCTCATATTGATATAAAATGTGCCCCTTCATTCAAATATGTTCTTTGAATGTCTGAATTTCAGTGAGATTCTAAAGTGTATAAAGAGAGAATTAATATATTGCTGTTTTTAAATTCGAAAGGATCTGTTTAAAGACGCCTATAGTACTTAATACCTGTAATATTAAATTACTCAAAACTACAATCCTATCATAAGGTCAAAAACAGAGCAGTTATTGGTGTCTGATCCTAGTAATAATGAAAATGACAGCATCTATCAAAGGACTTTATGCTGCTGAAGGCCCAGGGCAAAATTAAAATGAAGACAACCACAGTTTTAAATTCAGTATCACAATGCAGAAAACAAGGGAGAACAGCACTTTCTAAAGCATGGAAAATGTTAGCAACATCAACAGTAAGACCGTTAAGTATCACAGAAGGGACTGTTCAGAAAAGAGAATAATAGACAACAGAATAAATGGACAACAGAAAAGGTGAGGGATCATTAGAAAGAAATAAGACTAAGATATGCTGGGTTGCTTAGTATCTCAAGTAGACAGCTGTGCTTCAATAGATACCAACAATTCAAAAGGTTGTTCCCTTTAAATATTTCACTTATCACCAGCAAACTTCTCTTGATGTAGGATACAGAACCCAAAACAGTTATGAGGACTAAATTACATTAAAGAATAATAAAGAAAACAGGAAGATAAAATTACATAATCATTAAATAAAACATTTTAATGCATGATTAGAATAAATTTTGTAACAAAGCATTTTTAAATATTAGATGAAAAGAACTATAAAGTTAGCTATTATTTTTCCAAATTTTTATTAATGACTTGTTTTCCTTGGTTTTATTACTTATGCTATATATCTGCACTTACCTTCACTTACCTTTGATTCCTCTTTAACTTAAATTAGAAACATAAGAAAGCAAATCATCTGAGACTGTGTCACCTCCAAAACTATGAGCTAATCTATCTTAATTCATAAATTATACATGCATTGAAATGTAAATTGGTACAAAAAAGTTTATTTTCTATCATTGTTCAAATGCTCTTCACAGTTCTACAACTATGCCATTCCATTTAACACTTCTTAAATGATAATTTTTTAAATGTTATGGCGAAGAAGCCATCTTTTATATTCAAATCTTTATCAGTCATGAAGAATCATTCAGAAGAATACAAATTTATATTTTATAGCAGTGCTCAGTACAATGTCTTGCTCAAGGGAGTTACTGTTTGAATATAGGATTACTAATTTATTTTCTCCAAAATCTCTGCTAGTGCTTAAGAAATAGATCATTCTGCTTTACTTACAACTTATTATTTACTTAATGACTAATGTTTATCAGTATTTACTTCTTTTAGTTAGTAACTTGGTAGTTATGTAGACTTTCTTTTAACAAAATACATTTTTAATGAAATCTTACTCTCAAATATTTAAAATATTGTCACCTAAGTATGTTTCTTCCTTGCTCTGACACCATGTATTAAAACATATTGACTACTTTCAGAAATAATAAAAGTAATTTTTAAAAGGGAGGCCCCTAAACATTCACTAATACTATATAAGCTGAGTTGTTTTGAAAGATACTCGCTCAATAGTGTCATCTTGCAAAACTGGATACAATACAACTTCATTCTAACACTTTCTAGGTTGTCCATACATCCTTTAAGGAAAAGATTATAACAGAGCATTGCTTTAGGAACAACTATTTGGAACTCTAGAACACAAATTACATGACAAGTCACTCTGTAAACTTTAAAGGATTTCCATTTCCCCCAAATCATGCTTTAATAAGCTATAAAAAAGGAGACTTAATATTGGATTATACAAACACTGAAATTTCCTTTCGAATCTTCTGAAGTCAGGTATCATCATTAAAATTCATTTATTGAAAATTACCGATCATTTATCCAAAACTTACATTCAACAAAAGGAACACTGTAACATTTATATATCCAAAAACAGTTAATTAAGATGAAAAGAATACTGACAAAGTGCAAAAGAGTTTAAGTATTTAACTTTATCCTACCTAAAGTATTTCAAAAAGTTTAAAAATGCACAAACACAAAACAAGTAGGCATAAAAATGAACTGACCCAATCCTCCCATCCCCCCACTAACATCTATATACCCAAAAATAAATATAACAAATTAAGTTGTTATTCCTAAGTATAACCTATGCTGAAATCAATATTGAAAATTCAGGAGCAACATACAAATAAAATTTTCTTATAAGAAATAATTACTTATTGATTACTTTTGATAATATGTCCCATAAGCCTTAGGAAGTTCACCACTGAATCTACAATGACACAACTGTATGTTAAAAACAAAAAGCTCCCTTCTCAAACCCACTATATTCACAAAAGTAACTGCTTCATTGTATCAATCATACTTTCTTTTTATAGGCTTCGCAGGTTGCAACTAAAATGACAATCATTTTCACCATTCCTTCATTATACACTGAAGGCCAACAGAGAACAAAGAAATCCCTCAACTTAGTGCTAATATTTCAAGAACACAGCAAGTCATCTCTTGGATAACAATGTGATTCCAGATATAAGAGAGCTGTGATCTCCTGTTTCCTCATATATATTTTAAGGAAAATCTAATCTCTGAGAAACAGCAGATTTGCTAACTTCTCTACTGCCTGGTATGCCATTACTCCCTCTCATCTTTCTGGCTCCTGTCAATTGTTCTGCCTGAGAAAAATTAAGCTGATCTTCATGTCATCTTAAGATGAATTGGGCACTCAAAGACAATAGTATATGGTATAAAAAGACAGGTGCATAGTAGAATCTGAGCCATCTAAATTTTTTTCCAGTTATAAATTCATGAAGTTGATTTGCTTACTAATAACTGAGGAACAGTTTTTTATGCTTCTGGGAAATTCAGTCTCTACCAGTGACTATAAAATACCCAAAAGGACATTGAATGTACTTTGAAAACACATATTCAATCCACTATAGGGTAGAATATGCTTAAAAAACAAAACAAATCAACACACCAAAAAATCAAGGAATATTTACCTTATTTTTTAAAGTAGGTTTAAGAATCAATTTCCAAAATACTATAGGAATTTTAGTCATTTCTAAATCATTTCCGCCTCTTCTCAATACCATATACTATTCTCTCCTCAATCTTCAGTGACATTTATTTCGCACCAAATCCAGACCCTCTGAAAAGTCTGTGTTACCAAGGTCCTCATTTTTTCTACTGCATTTGATAAAGTTGTCTTATAAAGAAAATGAGTCTATCATCCCTAAGAAATCAGTCTATCTAGGACATCAACACCTCTAAATTGTTAATGAGTGCTATAACACTCTAGAGGAATTCCCAAAGCTTTTATAAGAATTTTAGTATTTCCATTAACAACTTACCACTTTTAATTAAATTATTACATGCCTTGAAAATATGGCAGAATATGTGAAATACCTACCTAAAGAAAAACTTACCTTTCAAGAAGCTAATTAATGAAAACATAATTTTTTAAATTTTAGTAAATTTAAAGAACTAAATCTGAAAGGAAGTTTGGTAATTAGAAATCTAGAAAACTAAAGAGAAACCATAAACCTGTTATTAGAATTGCTAAAATTTTTACATTAATTCCTTCAAAATTATCTCATTGTTAAAAGGCATTACCGTTAATGTTGTCACAGTAGTAAAAGTATTCATCATTTAGAGAAGGACAGGCTGAAACCAAATCCTGCAGGCCTGCACCAGTTACAGTAAGACAACCAGAGAGATTAAGGTGCTCCAAATAAGGCAGCCCTCCTCCCAGAGTCAAAACCCTGTAAGAAAAATAATTTGACAATTAGAATATATTAATCTATGAAAACATATGTATTCCTATGGTCCACTGAAGCACTATTTTACAATACCTTTCAGTTTGGTAATGAGAAAATTTAAGAATTTCTGTAAAACATTTATAACTAATCTCATCCTTAGGCAGGAATATATTTAACTCAGAAAAACTTTCTACATTTTTCCTAAAGACATTCAATAAACAATGTCTATGAAACTTTTCTTTATAAGAACATTACAGTAACTCAAGTTGTAGAGGAACTACTGAACCCTGGAGTTGTAATGTTCATTCTCCTACCAGATTGACTAAGTAAGTAAATATTATCAAGAAAATTATTGAAGTTTTAAACCTAACGACCAGTTTGGCAGTTCCACAAAAAATTATAGAGCTAGCGTAAGACCCAGAAATTCCTGTCCTGGGTATATACCCAAGAGAATTAAAAACATATGTGCAGTGGTTCACTTCTGTAATCCCAGCACCTTGGGAGGCCAACGTGGGAGGAGTACCTGAGGCCACGCGTTTGAGACCAGCCTGGGAAGCATAGCAAGACCCCATCTCTACAAAAAATTTTAAAAATTAGCCAGGCATGGTGGAGTGTGCCTTTAGTCCCAGTTACTTGGGAGGCTGAGGTAGAGGATCACTGGAACCCAGGAGTTTGAGGCTGCAATGAGCTATGATCCCACCAGTGTACTCCAGGCCTGGGCAATAGAACAAGACCTTGTCCCTCCCCTGCAAAAAACATATATTTATGCAAAAACTTGTACATGAATGTTCACAGTAGCATTATTCATAAAAGCCAGAAAGTGGAAATAGTCCAAATGTACATTAATTGATGAATAAAATGTGGTATATCCATGCAATAGTATAGCCACAAAGTACTGACACATACTATTAACATAACATGCATGAACCTTAAAAACATTATACTAAGTGAAAAAAGATGGATTCAAAAGGCCATATACTGCATGATTCCATTAATACTATTATTCCAGAATAGGTAAATCCACAGAAACAAAAAGTAGATTAGTGGTTGCCAGAGGAAGTGGTGGTGGGGCGGGGGCAGAATGAAAAGTGACTGCTAATAAGTATGGGGTTTTCTTTTTAAGATGACGAAACTATTTCTGAATTAGACAGTGGTGATGGTTGAACAACCTTGTAAATACACTAAAAATCACTGAATTTACTGTATACTTAAAAAGGGGGTAAATTTTATGTTATGTGGATTACACTTCAATAAAAAAAACCTGATGGGGCCGGGCACGGTGGCTCACGCCTGTAATCCTAGCTCTCTGGGAGACCGAGGCGGGCGGATTGTTTGAGCTCAGGAGTTCGAAACCAGCCTGAGCAAGAGCGAGACCCCATCTCTACTAA
>NW_012137191.1:13510335-13511773 GCF_000956105.1 Propithecus coquereli
TGGCTAAAATGACAATGGTAAAGCTAAAAAATATCAAGAACAAAAAATTGAGAACATCAATTTTCTGTACAATGACGATTAGAGCAATATTGTGACAGCAAAAACTGGAGAAACTGGAAACAGAAAACGGATGTCAAGAAACTAACAATAAAATAAATTTACTAAAAAAATTAACTTGATTATGGAGTTACGTGGAAATTAGGAAGTACTATTAAGTAAAAAGTATGTAAGCTATTAAAAAATATTAGAAAGAACTATGGAAGTATTATTGATAGATGTATTCAGTGAGGATACTGAATGGTAAAGATTGGGAGAGTATATTATAAAGTTTATAACCACATGTTTAAAAGAGGAAACCAATCTATTAAAAACAGCTTATCAAGAAGCCAAACCCCAGGAGAAATTTAAATGCATACTTCCCCTTACATTTTGATTTTAAGGAACTTTTTTTTTTTTTTCCAAATCACAGATCTCTTCCATCTCTACAGCCTTTAACTTAACAATGGTTCAGAACTTCCATGGCTTGACTGGGCCACAGCAGTTAGAAATGGTAGTCTTTAAAGGAAGACAATGCAGTGTTTAAAGTTTACTAATTCTCTTTTTCCTATAAAGTTGAATAGTAAATTAAAAAAATGTATGCAGCTTTTAAAAGTGGTCTAAAAGATCTCAAATGTACCTCAATGCAGAGACCACTTCGTGTTCTAAAATTTAAAATTTTTCAGCAAATAAACACAAACTGCATGGAACATAAAACTTCGTATCACAAGTACACTTGAGCAAAAACCATTTGTGCTCTTACTGGCCATATTGAGCTTAGTGAAAAATCAAACAAGTCCAAAAGTAAACAAGCAATTATAATACCATATGATGAATGCTCTCCTGGAAATATGTAGAAGGGCCTTGGGAGGTCAGAAAAGGTTTCTCATACATGACATCTAAGCTGTGGTAGAAATGACAAACAGAAATTAACCAATAAAGATATGTTACAGAGAAAGCAAATACAATGACCAAAGGCAAGAGAAACACAGTAACCTTAAAGGATGAGAAAATAGCTGAATATGTGTGTATGTGTGTGTTGTGTTTATCTATACATTGTCTTTTTTTGGCAAGATTGAGAATGAGAAGAAGTAAAGAGCAAGAGATTTAAGGAAGGTAATAGGAAAAATTTCAGAAGTAAACCAAGGCCAAGAATTTGGGCTTTAACCAAAGGGCAGTAGGAGTCACTGAAAGGTTCAGATAGAAGAGTAGTAAGAAATGCATTTTAGGCTGGGCGTGGTGGCTCACACCTGTAATCCTAGCTCTCTGGGAGGCCGAGGCAGGCGGATTGTTTGAGCTCAGGAGTTCGAGACCAGCATGAGCAAGAGCGAGACCCCGTCTCTACTAAAATTAGAAAGAAATTAATTGGACAACTAAAAATATATAGAAAAAATTCGCCGGG
>NW_012137191.1:13514278-13519279 GCF_000956105.1 Propithecus coquereli
CCAAAATAGACTTTTAAGTCAAAAAAGGTTACAAGAGACAAACATTATATATTAATAAAAGGTTGAATCCACCAATAAGATAAAACAATTATAAACATATATGCACCTAACAGAGCCCTCAAATATATAAAACAAAAATTGAAAGAACTGAAAGAAAAATAGTTCTACAATACTATCGGAGACTTCAATACTCTATTTTCCATAATAGATAGAACAATAGAAGTTCAGTAAGGAAACAGAGAACTTGAACAACACTACAAACCAATTACAGCTAATTAGACATATATAGAGAACTCCACCGCCCAACAACAGCAGAATACGTACTCAAGTGCACAAGCAATATTCTCAAGAATGGATCATATGTTCGGCCAAAACCAAGTCTTTTTTCTTTTTTTAAGAGTCTCACTCTGTCACCTGGGCCAAAGTGCAGTGGCATCACTGCAGCTCATCGCAACCTCAAACTCTCAGGCTCAAGTGATTCTCCTGCCTCAGCCTCTGAGTAGCTGAGACTACAGGCGCGGGCCACTATACCAAGCTAATTTTTCTATTTTTTGTAGACACAGGGTCTCACTCTTGGTCAGGATGGTCTCAAACTCCTGACCTCAAGCAATCCTCTGACCTCAGACTCCCAAAGTGCTAGGATTGATTACAGGCATGAGCCACTGTGCCTGGCCCCAAAACAAGTCTTAAACATAAGAAGATTAACATCATATACAGTGTTTTTCTGATCACAATGAAATGAAACTAAAAGGTAATTAACAGGAACTTGGAAATTTACTATTATGTGAAAGTAAAACAGTACACTATTAAACAGCCAGTGGGTCAAAAAAGAAATTACAAACAAAAATTAGATGAATGAAAACAAAAGCAACATACCAAAGCTTCTGTGATGCAGGGTGAAGAGAGAAATGTATAGCTGTAAATGTAAACATTAAAAAAAGAAAGAAAGAAAGCTCTCGAGTAAATAACCTAACTGTATAACTCAAGGAATTAGAAAAAGAAACCAAAAGCTAGCAGAACAGAGGAAATAACAAAGACTAGAACAAAGATAAATAAAACAACAAATATAAAAATGAGGAGAAAATTCAACGAAAGTTGGTTCTTTGAAAATATCAACAAAATTGACAAACCTTTAGCTAGAGTAACTAAAAAAAATAAGAGAGAAGGCACAAATTACCAAAGTTACAAATGAAAGTAGGAACATTATCACTGATGTTACAGAAATAAAAAAGATTATAAAAAGCTGGGTGTGGTGGCACACACCTGTAGTCCCAGCTACTTGGGAGGCTAAAGTGGGAGGATCGCTTGAGCCCAGGAGTTGGAGGCCAGCCTGAGCAACATAGCAAAACTAATTATACAACAGTATTTTTATAATCTCATCATCGTCTCTTTAAAAAATTGTGTGTGTGTGTATAATACTATGGATGACAACAAATTGGACAACCTAAATGAAATGTACACATTCTCAGAAACACAAAACGTACCAAAACTGACTCAAGAAGAATCAGAAAATCTGAACTGACCTATAACAAGAAGACTGAATCAGTAATCAAAAATCTCCCAACAAAGAGGCTAAAACCAGATAGCTTTGCTGATCAATTCTACTAAACATTTTAAAAATAAAGTTTTATCAACTTGCAACATATGAAAATCAATCAACATAATACACTACATTAACAGAATAGGGAAAAAAATATGATCATCTCAACTGATTCAGAAAAAGCATGTGACAAAGCTCAAAACTCAGTAAACTAAAAATAAAAGGGCATTTCTTCAACATGATAAAGGCCATATATGAAAAACTTAACAGCTTACATCATACTCAATAGTGAAAGACTGAAGATTTTCCCTAAAATTAGAAACAAGATAAGGATGCCCATTATTGCCACTTCTATTTAACATAGTGTTAAAATTTCTAGTTAGAGCAATTAGACAAGAAAAAGAAATAAAAGACATTAAAATTAAAAGGAATAAGTAAAATTTTCTCTGTTTACATGATACGATCTTATAGAGAGAAAACCCTAAAAGATTGCACAAAAAAACTGTTAGAACTAATAAACTCAGCAAAGTAGCAGGATACAAAAATCAACACACAAAACCCAGTTACATTTCTATACACTAACAATTAACAATCCAAAAAACAAATTAAGAAAATAATTTAATTTACAATAGCATCTAAAAGTATAAAATACTTAAGAACAGAGTTGTGCACGGTGGCTCGCACCTGTAATCCAGGCACTTTGGGGTGCTGAGGTGGGAGGATAGCTTGAGGCCAGGAGTTTCAGACCAGTCTGGGTAACACAGTGGGACCCCATCGCTACAAAATATTTAAAAATTAGCTGGGCGGGGTGGTGCACACCTGTAGTCCTAGCCACTCAGGAGGCTGAGCCAAGAGGATCGCTTAAGCCAGGGAGTTGGAGGTTGCAGCAAGCTACGTTCGTGCCACTGCACTCCAGCCTGGGCAACAGAGTGAGACTCTGTCTCAAAAAAAAAAAAAAAAAAAAATTTAACCCAAAATTGTACATTGAAAACTACAAAAGATTACTCAAAGAAATTAAAGAAGAATGAAAACAGGGATTCAAACAAATACTTGTATGTCAATGTTCACAAGCATTATTCATAATAGCCAAAAGGTGGAAACAACTCCAGTATCTATCAACAGACAAACTAATAAACAAAATGTGGTATATAAAGACAGCTATAAAATTCAACTATAAAAGAAATGAAGTTCTAATACATGCTACAGCATGAATAAACCTTGAAAACATGCTAAGTGAAATAAGCCAGAAATAAAAGGACATGTATTTTATGATTCCACATATATGAGGGGCACTAAGACAATTAAGAATTTAGATAAGAGGCTGTTTTTAATTAACTAATAAGATTTATTTTATTTCATTCCTTAAAAAGTCAGAAAATATTGTATTAAAATTACTCACAATCCTATCTGTTCCCTATGGCTTCAATCTAGTTTACAACCTTGATTAACCTACATTTTTACAGTCAATGCTCTTTTAATAAGCCCTGTATTACCAACTTACCAAAACTCATGCTACCCATCCTGAATAAAACACGAATGACTAACGCAGAAGGATATACTGAATGCTCCCAACTAGCAAACCTGAACATATCTGTTCCCATAAGTTATATGTTTATATTAGGTGTATTTGTTCTCAAACCTATGGACACAAGTTGTACTTATTAATGTGACTGGCTGACTGAAACACTTTTTAAACTAATACAATGAATGCAAAAAAGAGTTGCTTCTAAAAATTACATTTATATTTTCTCTTTCCTTAGCCAGCTTCTCAGGAAATGTATACAAAATGTCTTGTAACCCCAGTTTACTTTTCTTCAGAACAGTCTGTCTGATAATTATCTGCTTCTACCACTAGATTATCCACTCCATAAAAGCAGGGACCTGTCTTATTTATGCTAGATTCCTAGCTATTATTAACAAAACAGTGCAAGACATGTAATAGGTGCTCAATAAATATTTAAATGATTTAGAAGGAGTCCTTCAAGATAAATTGTCTCATTTAATTAAAATGAGACAATTTGTACTCAGATTGAAGACTTTTTCAATTAACCACTGTTAAGACAGATCCTGTGTGTTCCTCTGTTCCCCAAATGAATTCTTACTTTATTTCAAATGCATTCAAACTGTTTCATTCAAGAATACTTCATATGCACACTCCTCACCACTACTCATGAGAACCCTAAGGAGGAAATGCAACCTATTTCCAATCCCAACAGCAGTAAATTATCCATTTAGTTCTTTCTAAAGTTAAGAGTATGAGAACTTGTTAATAATCAGTGCCAAAAATCCATGAAACGACACCTAAAAACCATTTTCTGTTTTTCTTCAAATTTCACTTAGGAAATTAATGCGCTCCCTTATCAGGAAGTGAGGAGGGAAACACTTCGGTATTCAAATAAAATCTTACAATTCTCCTTTTAGATGAAGAATCCCCCTTCTAGTGTTTTCCAAATCTTACACCAGAACAGTTTCTAAATCTTTTTTCACTGAAAGCAAAAAAAATCTGTTAATTAGATTTGTCAAAATTCTGACTGTCTTTGAAATCAATTTTTAACTATATAAAATTTTAATAAGTCCTTGGTTATTGTGAAAACAGCCTAGAATACTAAGATAGGAAAACTGCCACAGGGTCAGAAATCATTCCAGCTAATATTACAAAGATTGTACATATTACAAAGATTGTACATACTACTTCATTCTTTAAACAAACACTAAAATTGGTCATGTTGAAAATGCAACTGAACAGAGCAGAAAATAAATTTTAATAAGGTATGATGGTAATGAAAAAAGATAATGGCAATGAAAAATGAATTTTTAGGTTTTAAATTGGACCAAGTTACATTCAAAAACAATAAAATCATTGCAGTTAGGAATATATACATAACAAAATTTTTAAAAAGAATAAAACTCAGAAAAAGGTTACCTTTGCTTTTTATTTTTTTGAACTATAATATATACACTTGGGTTTGAACAAACAGAAAATTAATGGAATGATGCAAAGCAGCCAAACCACAGTAATGTTAGTTACCTCAGGGGAAAACACTGTTGGTTATTGTAAAAGACTTATAAAAGATTTTTATAATAATTTCATATTAAGTATCTTTTACAATGGTAGAGCATATTAGGTTTTGTGCTGGAAGAATTTTTCATTATAAAATATCTGACACCTCATTATCAAAGAGAAATATGTAATCAATTTCCAAAGGCTCATATCAAAGATAATCAATTATTGCACAGCAGATACAGCTTGTTGAAAACCTACTCTGTATCATTGTTAGATGCTGTATACGTATTCATAAGCCTCACAACAACATTAAGTATTTTGCACAAAGCCAATTATACCGAAAAAAATCAGCATCAACCTGGCCCCAAAGTCAGTGAACCATGGTATTTTCTTCAACATTGTGCCTAACAGTACTCATAATCTAACAGAGTTTCAAGTGGGTCCTATAAAACATAAA
>NW_012137191.1:13519640-13529462 GCF_000956105.1 Propithecus coquereli
GAGACCCTGTCTCAAAAAAAAAAAAAAAAAAAAAGAATAGCTACCTCTCTAGGCTGATGAATGTTTCATCTCCACCTGTCCTTTCCTCTAGGGAAAAAAGGAGTTTAGTTTAATCTACTAAATATTGTGCTTACAAAAAAAGAGAAAATAAAATGTATAACTTCTACGTTTCTTTATGACTTAAGAAAGCAATAGAAAGTAAGTAGATTATGATCAAGGACCAAAAATTCTAAACTCCAGCTACACAATCTAAACTCTAGCTCTGCTGTGCTTTGGTTTTTGTAACCACTTAATGGCTGTATAACTGCACTAAATTACCTCTATGCACATTCTAATGTTTCCCAAAATCCTCAATGTAAAATAATAGCAACAGAATATGGTACACATATTTTCTTCTGTTACATGTCCTTGAGGGTAAAAATTATATCTTATTCATCCACTAAAGTACCTTAAAAATGTGATGCAGCCATTTACTAAGTATTTATTAAACCTTTAAATTTATGTTCTTCCCTATATCTCAACGGATTTGAACTTACTGAAATGAAACTTCATGTTGGTATCAGAAGTTATACTGTTTCAACACACTGAATTAGGGCAGATTTTGGTTAACCCTTTTGCTTAAGTAAATCAACTAAAACGAATGACTTAAAAATGTTTATATTCCATCTGAAAATAGAACATGTGCATTTCTTAATACTCTGGAACTAATTACTCACCTGAGACCATGGTCTGTGATCTGGTAACATCCAGACAGACTGAGAAACAGAAGTACACGTCCAGTCTCTTGATCAGATTTTTCACTCCCAAAGTAAATTAAGTCTTTTCCCCTAGGCAGTCTAGTCCTTGATGCTTTTCCGCACATTGCGGAAGACTCTGGGAGTGCTGACATAGTTCTTAAAGCTGTTCCTGTACAACAAAATGAATGACCACAATATGCAAAGGCTGGAGAAGCACAATGCTGCTGCCAACAGACACTAGTCCTTAGTCCAACAATATCCTTACTGTAACAACAAGAGGTGGAACAACTAAAATTGGATGCTGTTTCCATTACACAAAGACTTTCGACATTTCTATGTCTCCACTCTACAGCATCTTCAATATCAGCCAAATCATCAGCATCTAACATCCATACATAAGGAGAAGTGAAATTTTCAGCAGAAACAGGCTTAGTCCAGGGGTGTTCATTATCTATTTCTTCTCCAATGCCCTTGTTAGTTAAATCGTGCAAACAGGCATACTGCTTGGTGGACTGCATGGTAATGTCTTTATTTTTCCACATAGTTGAAGTAATTTTGCTTGTAGAAGTTTTCAAAAAGCCACTCTGATGAGATGTCAGAGTTCCAAGAGCTCTGGAAATCTTCTCTAGGGCCGTATCGGTGATTTTCTCACAACCAGACAGATCCAGATGCCGAAGTCTCTGGCAGCAACCAAGCCAAGACCAACTATAATTTAGAGGTAAAAAGAATATTAATGGATATTGTTAAATTCTTCAAAAACATTTGACTATACGTATGTAGATGAAAACTAGAAGAAAGATTTTATATCTAATATAATCACTTAAACATTTACTGAATATCTATTGTCAGGTGCTATTTTTGATGCCAGGAACACAAAAATATAATGAGAGTAATTAGTAACTAAGAGTATTTATTACTAACCTAACAGGACAGGATGGGAGAGGGATAAAGATGCTAGAGACTTAAGTTTATCATTCTATAAGTAACCAGTAGAGGAGAGGTTGCCTACACATGAAAGAAAGAGAATAACTAATGATTAACAGAGGAAAATCCAGAAGTAACAAGCTCTAGGAATTGGTAGAGCATTAGCCTTAGGCAGAGTAGAGGATACCTCTCCCACTGAAAGAGGAAAAAAGATGCTGATATAAATGCTAGGGTGGGAAAGAGGAAGTGAGCTAGAATACAGGAGAAATTGGTGGTATCAAAGAAAATACACTCTTTGAAGAGTGTAGCTTTAACAAAGTGACACTATTTCAGAATAACTGTGAAGAATGTAAGAGAGAGCTTTGCCAAGTGGCCCTTAGAGCCCAACTAAAACTAAAATTTCTTAAAAACATAATACCAACCTACATGGTTGCACAGCAAGGCTCAAAGGCCTAGTACACAATATAGGACTATAGAGAATTTAAGATGATACTAATAGGAGTTTTGGATCAGCCGGGACTTGTGAACAAGAGGAAAAGAATTGGAAGGTGCTATCCAGTTACAGCCATACATGACTGAGATTTGGTAGTAAAAAATAATAGTATGATTAAACTGCAATTATATAAATGAGAAATTATAGAACAATTTTTTCTTATATTTAAATATTTAAACACAACTAACCTGTCAAATGCAGAATCTGAAATGTCAGTTTGGGTAAGATCCAGATGCTCCAGGTTAGGACAAAGCTCTAAAATCTGCCTAACCTATGAGAGGCGGGGGGCGGAAATTGTCATTATCAAGATCTGTAGACTTTTAATTAGATAACAAATAACTATTAGTATATACAATCCAATGATTCTCAAAAGTCTGTGTCAAAAAAAAAAAAATCACTTTAACAGTGCACTAAAAATATTCTAGGCTCAAATCCTTGAGAATCTTTTTTAGTAGTTATGAGAATAAACTCAAGAAATTTACATTTTTAAGGAATACCCAAGGAGATTCTGATGTAGGAAGTCACAAGATACACTTTTATAAAACAGTGATTTCCTCTCACTTGCCCATATTACATGCCTTACATATTATAAACAATCACATAAAACTGGGTTTCATCACTTGAAACTAAATAAAATGTTTAGCCTCTTATAGTCTCAGTTTCCTCATCTATAACATGTAGGCAGTATCTATGCTACAAAGATTGTGAGAACTGAAATGAAATAACATGAAAGCTAACAGAGTATGCCTACTCATGGGAAGGCACTCGATAATTGGTTTTTTTCCTTAATTAAACTCAGGAATAAGCAAATCAAAGTTATATATTGCAATTTTTCTTAATATCCCAACTAGTGCTAATTTATACATACCATTTTGCTGGAAACTGCAGAGCTGTATGCTAACACTAAAGTTTTTACAGAAGTACCAACATATGGTAGAATATTATGAATTAAGCCATGGAGTAAACGTTTTTCCATTTGTGCAATGCTGATAGCAATAGATTCCTCTGCAGACTCTTCTGTAAAAACAAATTTAAAAGTCTAAGAACTTGGTACACTAATTATAATTAGGCTACTCAAGGACATACCAAATCATTAAATATGAAATACTTTGCTATCCTTACACTCCCTTATGTAAGTAATTTCATTTTTAGGTAATGAAAAGTTTTGGAAAAAACTGTGAATACTGAAAGAATAGTAAAAGTTCTCCAAGAGATCAGAATATATGATATATCAAAACAAAAATGATCCATAGTGAAAGCACCATCAGTTATTCTACCTAAATAAAAAGGACATGGAGCTAGAAGAGATTTGCAACTCAACCAAATTAGCCTGATGATAACGAATCAAGCAAAGAAAGGTACTTTAGAATTTTTAAGACGTTGAAAATAAGTTTGCATCTTACTTAGCTTCTGTAAAGCTTGGATGTTTATAATAGGATGCGCTACTGTAACAACAACCGCAATGAAAAAACTACAAACTCCAATTTGATACAGCAAAAACACACTACACTAAAAAGAATGAACTAATAATTTTATTGCCTTTCTCAGGATCCTAATAATATTATGCTTACCTAAAGACCTAACATGAAACGTCTCTAAACATAAAGGAGTTTAACAAAGTTAAGGAAGTCTCATTTAAAACAAAACTGAGTACAGCTGACAAAAGGAATGTAAGTAGAAAGAATAATTACTAAATTTGCTACCCCCATAATATCATGAAATTAAAAAAAATGAATTTGCTACTAATGGTTCTTTGTTTATAGATATTATCCTAAATTCCTCCTTTACCCAGATATATATGTAAAATATAAAGAGATTAAAAATTACTTTAATGAACTCTATTTATTCTATTTTATTACCAAGCCATTCTTTTGTTTCAATGGCTTTTAGTATCTAAATGTGTACTACTTACTGTGAAATCTTTCATTTTTTTCAGTATATAATAGTTGTACATATTTTGGGGGTACATGTGCTATTTTGATGCCTGTATATAATGTGTAATGATCAAATCAGGGTAATTGGGACTGTGAAATCTTTAAAAAAAAAATTACACATTCTATGAAAAATAACTTCTCTGCAAGACTAGTAAAGACAGCTAAACTGGAAAAGCACTGAAGTAGATGGCAGATCCAAAGTTTAGTCTTAAATCCACTAATCAACAGAACAGATTTATTATCTTTAAAAGGCTCAATTTTGGCCGGGCACAGTGGCTCACGCCTGTAATCCTAGCTCTCTGGGAGGCCGAGGCGGGAGGATTGTTTGAGCTCAGGAGTTCGAAACCAGCCTGAGCAAGAGTGAGACCCCGTCTCTACTAAAAATAGAAAGAAATTAACTGGACAACTAAAAATATATAGAAAAAATTAGCCGGGCATGGTGGTGCATGTCTGTAGTCCCAGCTACCCGGGAGGCTGAGGCAGGAGGATCGCTTGAGCCCAGGAGTTTGAGGTTGCTGTGAGCTAGGGTGACGCCACGGCACTCTAGCCCAGGCAACACAGTGAGACTCTGTCTCAAAAAAAAAAAAAAAAAAAAAAGGCTCAATTTTTATAGTATAAACCTTTCCTTTTCAATATTGAAGGAAAACAACAGTTTTCACCTTGGCTATCTTTAATTTTTGAGACATATACACTGAGTTTGGTATAGACTTCAAAATTCTTATCATGGGTATTATGAATTTTCTAGAATAAACAGAGTCTTAAGTTGACATCTGAGCAAAGACCTCATCTTCTTCAGGTCTTTGTTCAAATTTTTTCAGGGGACCTTAACTAACCACTCTATTTAAAACTGTAACTTCTTTCCCCACTTCCTGGCATGCTTTCCCTTCTTTATTTTTCTCCACACCACTTATCATCATCTAACATAGCATATATTTTACCTGTGTTTATTATCTGCCTCCCCACTTCAAATTTTAAGCTGAACAAGGCCAGGGTTATTTTTTTTCCATTTTATCTTTATAACTTTCATACCTAAAACAATGCCTGCCATAGGTAAGCACATCATCAAATCTAATTGGAATAGAACTCTTCCTTATATAGTACCTCCCAAACTTTTATTTATACCAAAATGTAGCATCTTCATTTCATAAAAATGAACTACTTTTCCTGCTGAAATAATAATCTTTATACTTACAGTTCTTACTTTTCATATGTTTAGTTCTTTCACCAGACCAGATTAGCTTTCTTAAGTGGGCAGTTTTATAAATAAAATTTCCTATAGTTTCAGTTTCACCAAGTAGAAAAATACCTCGTTTGTTAATTTTTTACTATTTCATCATCTTTTAGTAATTATCATCTAGAATAGTATCGAAGACAGAATTTGTCTTCCTCTTCATACTCCCAAAAAGCATCTCTCTGCACCTCTATTATATAGCACTTTTCATTATGTACCTTAAAAATTACATATTCTAAATTTGCCCCCATTTGTGAGTTATTTAAGGGTAGGAATAAAGTCTTATTCACCCTGAACTCTCAATGCTCAATGAATAGCTACACTAGTTTTTATAATTCCTTACCATTTACAAAAACTCTGCATATATATATATATATGTATATATATGTATATTACTTCATTCTACAACAACCTTATGAGGCAAGTGTTATGAATGTTTACAAATCCAGTAAGTAGCCTCGACAGCTTCATCCTCCTTCCTCTGGGCCACAGATGACCCAATCAATAAATGCTGCTCAACTGATCATTTAAAATGGCCCTAAAACACATATTGTAAACTATAAAGTACTATAATGAATGTACATTATTTCCATAAGGAAAAAGACATCATTTTCTAATTTTTTATTTTAATATAAAAACAAACGGGAAACAACCCTATATACATTTTTTAAAATCTCAAAATTTTAAATTTTCTTATTATTCCTTCAAATTTTAAGTAGTAAGGCTTAGAAATACCAGCTTCTTTAGAAAACACAAAAACACATAAATCTTAACACCTAATGATTAGAAGTACTTAATATAACAGCAATTATTAAAACAACACATCATAATTTTAATTCTAAACATGCTTACCAGATTCATCTATGTCAGCATCTTCATCCCATTCATGAAAAGCACGACTTTCATCTTTCCTATTTTTCACCCATTCCTCATCAGGTTCAGTATCAAGTTCAGTTGCAGGACCACTGTACCAGTCACCTACTCAATGAATAAACAAATAAAAACAAAATAAAATTAGACTGCCTGTCATTATAAAACTAACCTATTTACAATAAAAACTCTCTACACACAGAAAATACTTGAGCCCTGGGCAATGGGCCAGGTATTTTTAGAAATATTTAATGATGGTTAAAAAAAATAAAACTAAGTAAGTATTGGATTCAATTTCAGACATACTGAAAAGAACTATGACTATGTGGGTTCAATTAACAATAATAATTAATTAACCAATAGTTCATATTTTCTCAAAGTAAAAACTTTCTCAAACTATAGAAATAGAATAACTACAAAAATTTACATAGTCTGCTATGTACCTGCTTTGTAGCTACTCTCTATACAAGAAGTTTTTCAATTGTCTTTTACAGTAATAAGCTTAATTGTTATAATCACATCTATAAGAAAAGTAATTATCAATAATCTTGCATACAATTTTAGAAATCATTGAAAACAACATAACATTTTCCCCTACTGTGGCTTCATACTAGCTGCTGCAACAGCCCCATTATGATAGCTAATAAACAAAAGGAGGCAGAACCTTCTACTCTGTAGTGAATCAGTCAGCAGTTCAGAAATAGGTGGGAACAGAAGTCAAAGGTAAAGATAAAGGTAAAGCTAAACCATAAATTCATAGTTTGAGGAGAATGTGTTACAACTAACTTACATGATAGCAAAGTGAGAGATAATGTAGAATTAATTTATTGAACTCTTAACATTACATCTAAACTAGAATTTCTCAACCTTGACACTATTGACATTTCGTGCCAGGCAATTATTTGTTGTGGGGGACTGTCCTATGGATTGTAGGGTGCTTAGTATCAACCTTGGCCTCTACCCACTAGATACCAGTATAATACCCAAATATGGACAAATATAAATGTCTCCAGACATTTCAAATGTCCCCTGGAGGGGAGTAAGAATTAATTCTGATTGAGAACCACTCAAAACAAATACAATAAAAAATAAATAACCATTTTTATTGGAATTTTTGTTTAAACATATTAAAAACAGAAAAAAGCATATTTAAGATTTGAGTGACTTCACGGAAGTTAGCACAGCATTATCACATTTGACATTCATATCAAATCGTATCTAATTATGTATTCACAACTAATTCTTAAAAATAGCTGGACAAAAAAGTAGTTGATACACCCATGTTCGCCTTATTTCACTTTTCACTCAGTATTTCATTATCTTAAAATTAATAGAAAGAATTATTCCACATAAAAATAACAATTCTAATCATTTAGATCATGTAAGTTTACCTAGTACTACAAATAGCTTCACTCAAAATAACATTAAATATCTAATAGCTTATCTTAAAAGTGCTATATATTATTGTGACAAATAAAACTGCTTTTAAATCAGATTCATAATTTAAATCAGATATAAAGCCACAAACAGAAATCTACAAAAAAAAATTAATGTGAATTTTAAGGCTAATACTCACCTAGAAGAAATTGTTTTAATTCAGTGACAGAAAATATATGCCAGATTAGTTGCATGTACCCCATAACTGCATTACACGTTTATGAAAAGAAAATTTTAACTGTTCACATGTGAAAGTAATGTACCACAATGTAATTAATTAATATGAAATTATTATTTAGAGAATGAGGCATTACCAATCACAAAAAAAGATGTTAAAGATAGATTCACAGTTATTTTGAGCCACCACCAAAACCAAGCCATAATGGTATCTCATATTTAAATTTTACAAAATTTATTGTGTTTTTAAAATACTCCTATAATCTAATTATGTAAAGCTGTTCTGAAAACCTATTAATTTCATTTTTAATTTATAATTAGGGAAAATTCCATAGTCAAGGGTAGGAAGAGCTAGCTTAATGAATCCCCATGTACCCATCACCTATCCTCAATAATCAACATTTTGCCTATCTTTTTGCATTTCTTCCCCAGACTATTTTTTCCTAATTATTTTAAAAGAAATGTCAGACACCACATAATTTACTGATGAATGCTTCAGCATTGTTAGCTTTTCAAACATGTCAACCAAGAGCACATCAGCTAACTATAAAATCTACTTTTTGGTCAACCTCTCAGAGATCCCCCTCCCTGGCTTTGCTTATTAATGTCTATGAGTATTCATCTAGAAAAATAGATGCAAATATTGTTAAAACAAACTAAAAGTCTCATTTACCTACCTCTGGCCCAATGAACAGGGTAAAGATGTTTCCAAAGAGATCCAGTTTTTGTCAGCTGAGACCATTTAGTGCTTACTTGACTGCAACGACACAATTCTTGAGGATTAAGATAACTGAAAATTGACAGCATTACCTCAGGAGGAAGATGGGTTATACCTGTTGAATGTTCTGACACTTCTGCTTCTGAAATAAGAAAGAAAAAGTTTAGCAGTAAAGGCTAGAAGAGCAAATGCAATAAGAAATTACAATTACATTTCTATAAATAAAATTCAGTGCCTGAAGTCAATTTCTTCCTGCTTGCAAGATGTGGAAAGGAAATGACATGTATTAGAGGTAACATGGGGGTGTTAAACTTGTTAAGAACCAGCAGGGTTAAACTGTCATGGCCCAAATCATACTTCATCAGTAGGAACTACAATAGCGAACACAGAACTAACTTCCTCTTATGAAGGCGTCACAGAAAAAACAATACTCACTTTGTAGCCTAAGTAGCATCATTTGAAAAAGGAACAAAACAGGTTATACAGCTTTAAATCAAAAGTGTAGAGTCAGTCGGATTATGAGATCTTCAAGGCATTTTTAATGACACACACAAATCTTACAATGTTTTCCATTCATGCATTATGACTCCTGTCAGTACTTTTCTTGTGTTCCCTCTTTGATTTTCACATTTCATACAAAAGATCTGTGAAATCTGACTTCCTTAACCTATAGGTGCTTTAATCTACTTATATTATTTATGTTCCAGTTGAGACAACAAAATGTAAATATTTTTGATGCTGTTATACATTGATAAAGAATCTTTTATCAGTAATTATTGTAGAAAAGTCATTGGATATTCAATATATTATTTCAGTAATAATTTTCCGAAATAAAAATGAAAATGAGATGTTAGAATATAAAATACAAAATATTCATCATCAGAGTACTACAAAGAATTTGAGTACCTTGTATATCTGATTTGTCTTCATGAAGCAACTTAAAAATGCTATGATCACATTCTTTAAACTACCACTTTTAAAATACCAAATATTTTAAACATAATAAAGCCATAATTTGCTTTGAAGGAGTGGGAAAATTAAATGCAGTAAGTGTGGTGCTTTTAAATCCCATGTTATAATTACAATTAAACCAGACACAACAGGTCTTAGCTTGGTCTTTAAGGTACAAGCTACATTTCAAAGTAAAGCACACAAGCTTTATGAGTTTAATTATAGCTTAACTTATAAAATCATTTTTGTTTCAACATGTATCTCGCCTACTTTGTTAAATACGAGAAAAGGACCAAGTTCAAAATATTATAAGCTATTTTAACAGGAACACCATTACTGTCACCAATCTT
>NW_012137191.1:13532757-13534569 GCF_000956105.1 Propithecus coquereli
ATTGACAAATAGCAAAGTGCTCTCTGTACTTTTTTTAGTATAAAAGATGTCCGTAAAACAACAAGCTTTGAATTTCATTAGTAATGTGATCTCTTTCTTTTTAAAAATGTCACAAACAGTCTAAAAACAGCAAGTATCTGCATAAAACTTCTATTGATTTTGCTTCTTATTTATATAATTTCTATATGTCTATTCTCTTAATATATCTCCAAGCCTATTATACTATATCATTACAGAACCCCTTTAAGGTTATCTTGTATATCCTTCAATTAAATTCAGAATTTAATAAACCCGTAAACAACATAGTTTTGAACTGTGAAGGTCCACATAGATGTGGATTTTCTTCTGCCTCTGCTACTCCTGAGACACCAAGACCACCCCCTCCTCATTCTCCTCCTCAGTCTACTCAATGTGATGACAAGGATGAAGATCTTCATGATGATCCACTCCTACTCAATAAATAGTAACTATATTTTTTCTTCCTTATGATTTTCTTGGTAACATTTTCTTTTCTCTAGTTTGCTTTATTGTAAGAATACAGTATATAATATATATACTAAGTAAGTGTTGACTGTTTACGTTATCAGTAAGGCTTCTGGTCAACAGCAGTAGCCTATTAAGTAGTTAAGTTTGGAGGTAGTCAAAAGTTATGAGAAAGTTAGAAGTTATATATGGACTTTCAGCTGGGTCAGATATTGGCACCCTAACCCGTGTTGTCCATGGTCAACTACACCTGCTGCTAACATTATCCTGACAGAAAGTCATATACATTAATGTCAACACTTCTAAAGGGAAGGAGCTCAGTACATCTTGAAGTAAATCATTCAAATTCTGGGTAACTCTAAACAGCTAAAAAGTTCTTCCTCATATGAACTAAGATCACATCTCCCTGTAACTTATTCATCACTTCTATATCAGCACCCTCTCAACTTAAAACATGTGGAAAATATACAAAATAATGAAAACTTTAAAAATATGGGAATATTCCATCCCTACTGAGTCCTCTTGAGTCCCTTTTCTTGAACTAATTTATTCGACTGCTTCCCAATATTTAATCCAATGTCCCATTCTCTTAGGATTTTACACATTTTCCCTGAGCATATCAAGACAGCTTCCATTTCCACTTATATGCTAATTATCAAATTTGCTTTTCCATACCAGATCATTTATCTGACCTTAAAATCCCTCTGACTCCTCCTATTAATAAATGCCCACCTGGATTACACAGCAATTCAAACCTAACCTTTCCAGAATGGATCTTTTTTATGTCTCAACCCTCTTCTATATATCCTAGAAAGTCAGGCTCAATTTTCATTCTTATTTCTTTTGTCTTTCCTCTTTCCTCCTCCCTTTATATACAATCACTACATTCTATCAATTTTATTTCCTACATAATTCTCGAGTCTGACCCCTCCTATTTCCGCTAGTCACAACTTTGGTTTAGATCTTACTGAAGAGGTATTCATGTTAACATATGATATAAAATTCAAAGAATATAAAGGAATATTCAATAAAAAAGTAAATCTTCCTTCCATTATTCGCCAGTGCCCTACCCCTACCAAACCTCCCACCTCCCCACCAAGTAGCTGCTGAGTATTTATCTAGAGATTACTAGAATGATTTTTTTATTATGATCTTCTTCTTTGAGTCTTTTCTTTCCCTTCACCCCATCCTCCTCCCTGCTGCAGAACGGCCTTTCTAGAACATAAATCTCTAACGGCACGTGGTTTGACAGAGCTATAACTTAAGCCTATGCTTCACCCAGCCAGAAGGGGAATAAACTAAGATCAAATTTCAAATATCCTATAAGAC
>NW_012137191.1:13534619-13536928 GCF_000956105.1 Propithecus coquereli
AAGATAAGAATAAAAAATGAGGAAATAGTCCATTAAGAAAAAAGGCGGGCATTTTATTTGTACTTCTAATTTGTACTCTCGAAGTAACTGTACACAAAAAAACTCTGCCTCTCATAGTCATTTTGCTGAATATTACTGGATATAAGCTGAAAGAATGACACATAGGAAAGGATGGAAAATAAACTATAAACATAACTGATTTTGAAAACCAATGAAAAAATACAAAGAAAGATAAAAGCAGCCACTATACTTCAAAAATGTTCTGTATAATGGCAGCTTTCAACAATTTTGAATATGCGTACATAAATTCATTAAGAAACACTATATTGCATATGTCCCAGTTATGTGACATATTTATCATAGACAACACTATATTCTAAAATAGAAACTACTGCCTTCGACTGAATTTACACATAAAAATAAACACCTTTAACTGACAATACAAGCCTGACTTATCAAAATCTACAGTTCCTATCAACAAGATGTCAATGACCTTAGAACTAATAAACTGTTCTCTATCTATATATATGAATCTCACCTTTATCTGACTTTTCATCCACAGAATATTTAAAAAACTTCTGTCGCTCTTCAGCTTGATTCCACAGGCTAAGACCTCTAAGGAGTTCTGCAGTATCCTTCTGAGAGCAGTGTTGTGCAATCACTTTCTTTTTAATATCCTTAAGTTCTTCATAGGTAAAATATTCCATTAACATGGGCTGAAAAACCTAAATTAAACAAAATATCCATAAGGAAAGGTGCTTCATTAGTTTTGTTTGACTCTACACTTTTTAAATTATTATGGCTCAAGTGTAGTATTATGACCATATATCTCAGATAGAAATTTTAGTTGTTATCACTGAGTTAATTTATCTAAAAATTGCAGAGAAGAATATCACAAAAAGATCTTTCTTGCTAAGATTTCTCCAGCTAATAAGTTAATCCCTAAACAATTTTAAAGCATCAGGATCAGAAGGTTTTTCCCTCACAGAGCTTGTCAAACACTCCTAATCATTCTCTTATTGTTAGATATTTAGATCAGTTAATTGCCTTCTGGTACTACAGTAACTGAACTCTACCCAAACCAGGCCTCTACCTCAAATGAGACTGGTACCCAGTATACTGGAATATGAAAGGCAGAGCTCTACTGAAACCCTGAACTATTCACTAGTGTTTCTGGATTTTGAAGATGTTTCTTCAAATCATTATTTTAATACAGTGGTACTATGAGAATTATCTATGGAGATTTCTTCTGTAAAACAGATGCTTAAGTTTCAACCTCCGATTTATAGAATTAGAATCTTTAGAAGCAGAACCAAGGCTTTTTATGGTTCTACAGATAATTCTGATGGGCATCACAGATTAAGAAACACTGCTCTAGTAACTCAGTGATTTTAGTGTTTGCTGTTTATTACAATGAGTTGGAAGGCCTTAAAAAAATACCCATGCCAATACCTCCCACCAGAATTAATTTTGGTTTGATTGGTCTGGACAGGGCTTAAGAAGTAGGGTTTCTTTTATTAATACCAATCTGATTATAAGGTGAAGTTACAGCTGAAAATTGCTGTAGTAACTGATTTACAGCTGAACAGGTGTCCAGTTCCTCATAAAACAATTTCTCTATTTCCTACCCTGTCGTTCATCTCATGTTAGAAAAAGAAGATAAAGGGAAAATGTTTTGCCCATACATTCAGTGATATCCCAATATAAGTGTATTAGGCATGAGACTTAAAGCCACCATTTAATTACTAAAGTTTATGACTGAAAAACACTAAAAACTCTTTAAACTTAGCATGAAAATACAAAAAATATTAAAAAGTTTAAAGAATCCTCTAAAGATTCTGAAAAGACATCAGGGCAACATAAAAAGTTATTAACATTTAACACAGTGCCACTTACGGATAAGAAAATAAATATTTCTTAAATATACAAATCCAATCATTTATTTAATGAAAAGCAACAACCTTTCTGAAGGAATAAAACTAATGTTTTTTTCTTTAGTTTTTCTTCAGTTCCCAAAAGGAAATGAGGGCTTCTCTCCATCAACCAGATATATCTTCCTATACATTGTTTTGAAGAGCCTCTAAGGCAAAATAGTATTTTAAGAGTTTTATTACTCTAGCCTGGGCATGGTGGCTCACACCTGTAATCCTGGCACTCTGGGAGGCTGAGGCGGGAGGATTGATCAAAGTCAGGAGTTCAAGACCACCCTGAGCAAGAGCGAGACCCTGTCTGTACTAAAAATAGAAAGAAATTAGCTGGACAACTAAAAACATATACAAAAAATTAGCCAGGCATGGTGGCGCATGCCT
>NW_012137191.1:13539441-13562372 GCF_000956105.1 Propithecus coquereli
GTTTATTCATTCATAGTAATAATTTTACCTTTGGTTACCATTAACTACACTGATAGATCTCCTTTAAGAGTTCAGCAAATGTTAACAAAATGTAACAATTTTACGGTAATTAAAATTTCAATTTACAAAAACAACTTTAAGCTTTGGTGAAGAGCATTCATTATAAAATTTTATTAAACGGTAATAAAGAGGTAACTGACAAAGACTCTTACCAAACCTCCAAACCTGAGTCAGGCTTCTCTTGAGTCCTCCTCTTCTCAACTAGGTCTAACCTTAGACTCGGTCCTTGGCACACTAAGTCCAGTTTTAGCAAGAATCCTGCTGAGTTAGTTTAGCAAAAATTCCCCACCCTTGGCATCTGACCACCCTCAATATCTGATCCAATTCCTTATCCCCCACCCTCAATATCTTATCACCTGACTGATTTTCAGCAAGAAATTTTATAGAGTCAGCCTATCAGGAATCCCCCTGGCCTTGATGTTTTCTCTCAGTAATTTTTCACCTACTGATTCCCACCCTGCTCCATGGCTATAAAACCCCTATTTGTCCTTACTGTATTCAATGATGAGCCCAATCTCTCTCCCCTACTGCAAAATCCCCACTGCTGCAGTCTCTCTTGAATAAAGTCTTCCTTACCATATATTTAACTAGTGTCATGAATTAATTTTTTCTTTACGTTACGGTGCCTGTGACTCAGATAGTATCAGATTCATCGTGGGATTGCCAGACCTTTCAGCAAGTATTCCAAGCGTACACCTTTGTCTTCATTCCTGGCTAATTGGGGATCTAGTGCTCCAGCTGACAGTTCACTGAAGCACAGTAAGAACAGATACTGACACTTAAAGTTCTAAGTCTACTCTCTGAAGCTGACTTAGATGTCCAGGCTTCTTTGTTTGAAAGGTACCTACTGGGCTGGAAGTCTTTCTCCTTGACTCTTTAGAGTGAGGGTTTATTCCCAGACTCTAAGACCTGGTCCTGGTCTAGAAAGATTTTTTTTCCTAGCTCTTTGTTTCAAGTGAGGGCTCACTCCTGGCCTGGAAATTTTTTCCCATCTTTTTGTAAGGCCTCTCTACTCCATCTGGTCCTCCTTCTCCCACGGGAACTTCTCAGTAAACTCAAACTCTGTTCTTGAATCCCTGCAACAATATGCTTCACCACTATGGAGCTAACTCTACTTCCTTTCATGCTGTATTACTTTACTAAGGATAACTTGGAACTTCACTGGCTTCTTTGGAAAACTAAGTCTTCACCCTTCCCATTGCTTCTGCTTCTCCTTCCTTTTTTCCACCCGCAAACTTCCCTTCAGCTCCCTTGAATCCTTTAATATGTCCCTTTTTAAACCTCTAGCTCTCCATTCCTCTGTCCACCCCAGATAGACTTTTTCCTTTCTCCTAAAGGCCCTAAATGCCCTACAGTCACTTGAACTTTGGGCCCCCTACCCCCATTGGGGCTTACAAGAGACTTAGGGACCCTCAGAAGCAACTGCCTGAGGCCGAAAAGAAATACTACTTGTCCTTGTTGTATTCAGAGTCAAGCCCAATATCTCTCCCCTACTGTAAGCCCCCACTGCATGCTTCCCTCTTGAGTAAAGTCTTCCTTGCTGTCTTTAACAAGTAACAAAATAATTTTTTTCTTTAACATAAAGTCATTTACTATACAATGCTAACATGTTTTACCAATGACATACCAGAAGATGGCGCAAATTGTGATAGTTTAAATAACCCATGTTTGCAACTCACCTTAACATTCTTCAGTCCCTTTTCAAAGAGGCTAAGCATCTCAGAGAGTTTATTGTCAGAATGTACATTATAAATGGTCTGGCTGCGTTGTTGAAGCAAACCGATAATGTATTCATTTTCAATCTGCTCATGCATTTTGAACTCCTTGAAAGTAGCATACAAAGACTGCAGAAGAGCACGGAAATCGTTGTTGTTGGAAAAATTGGTTTTAGACAGCTGAATAAAAATTTAAAAAGAAAGGCATAATCAATACATGTAAATATGTACCAGTAAGAAATATTCAAATGCATCCCTGTTTACTTTTGCACATAGCAAGATACTTCCCTAAAACTTGGTTACATTAAAGTACAAGTAAAGGTAATTCATAAATTAACAAGTTATACTGTTATCATTAAAAAGTCCACTAGGCCAGGAAGATGGTGGTTTGCATTCTGAAGGGCCTGCTGATATACAAAAATGATGCATACACAGATCACATAGTTTCTTTAAATGAAAAGGATTAAATCAGGTCCCCTCCCCTTTACTACCAAGATGACAGTAATCTGTTCAGGAAATAATTATAAAACACTGAGCTATTAGAACATTATTAGATAACTCTAGGGGAGTTATTCTCTTTTAAAGAAAACTGAGATAAACACTTAGCATCTTATATAAGAAATTATCTACTTTTCTTAACTGGAAGCACTGTAATAGTGCAATGTGGAAACAGTACAGCAGAACATGAGAAAGTAAATGCACTTGAAAACACACACACAAAAAAACATCAAGAAACATACACTATATCTTCTTCAATTCTAGTATTCAACAACAGAAAACTACTATTCTGATGTAACTTTAATTTTTTACACTTACTGGAAAATTAAATTCTAATGTTTAAAATGTACATATTATCAAGAAACTTGCTTCAAGTTAAAATTCAAAGCAAAATTCAAGCCCTCCATTACCTACTATACTAAATTTACCTTCTATTATATCAATTCCAATTTCAAAATTCATTTTAAAGGGGGAAACCTGATTCGGCTAAATACAACAAATAGGTAAAGGAAAGGGGAAAAGTACTAACACCATACTTCCTAGACTTGCTTTCTAAAGTATGATCTAGTATTCCTGAAATGGAGCACAGTCTAAACTGTCTTATTGCCTGTTCTCAGCAAGAATTGTAGTCAGATGACAGAGCATCAAAACAGATAACATACAAACTCCTAAAGCAAAGTTATTCCACTATATATAACAGTTAACTAAGTATCATCTATAAAAGGCAATAGAGATTAGGCATTAAGAGTCATTTATAGAGAACCAGTTATAGAGCCAGATTCCCTAGGATCAGATCCCAGTTCTACCAATGATTTAACTGCATAACCCTAGGCAAGTTACTTTTCACTCTCAATGTCTTAGTCTCTTCTTGGGGTTAAACAGGAATAATAAAACACCTGTACTTCACACGGTTGCTTGGTACTTAATGTTAACTATCACATTTTGAAAATTAAACATTCATTTTTATAAAATCATACTTTTTTTACTTTATTCAAATATCTACTGAGCAGCTATTATTGAGCCAAGCACTGTTCTTGGTACTTGGGATACATACATCAGTGAACAAAGATCTCTGCCTTTATAGTATATATTCTAGTTAAAGGAAATAGACAATGAAAAGTTAACCACAATGTATAAGTAAATCATCTAGAACAGGGGTTGGCAATTTTTTCTGTAAAGGGCCGGACACTAAATATTTTAACTTTTGCAGGGCATATGGTCTGTAGCAACTATTTTTTTTCTTTAGAGACAGGATCTCGCTTTGTCACCCAGGCAGGAGTGCAGTGGTGCAATCAATCACAGCTCACTGCAGCTTCAAACTCCTGACTTCAAGAGATCCTCCCTCCATCTTCAGCCTCCTGAGTAACTGGGACTACAAATGTGCACCACCATGCCCAGAAAATTTTTTTTATTTCTATTTTTAGTAGAGACAGGATCTCACTATATTGTCCAGGCTGGTCTAGAACTCCTGGCCTCACGCGATCTTCCCTCCTTGGCCTTCCAAAGTGCTACTATTACAAGTGTAAGCCTACTCCCAGCCGGTAGCAACTATTTAACTCAGCTGTTGTAGCACAAAAGTAGTCATAGACAATATGTAACTGAGTAAGTGTAGCTGTATTTCCATAAAACTTTATATTTATAGACACTGAAGTTCAAATTTCATATAATTTTCATATCACTAAATATTATTATTCTTTTGATTTTTTTTTTCAACTATTTAAAAATGTAAAAACAACACTTAGCTCTTGAGCCATCCAAAAACAACAGGCAGGACATTCTGTTAAACCCATACCGTAGATTTTAAATACCAAAAGAAATGTCACAAAAGAGGATAACAACATTCATTAGTGCCTGGTCTCTGTTTTGATGCTCTGTCATCTATCATTTGTCATTTTATTGGGGGAAAAAAAACCCTTAAAAATAATCTTAGTAGAAATATGACACAAATCAAAAGAAAGCATTAATAATGGCTATAATTTTTTTTAATGGCAAAAAAGTAAATACAGTCAACCTTTTGTATCCGTGGGTTCCGCATCTAACGATTTGAACAAAAAATGATTAAAAATATTTTTAAAAATTCAAAACAATATAAAATAATAAGCAATAAGTACAACAACTATTTACAAAGCATTTTCATTGTATTAGATATTAAAGGTAATGTAGTAATGATTTAACGTATACGGGAGGATGTGCATAGGTTATATGCAAATACTATTTTATATAAAGGACTTCAGCAACTGTGAATTTTGGTATCCATGGGGGGTCCTGGAACCAATTCCCCATGGATACTCAGGGAGGACTGTAATGCCCTGACTTAAGGAAAATATTAATAACATCTTACAAGACATGCAGGAAATTTTGTATATATTCTCATAAGACTATTATAAAGTCTTTTAGATTTAACAACAGGCTAAAGCCTAGTTTCATGCTACAAAATGAGAATCAAATTAGCTACAAAAAGAGATTCTACATTATAGAGTCAATCCAGCATAGTGATTAAAAGCACTAACTCTGAAGCCAAACTGCCTAAATGTGAATCTGTTCTGCCAGCAAGTCATTACATTTCTCTGTACCTCAGTTTCTTCATCTGTAAAATAAGGCTAATAATATTAACTACTTCATAGGGTTCTCGTGATGATTTATAAGTTAACATATTTAAAGAACACAGAATATAAGCCCTACCTAGGCATCTGTAAGTCTTACTTAGGCTTTTCTGTTGTTTTCCTGTATTCAGCCCAAAATATTAATAAAATATCATTAGAATTCCTTAGAGAAATTGGTACAGCCATTATAGAAATCAGTATGGAGGTTCCTCAAAAAATTAAAATTAGAACTACCATATGACACAGCAATCCTACTTCTGGGTATATGTCCAAAGGAAATGAAATCAGTATCTCCAAGAGATATCTGCACTCCCATGTACACTGCAGTATTATTCACAATAGCCAAAATATGGAACCAACCTACTAACAAACGGATAAAGAAAATGTGATACACACACACACAATGGAATATTATTCAGGCATAAAAAAGAAGAAAATCCTGACATTTGCAACAACACAGATGAACCTGGAGGACATTATACTAAGTGAAATAAGTCAGACACAAAGACAAATAATGTATGATCTCACTTATACATGGAATCTAAACAAGTAGAACTCATAGAAACAGAGAGTAGAAAAGTAGTTGCCAGGGGCTGGGGGTTAGAGGACATGAGGAGCTGTTGATCAAAGAACACTAACTTTCAGTTATAAAATGAAAAAGTTCTGAGCATCTAACATACAGCATAGTGACTATATAGTTAATAACACTGTATTGTTTACTTGAAATTTGCTGTGAGAATAGATCTTCAGTGTCCTCATCCCCCGCCCCCCTGACACACACAAAGGATAACTACTTGTGGTAATGGATGTTTTGATTAATTTGATTTTGGTAATCATTACACAATGTACATGTCTATCAAACCATCACATTGTACACACTGAATATATACCTTTTTTGTCAATGATACCTCAATAAAGCTGGAAAAAAATGACCAATAGATGAAGTCATACTCTTGGTGGAGAACAGAAAAATGGTTTGTACAACAGGCTGAAGAAATGAGTTTCATCTGTATTAAATCCTCAATACATGTTTGTTGATTTGATAAGTGAAAACAACGCAAAAAAGGTGGCGGGGGGGGGGCAGGGAGAGATGTCCCTAAAGATACTACCCAAGTCAGTTTGTCTCCACATGAAAAGTGCAAATGTTTTTAACCTGGTACCTAAAGTTAGTAGATTTAGTAGTTAAAAGAATAACCAGAAACATACAATTTAACTTTTTAAAAGATCTACTTATATGAGTAGTTTTTAAAAATTGTGTTTGCCTCTACAAAGTTATACAAATACATAGGCTTGTTTGAGAAAAAAATAAACGTGGACACCAATAATTTCTGGAACATACTGAGGCCTATGATGTGCTAGGCACTACACTGGGTGTTTTCAGATGTTTTTAATTCTTAAGACAATCTAGGAAGCAGGTATATAATAATTCCCATTTTATAGATTTAAAAATTGAGGCTCAAGCCGGGCGCGGTGGCTCACGCCTGTAATCCTAGCTCTTTGGGAGGCTGAGGCGGGCGGATTGTTTGAGCTCAGGAGTTCGAGGTTGCTGTGAGCTAGGCTGACGCCATGGCACTCACTCTAGCCCGGGCAACAGAGTGAGACTCTGTCTCAAAAAAAAAAAAACAAAAACTGAGGCTCAGAAAAATAACTTACCCCAAATCATATACCTAGCAGACAATGAAACACAGACCAAGCCTCAATGACTCTAATTAATCTATGCTCTTTCCACAGATACAATGTTAGTCCCATAAATAAAGGTAACTTTTCAGATCCAAGAGAGTAAACTGTCAGAAAGAACACTTGCTCTAAAGCAACAGCTCTCACCAGGGGGGCAATTTTGTCCCCTAGGAGATAAAGGGCAAGGCCTGGAGACAGTTTGGGTTGTCACCACTACTGTCAACTAGAAGGTAAAAGCCAGGGATGTGGCTAAACATCCTACAATACACAGGACGACCCCCACAACAAAGAATCAGTCATCTGGCCCAGAATGTCAATAGTGCTTCAGTTGAGAAATGTTGCTCTGGAGAAGTGTTTTTCAAACATTGTTAACCACGACTTTCACTATGCAATATAGTGCAATCCAGATTCAAACACATCATAAACACTTCGAACAAATTTCAGGAAACAGTATTTCCCTCTCTAAGCTATGATACACTCTTAACATTTACTTTTCCATTTAATTTTTTAATGTTGTTTCTGACCCACAAAAATGATTTATGACCTACTAATAGGTCATAGAACATATTTTGAAAACACTGGTGTATAGTACAATATAAATGTTCCCGGTGACCTTTAAAGTTGTATACTCTGGTGGCTCACAAATTCAACCAGGTACCCATACAGAACGGGCTACACATAATCAACAAATAGTAACAAACAGTAACATGGTATCTTCACAGTTTAAAAGGATTTATAACAGGCTTTCTGTCTCAGACACTCTACAACATAAAATAATACAGCCTGGCTTCAAACTGATTCTCAAAAGTAAGGTCACTTAAATAGTTCTAAAGTAGATATAAAATACACCATAACAAAAACAAGCCCAAATATCATTACTCCAGATATGTTTTTACTTTCTACTAGCCAGACAATATTTTCATTTAATCAAGCAAGATTTACATGCAGTGAAGAAACCTTAGTAACTATCCCATCGAATTTACTTTACAGATGGAAAAAACGATGGCCCACAGGTGAACAGTTTTCCATAAAACCATAAAGCTAGCAATAAGTAGCAAAACTGGTAAGGTAATGCAAAATCCATGGGCTTCAGAGGGGGCAAAATCCTAAAGTAAAATTCAGCCTTTACTAATTACTAGTTGAATGAGCAGACTAAGTTATTTAACCACTAAGATTGTTTCTTCAATTTTATTTATTTATTTTGTTTTTTTTTGAGATAGGGTCTAACTCTGTTGCCCCAGCTAGGGTGTTGTGGCATCATCATAGCTCACTGCAACCTCAAACTCCTGGGCTCAAGAGATCCTCCTGCCTCAGACTCCTGAATAGCTGGGACTACAGGCACACACCACCAAGCCCAGTTAATTTTTGTATTTTTTTGTAGAGACAGGGTCTCTCTCTTGCTTAGGCTGGTCTTGAACTCCTGACCTCAAGCAATCCTAGCGCCTTGGCCTCCCAAAGTGCTAGGATACAGGTGTGCGCCACCATGCCTGGCCTGTTTCCTCAACTTAAATGAAGGGTAATACTTGTCTTACAGGGCTCTTGCAAGGGTTAAAAGAAATCATGTATGCATGTAGTAAGGAACTCATTAAATTCTCTTTTCCTTCCTCTCCCAGCTCTCAATGCAATAATCTTTCTACACCAAGTCAATCTTCCCAATGCCAGTTAATAAATTTTTATAGGTATTCAGAGAAATGAGAAAAACAAGGAAAACTGATCATAAAGCTACATTTCATGCGATTTTTAAAAAATAATCTATTCAGAATATTCTCAGCTTCTTTCCTTTTAAGGATTTTTATTATAAAATATCCTTTCTTTATAAAGTGATAAAGTAGATGACACTTTTAGGACATTTAACTGGAAAACTTGGGCACTCCTTAAAGCTCCACCACAGGAGTGTTTTATAACCGGTTGATATATAAACCTGGGAATCTCCACACTGTGTCTTTACAGACACCACCTACTTTGTTCTCAGAAATCAATTCAAAGAGACCACTCCCGACACTTTAATGTAGAGATGACCAGATATAACTTCCTTTGCTCTATTTCCTATTTAGAGTTCCATCCTAGCACAGATGTTATTACACATTAGATTGTAAACTCCTTAAGAACAGGTACCACAACTCACATTGCAAACACAAGGTACTACACGGCAGACAGTAGAAGCTCCATGCTGACAGAATTAATGGAGTAAAGCTTTGAGGACTGGAGGAAAGACTGAGAAATTCAAGTAAAATAGAAAAGGAATGTCATTCAACGCAAATTTTCACTAAAATCATCCTAGTTTGGAAGGCCAGTGAATTAGCAAAAAAGATTTCTTAGCAGATTATCACCTAAAAAATCAGAAACTACTATGGATTCAAACACAAAAAATTTAAAACTAGGAGTCCTAATACTGACTTGGATTTCCATCTGGATCTATCACTAACTGCTTAAATAACCTTGGCCTACCTAATCGAGGCCTACAAATCCCCAACTATAAAACACAAATTCCCCCTGCCTTTACCTACTTCAAAAGATTGTTTGGATAACAAAGGTGAAAAAACCTTTTACAAACATAAGAGGAAATCCATGAGCAAAGTATTAAATTACGTATTATACAACAATATTTAAAACAACCTAAGACACGGTATTTGTCAGGTTTTGAAAATTCATCGTGCTCTTTTCTCATGCTAAAATTCACTTTGATACCTAAAAAAGTTTTTAAATGGTCTAAGCAAATAAATTATTCTAAGTAAAATGATTTAAGCATATAAATGATTGATTTAAGTAAACAAATGCTCCTAAAATATACTGCATTTGAAAAGTTGAATACTGGAAATAAAACTGACTTCTTTTTAGTAACTGGGCATTCAGAGCCAAAATTTGGAATACAGTACAGTGAAATAGTTGGGTTGGATATCCTCGGCCTATACAACCAAAGGATGGTGATGGCAAACTTGAGGTGACAAATGAACAAAAATAAACAAGGCACTCTTCCTTTAATTCCTCTAAGACTATTCAGCCATTACAAAATACTTATTTTTCCACTCTGGTTCCCAAAGGGCATCCTACGAGATATTTTCATTGGTTATTAGCATCAAGAAGAAATCCAGATGTAAAATTACTATGCAGTTTTTTTTTTCTAAATCACCTTAGTCACAGATCAGAAAACTGGACTTTTTTTTTTTTTTTGAGACAGAGTCTTGCTCTGTTGCCCGGGCCAGAGTGCCGTAGTGTCAGCCTAGCTCACAGCAACCTCAAACTCCTGGGCTCAAGCAATCCTTCTGCCTCAGCCTCCTAAGTAGCTGGGACTACAGGCATGCACCACCATGTCCGGCTAATTTTTTCTCTATATTTTTAGTTGTCCAGCTAATTTCTTTCTATTTTTAGTAGAGACAGGGTCTTACTCTTGCTCAGGCTGGTCTTGAACTCCTGACCTTGAGCAATCCTTCTGCCTTGGCCTCCCAGAGTGCTAGGATTACAGGCATGAGCCACCACACCCAGCCAGAAAATTTGACTTTTAATCTTCTTGATGAATATGTACAATCTCATTAACTATATCTAATTAATTCAAAATTAGTGATAATTTTTGACTTACACTATGTTAAACTGAAAATGCTTTATTAAACTAGTTATGCAAGAGAGGACATTTGACTACTGTAACGAATTTTATTTGACTCAGTTGTTTTCTAAAAAGCAACTATATTTTCAGAACTTGTTCAAACATTCTCAATCACCAGCAAAAGAAGCACAAAAATAGTGACCGACTTCTTGAAAATTTTAAAATAAGGCTAGTTAGCCTATTACACAAATAAAATTGTGATTCTTTATTTTGGGGTCAAAATCATTTGGAAATTTGATGAAGGCTACAAACCGCCTAGGAAAATATACACAAAATTTTCCAACATAGTTTCAGGTGATCTCTAGACTACCTCTTCACAGTAAAAGTTGGAGAGAAAACCTTGGATTCCACTAGTCCCTAATATGTTCCGTTTCTGATTTTGAGAGAATAAAATGCACCGCGTCCCCCCCACCCCCATTTCTTCTTTTCTGCAACTAAAGGATATTGTCAGAATGAGCTAAATACAAAAGCCAGAGGGGTAAAAACACTACAATAGAGTTAACTGGAAAATTCACAGTTATATACTTCTGCTTAATGGCTTAAGCCTTAACTATTCCTTAAGCTTCTCCTAGGTAAGTGGTTCTCACCCTTGGCTGCAAACTGCACTCACCTGGAGACCTTTAACTTATACTTGATGTCTGGGTTCCACTTAGAGATCCTAGTTGTACTGATTTGGGCATCAGGTTTTTAACAGTTTTGGGGTTAATTCTAATAAGCAACCAAGGTTGCAAATCACTGTCCTAGACAGTCCCATTCAAGCTATATCTGAATAGGGTATTTTAAATTTTCAAAATGGTGGAAGGGAGAAGACGGTTGTGGGGCAGGTGTGCTAAGATCTGAAACTCAACCTCACTGCTTTAAATTGCTGGTCTTGAGTGTGGCCTAGCAGTGAACATCGTGAGCATCCTCTACCCACCTGGCTGGGCTATAAGGCAAGCCCTCTTTTCTGTCCACAATGGTTCTGCTTAATGCTATGTAATTTCTGCAAATTCATAAAAGTTGATTTCTATGCTTAAACAACAGCCACTTAAATGCTTTTTATTTGATTCCTTTCTACAAGAAATAGGCCTGCCTTAATTTTGCAGCATATCCACATGACTTTCCCCAACATAAACTGTCAAATATGTGGAATTTTAATATTGTTTTAAAGTCATTAGCAAAAGGCCCTGAACTATCGCCACGAACGTGTTTTTTTCAGCTTAAGCTGCGCTAATTAAGAGTCCAAAATGGTTCTCACAATTAAACCAACTTTTCCCGAGGCCCTTTCATTCACGCCCATGTAAAGAATTCCAACAGAGAATAGCCGTCTTACAAAAAAATCTACATCCAGTAAATGCTCGCGGAAATAAAAGTTCCAAGGAAAAAGATACCCGTATATGAAGAGTGAAGGTTCTTTAGTTCCTAAGCCTGGTTTTCCTCCCAAATCAAACCGGTGAAAAACCTGGGGTAAAATGAGCAGGGGGTAGTTGGGAGAAGCTCCTCTTTCAGCCAGGAAGCCAGCTAGAGGTTCAGAGGAAGGATGGATGGGTGTTTGCACAGAGACTCAGAGAGCCCCAAAGCAGGCCGGAGGGGAGGGAGTGACGAGGGGCGAGGACAACTGCAGACACGGCCTACTCTCTGCGGATGGGAACCCCATCGCAGGTGGCCGACCCAAGGTCCCCAAGCTTCGTGGGCAGGGAAGGGACCCCTCTCCCTAAGGGGGAAGCAGCGGGAGGCCAGCGCTGCAGCGGGGGCTGGCCCCGAGGGCGGCCGGTGGCTAGGGCAGCGCCCCTCCTCCGCGCGCCAGGCCCTGGGGCAGGAGGAAGCTGCCAGGAAGAGGCTGCGCCGCCCGCCCCGAGGGCGCGTCCGAGCGGAGATGCGGACTCCCCGAGGGGCCCGCAGCGGCAGGGGAGGTGCGGGGGAGCGGCGCGGCGCTGACAGCTGCGCAGGCGGCTCCTCGCGCTGCGGCGGCCCCGGGGGCTGCGGGCGCCGCACGGGCCAGGCCGCCCTAGGGACCCGGCCCGCTCCTGCTCGCCGCCTGCGCCGCCCAGAGCAGCAGGCCCTGCGCTCCGTTACCTTGTCGCAGTAGAGCCCCACCAACTGCTTCATCCGCCAGTGTGGGGCGGTGAAGACGTCCACTTCTTCAGGGAAAGGCGCCATCGCGACTGCCTCAGCCTCCGCCTCAGCAGCCGCGGCCGCCGCCTCTCCATAGACACCCTCGCCGCGGGGCAGAGGCGGCGCGCCCCCACGCGCATGCGCCCGCCCCGTCGGCGCGCGCGCCCGGGCAGCCAAGACGCGGGTGCGCGCAAGCCACCGCCATGCGGTCCCCGCGGCGCACGTGACCAGGCGCGCGCGGAGGCGCGCGCCTTTTACCTCCCGCCTCTACTCTTTCCATTCCTTGTCCTGTTCGTGTCCTGCAAAAAGAAACCAAACCTTTTCCTTGTTTGTCTTGCCACATAAAAACACAATATGTGAAGGGAGAAGATGTCGTTTTAGTGACGCTTTCAGCTCTTCTCCCGGTTGCTGCTCTGCCCACCAGGCCTTGAGGCCGAGGTGACCAAGCACAATGGCCGCGGTAAGGGCCGTGAGCCCTGTCTGGGCGCCCAGGCCATGACGCCCTGTTGACTGGGGTGACTGCGCCGCCCTCTGCCTCCCTGCGGTTCGCCGGTGCCGGACTTTCGGCCGCCGGGCCGAGCTCAGACCACCCCGCCCGCTAGTCAAAGGCAGGGGCTTGACCCCCGCCCCAGCAGGTTGGGTGAACCGGGGCTGGGGAGCTCCAAGAACTTGAAATCCAAACGGAAAACGATGGCGCGCGGTGGGACCGGATACTAGGCGTCCCAGGCGCCAGCCCACGGCAGCCGCGGAGCCTGCGTGTGAGGGGCTGGGCAGAGATGCGAGGGAAAGGCCTCGTGGAATTCGGGAGACTCGGGGGAGGGAAAGACAGTATCTGGGAATTCAAGAGCGGAAATGCACCTCAAACGCAGGGACGCCAGGTGACGGAGAGGCCAGATGGGCCTTGGGGGGCGGGGGAAGAGTGAGTAATCTAGGAAGGTTAGTGCGGGAAAGAATCTTGGTGCAAATCCCTCCATTTTAAGGCGAGGCTCCGAGAGAAAGAAGAGGACTTAAAGGCACTACCCGGTAAAAGGTCAGTCTGTCTCTTACCTGTATGTCACCTGACCTGCGCCCCAGGCCCTCAGGAGACCCTGTTCTCCTCTCACCCTAATCAATTCTGCACTAGTTGGCTGGAGGACTGATGAACAGATAGAGAAATGGGAGAAAACCAGGAAGGCTGAGAACCTGGGGAGGATATGTTATTTGCTTAATGGCCATAAACTCCAGGAGGGCAAGAACCAGATAAGCTGTGTTCACTCTTGTATCTCTGGTATCTCTCACAGTTCCATGACAACACGGGAGCTCAATAAATATTGAACAAATAATGGAATAGAAGGAGGTGAGAAGAAACTTTGCAGTGGAATGCATCCCGTTTAGTTCTAATCTTACTATGTGCCATTTATTGACAGGCAGTGTGAGCGATGGTTAAATCCAGACTCTGGAGATGAAATTAGATTTTGCCAGATACTAGCTGTACAACCATGAGCTGCCTACATGACTTCTTAGTGCTTCCGTTTCCTCTTATATAAAATGAGGGTGCTAGGATTAACTATTTTCCAAAATAAATAAAATGGGGGTAATAATACCTACCTCATAGGATTTTTACGAGGATTAAGCAAGTTAATATATTTGAAGTGCTTATAATAGTACCTGGCACAAGTACTTACAGAATAATAAGTACTGTCTTTAAGCTATTAATACGAAATGAAACAACTCTGTGAGGTAGTGCTATAGGAAAGCCTTGAAGACCTTTGGGTAATGGCCTAGGGTCCCACAAATTAGTAAGTAAATAATCTGTCCATATAAATCTAGGTCTGACAGTACCCTCCCAGGCGCGACATTAGTTGGGATACATACATGGCTTATACACTGTCTGTCCTAAAGAAGTGGGAATAATGCTTAAGGGACAGAATAGTAAAGTCCTTGGTAGAGCAATCTCTTGTCTTCTTCCCTCCTTCTTACCCTGTTTCTCCTTTTTTCCTCTGCTCTTTCCTTAGGGCTTTACCTCTACATTTTTTAATAACTCCCAGCAGACATTTTCTTATTTACTCTGTATTTCTTTACTTTATTCTGATCTTTCATTCCAGCTATCTTGGAATGTAGAATCAGACCTTAGATGAACCAGTTATATAAAGAAATGAGCTCCACGAGAACAAGCACTTTGTTTTATCCTCAGCACTTAGAACAATGTCCATCATACAGTTAGTACTAAACAAATATTTGTTGAATAAAGAAGGAATGAGGAAAGTTCATGGCATTCTGTAATTTCCTTATTTTAACTATTAATACACCATGTTGTATTTCCCATTCACCTGTTTCTGTCTGTATTGTTCACTAGCATATCCCTAGAACCAGGTACATTAAAACGGTGTTTAGCAATAAAAAAGCCCATCCACACAAACAGTTTCACTGTAACCCGGATTTGAAGCTGTGTAGTCAGTTAAAGAATATTAACAGCCACTTTGGACCCTAGCCATCTCAAGGAATTTGTGTAAGATGACAAAATGAAAGAAATGAAGTGATAAAAAAATAAGCCCTGTGGGTCATTTTTCCCTTCAAAAGAAGCTGTTAACATTAGCTCCATATGCTGAGTAATGTAGCAATTAATCACCTGATATATACAGAATAAATGATTGACTTATATTGAACTTTAGCTCTAGAAAGAGGTCATTGATCAGTGTAGTATCATTACCATAGGTTACTGCAACTACAGCAGATAGGAATTGTTATTAAAGCCAAGGTTGTCATTTTAATCACCTCACTATATGACTTCCTCAGGTACATGACAGCAGACAATTCTAAGATATCTAGCCATTGGCCACCAAAAGGAGACTGGATAAGGCATGTGACCAGAACAGTGACAATCCACATCATATGGTGCCTGGTACAGTGGGTGTTTTCTCTTTCCCACTCTCATTCTCTCTGAAAAACTTGATGCTGCAAGGGGAAAAAAATAAAATCATTCTTTGGCAACCTAAAAATCCAATGACACTAGGCCTCTTCTATAGTATTTTCCAACCCTAGTTTTGAAGACCCTGGAAAGGGTTTCTGGTCAGGGAAGGTCAATTTTAAGGCATTGTACTCTATTTATGTACTCTATTTATTTGAATATGTGACACAGCACTTTCCCCAGTAGGAGCTTAGTTGTGAAAAACAAGCAATGAAAGACTGTTTCAATTGCAAGACAATTGGAATCATAGTCCTAAATCAATACCAGGGTTGATACTCGTTGTCGGTCAATATAGCCAATCAACAATTGCTGTGGCAGGCTTAGACGATTTAGTGGTTGCTATGATTTGAATGTTTGTCCCCTCCAAAACTAATGCTGAAACTTAATCCCCAACGGGGCAGTATTAAGAAGAATTGGGGCCTTTAAGAGGTGACTGTGTCATGAGGGCTCTCCCCTCATAAATGGATTAATCCATTCATGAATTAATGGGTTATCATGAGATTAGGACTCATAGCTTTATAAGAACAGGAAGACAGGCCGGGTGTGGTGGCTCACGCCTATAATCCTAGCACTTTGGGAGGCTGAGGCGGGCGGATCGTTTGAGCTCAGAAGTTCGAGAGCAAGACCCCATCTCTACTAAAAATAGAAAGAAATTAGCTGGACAACTAAAAATATATTGAAAAAAATTAGCCGGGCATAGTGGCGCATCCCTGTAGTCCCAGCTACTCGCGAGGCTGAGGCAGTAGGATCCCTTGAGCCCAGGAGTTTGAGGTTGCTGTGAGCTAGCCTCACAGCACGGCACTCTAGCCTGGGCAACAGAGTTAGACTGCAGAGTCCCTGCCAGCAAGAAGGCCCTCACCAGATGTGGCCCCTCAACCTTGTCTTTCCCAGCCTCCGTAACTGTAAGAAATAAATTCTTTTTCTTTATAAATTATCCAATTTCAGGTATTCTGTTACAAGAAACAGAAAATGGGCTAAGACTGACACATACACAATGTTGTCTTAATCTACTTTCTAGATAGCCAGAGAGGGCTTTCTGGTAGAAGTAGTAGCCCTTAAGCTCAGCGTTAAAGATTAAAAGAATTATCCATTTGGAGCTCCAGGGACTTTATTTTCACTTAGTCAGCACAATTGGACACCTACTATGCAGCAGGGATTCAGGACATAAAGCTGAATAAATCCACACTACTCTTCTTGAACTTCTCATAGCTTTCAAGGAGATTGAAAGTTTTGCATTACCCAACCCATCCTGAATCAGTCAGTGTTTCTTCCTTGTTAATTCCAGTCCCTCCGACTACAGCTTTAACTACCAAATATTTTTAACAACAACAGAAGAATGACATAAATAAGAGTACCCAATAAAGTAATTTATCTTATTTCTTAATAATTTTAAATACCTGACATTACATATAATGTGCTTATCTGCCTTTGTCTATGTTCCCAGAACAAGCAGTAAGCAAAGAGTAGGTATCAAATACCTCTTGCTGCATAAATGAGAATTTGAAAGGCCTTTACAAACCAAAATTCCCGTTATTCAGTAATATGCAAAAATATTTTTTAAGAAAAATTAATCCAAACAAATTATAAAGTTTTTCTTTCAACAATTGTTCCTCCCTGTAAAGGGTTCTCATTTTGACCCCTTAAGCAGGAATTCATTCCTAAACTGGGTACTGTGTGTGTGATTGGGCACCTATTTACCCAGATTTCTAATTCCTTCTCCCAGGAGAATGTGAGCAACACCACAAACTACATAAGTGTCCAAATATGTAGTCCCATTCCTTAGATCACCTTTTTTTTTTTTTTTTTTTTGAGGCAGAGTCTCACTGTGTTGCCCAGGCTAGAGTGCCGTGGCATCATCCTCACTCACAGCAACCTCAAACTCCTGGGCTCAAGCGATCCTACTGCCTCAGCCTTCCGAGTAGCTGGGACTACAGGCATGTGCCACCATGCCCGGCTAATTTTTTCTATATATTTTTAGTTGTCCAATTCATTTCTTTCTATTTTTAGTAGAGACGGGCTCTCGCTCTTGCTCAGGCTGGTTTCGAACTCCTGAGCTCAAACAATCCGCCCGCCTCGGCCTCCCAGAGAGCTAGGATTACAGGCGTGAGCCACCGCGCCCGGCCCCTTAGATCACCTTTTGAAGGTAGGTTTAGATAATGTTGAAACCATAGTTTGTTTCATTACATATATGAAGATATAATGTATATAATAGTCCATGTTTCTTTACAAAAATTCCAAGCAGACAAGAGCCTTCCATTTCCTAAACATACCTCTAGGTCACTATCTTGTTCTTAATATATACTGCCAAATCAACACCAACAACTTGACTTCCGATCAAAGGCTCTGTTGTGGGTTGACTTGCTGGGAAAAGTGTGTATGGCCTGAGGGAAAGGTGGCTAGTGTCATGGACAACTTGACTCAGCTGTTTGCACCATGTTGTGAGGGAAGATATCACAAGTTTCTGGAATGGAAAGGATGATAAGCTTCCTGTAAAGTGTCAGGCTTACATTCATTGTAATGATGAAATCTGGCAGGTGATTGCTTAATCCCTGTCTACAGAGAGGGAAAAAAAGTATTTAGGAAAGTATCGATTCTGTTTCCATCCTCCCTACCTCTGACATTTTTTTAAAAAAACTCAAAACAGGGTACAAAATTATGCTCAGTTACATAAGGCAACTCCAAGAAAATTTTTAAATGTTGACAGCTATGTAGGGAGAAAGAAACAGGGATGTCACATATATGTCTGATTCCTATTCACTAGCTAATAACTGTTCTTTTGGAACAGCCTGGTTAATAAATAAAACATTGACCTGAGTTCTAATCCCACCTCTGCCACTAACTACCTATTCAAGGGACCCAGGGCAAATCACTTGCCCATTCTGGGGCCTCAGTTTCCTCATTTGTGCAGATTTGGTCTGGGACACTTCTGAGTGATAAGGAGTGCTAAATAATTAATACATATTAATTAATCTACAACACATGTAAAAAGGACTCTCCCAGGCTTACCTCTTGGGGGAAATCAGTCACGAATCACCCAGATAAGTCAAATGATGTTCTTAAATCAATCATCATTTTCTTGTATAACCATTTTAACTGTGATTAGTTCGATTCACTTGTCTTTACCAAAGTGATTCTTTGGACTGCTATAAGCCTTTTCCTTTGTGTGCAAGATTGTAACAAAACTTTGTCATATGCTTGTAATTTAACCGTTCTTTAACAGTAGTGAAAGAATATATAGCAAAATGGATAGGGGTGTGGATCCAGTTTCTTCATCTGTAAATGGATAGTGAGTTTCCACCTCACAGGGTATCCTGAGAATGAATGGAATTTAGCAGAGAGCCTGGCATAGGAAACACTAAATGTTAGCTATTACTTTTACCTGTAAGATGAGGAGATTGGACAAGATGTTCTCTTTGGTCTCTGCCAGTTCTCAGTTTCCGGGAACCCTAGGAATAGCACCTCAAAGCTGTCTCTTTAGGTTAATTCTACAAATTGATTTAACTGGAAAAAGGATTTAGATTTGGTTGCAAGTGACAGAAAATATACAATGACAATGGCTTAAACAAGATAGGGATCGTTTTTTCTTTTTCTCATGTATTAGTTATCTAATATGCAACAGCATAACAAATTACCTCAAAACTTAGTGACTTATGATAGCAACATTTATTATTTCAGTTTCTGAAGATCAGGAATTCTGGAGTGGCTTAGCTGGGTTCTCTCCTGAGATTGTAGTAAAGTTGGCATATATTTATTCCAAAAAATAAATAATCCATTCTTTTGAGGGCTTGAGGGAAGAATAGAAAAATGTTGGAAGTCTGAGCTCAGGATCAGACAGTGTCCCAGCTCCATCCTTCTGGGCAAATTAGCTATTCTCTCTGAGTTTCTGGGTCCTAACTTAATAAACTTTGAGAATGAGTAATACATACCTGAGGGAGCTGTTGTAAAGATAAACTCAATTAATAAGTGTAACAGGCTTTCACAGTGCCTGGCACACTAATATTCAATACTATCTTTTAATATTATTATATATAATACATTAAAATAATAAGACTATTCCAAGAGATCAACAGAGATGCCTTGTTGCTTTGAAAAGTTGGGCTTAGAAATCATCGATAAAAATGCTCAATATGGACAATTCAAGTGAGCCTCTTTTCATCATTCTCAGCCTAGAAATGGTGAAGGGTAAAACCTTTTTTCCTGAATAGCATTCTGTAGGGAGTTAAAATTGTATCAGTCAATTATCTTTATGTTATTTAAATATTCCTAGGTAGTTGATACTGTAGTTATAACTTTTTTTCTTTGCAAAGGTGTTCTGCTGACAAGGAACAGAAGAATAGTGAATAAGTTTGTGGCTTTAAAAAGTTTAATTGTGCACATTTGTTACTACCAGATCTTTGTCAAATTAATGCTTCCATAGCTGAATAATTAACCCGTAAAAGAAAATAGTAGGTCATAGTGACCTGGTCTGCAGGATGAGCAATAAGTAAATAAGAAATGGTTGTGAAATATTTACCAAATATAACTATCTGATTCAGATCAGCTTTAGGATGGGTGAAAATAAAAGGAATGATATTATTCATGAAGAATTACAAGTTTAATCTTGTCTTGAATCTTGCCAGTCTCTTACTGAACATTTCTGAGAAATGATATCCCTTCGTGTACATACAGCATAATACTTCTATGATCTTCCTCTCCAAAGGTAAGCGTGTATTATGCATTGATGATAGCCATCAGTTATTGAAAGACTAACAATATACTAGGCAACACATTATCTCACAACATGGTGAAGTATATTCTGTCAACACAGTTTTGCAGATGAGGGAAACACATTTCAGAGAGGCAGAAGTAGGATTTGAAGCCAGTACTCCCTCCTTACACAACTATCACACCTTTACTTTCTGTTAAAAACAAGTCTGACTACGTAGCCTTGCTGGGTGCTTCATCAGTAAAAAGGGGTGCAGAGAGTGGGAAATAATGGACAGCAGAACAGGAGGCAGAGGATACACTGCTTCCGGGCTCTCAGCTGCGTGCTTGCTCTCACTTAAATTAATGATAGCAGATATGAAACAATAATTAAGAGGTAATAAACTATATGGTACTTACAATGCAAGTGCAATAAGACTTCAACCAGAGAGCTCATGCCAGGGATACCTGAACTAACCCCATCCCTTACAGTGTTCCTCAAAATATGGTCCTGGGAGAAACTGCATCAGAATCACATCAGGTGATTTTAAAGATGTGATATCTGAGACCCACCCTTAGAAATTTGATTCAGCACATTTGGGGCAAGGTCTAGAACTCTACATATGATTCTTACCCAACTAAAGTTTGAGAAATAGTATTCCAGTTACTATGCTTCCATAATTCAATCTATTTTTCAAACTTGATAAGATGTTACAGAGTCCACTGAAGTCATAGTATCATTTGCAAAACACAGTATGATATATTAATGCTAAATATAATATAGCTAAATTTAGAAGGTAAGTATAGAAATAGTATAAACTTTCAGAGCAAATAGACCTGAGCTCAAATCTCCTCTGCTGCTTAGTAATTACACAACTACAGACATGTTCCTGAACGTCTCTGGGCCTTAGTTTCCACTGCAGTAAAATATTGATTATAATACCTTAATGGGTTATTGTGAAGACTGCCATTCAATAAAAAATATCTCTATTATTAAACATCTAACACTGCGTGAAATAAGATGCGGTATCTTAATAGACTCCAGTCCCAGTATCTCCACGGAAATATTAGTGGCCAGAGGTTTCGAAATGGTTTGAACCATTGTAGTGGTTCAGAACAGCAGAGCTGGAATCAGATTGTCTGGGTTCAAATCTCAGCTGATTCACTTTCTCACTTCCAGCAGGGTAAACCAGAACCTCTTTTGCCTTCTGAGAATGAGGCTTTTGCTAATATTGTTAAGCTGCCAACTTGTTCACTACTCTATTAAATCAGCTGTTACGTGGAAATAATACAGTCTATCTCACAGGGTTGTGGAGAGGATTAAATGAGATTATATAGTTAAGGAGTTTACAACAGTACCTAGCACATGATTTTATTTTTTTAAAAAAAGAAAAACCTGCTTATTTCTGTTACTATTCAGCAAACACTATGTGACTACCGTGTGTGAGAAACTACCGATTCAATATGTCCAAAAGGGAACTTACTATTTTCTTTGTCCTCTGTGGTTGCCAAGCTTTCTGTATTCTCATCTTCCTTTTATCACTGTTCATCGCACTACCCTTGCTAGAATAATGATAGTAAACAAACTTGTGTTGAAGGCACTATTCTAAAGACTTTTTGGTATTAAATTATTTCTATTCACAGAATGACTATATGAAGCATAGGCACTATTATCATACAGATTTTACAGATGAAAAAACTGAAATGAAGAGGGTTCATAATTTGCCCAAGGTTATCCCATTACTGTTAATAAACAGCAGAGCCATGATTCACACCTAGGCAGTCTAGCCTCAGAACTTACTTCTATCCTGTATGGTAATACATGATACTGTTTCTAGAGATGTTGGAGTTACCTTAAAAGCTTTCACTTTCTATCACTTTGATATCTAATAAGATACATAGTCCTCTTAAACATCTCTAATCCATCCCCTTTCTATACTCACTAATATATACCTAGTTTAGGCCTTACTGACTTCTGCTTGAACTACTGGTCTCCCCTGCTTTTAGCTTCTCATTCTAATCCTTCTGCCAAACCAATAGTCAGAAATGTTTCTAAAGCAAAAAATTTGATAAATGACTCTCCCTAAGTTAAAAACATTTAATGGCACCCCAATTCCTATCAAATGGGACCCAGATACTCTAATGTGTCATTCAATGAGACACCAAGTGCAGAACCTCACTTAAAAAGTTGAATATATTAGGCCAGGCACGGTGGCTCACGCCTGTAATCCTAGCACTCTGGGAGGCCGAGGCGGGAGGATTGTTTGAGCTCAGGAGTTCGAGACCAGCCTGAGCAAGAGCAAGACCCCGTCTCTACTAAAAATAGAAAGAAATTCATCGGACAACTAAAAATATATATGGAAAAAATTAGCTGGGCATGGTGGCGCATGCCTGTAATCCCAGCTACTCGGGAGGCTGAGGCAGTAGGATTGCTTGAGCCCAGGAGTTTGAGGTTGCTGTGATGAGCTGGGCTAATGCCACAGCACTCACTCTAGCCAGGGCAACAGAATGAGACTGTCTCAAAAAAAAAAAAAGTTGAATATATTGCATTTTTATTAATATGAACACATCTTTTTCCCCATGAAATTGGACCCTTTTTGAAGAAGATAGGGACACTGTTTTGTTCATGTTTCTATAACCCTTATTTCTCCAGACTCCAACAGCCCACAGGTACAAATAAGGTCACAACGTCATTAATATATGAATCTTAAGGATTCATTGTACCACCTTCAAGTTTAGACCCTCTAGCTTCAATAAAATCCTCCCCACCGTCTACAAAGAGCTTGAGTCTTCAGGAATGTTTTTTCACAGGGTTAGTGCTACATTCACTCCCACTACAGCTACACTGCTACCCAAGATGAAAAGTGAGCCACTGTTGTCTCTCCCATTCTTCCCCTGGGCCCTATATTGTCAGGTGGTCATCATGAGCTTAGCTGCCAAGGTAGGAAGCAAAGGCTTTATACTAGGCAACACATTATCTCACAACATGGTGAAGTATATTCTGTCAACACAGTTTTGCAGATGAGGGAAACACATTTCAGAGAGGCAGAAGT
>NW_012137191.1:13562422-13563802 GCF_000956105.1 Propithecus coquereli
AAGGTAGGAAGCAAAGGCTTTGTGACATACTGTAAAGGAGTTCTAATGGAGGGTTGTTTCAGCCCATGTGGTTAGTGAATAAATACAGCTAAATAAACAGCTTTCAACTGTATTTAGAACCCTCTAGCTCTCTAGGGATCAGATAGGCAGTCAGGGGTCTGAGGCAGGGCAAATTTGAGTACAGCCATACCACCATAATCAGAATCCCTCTCTTACTCCAACAATGGCTTTATTACTGGTCCAGCTCATTAATTCTTTAGAGACAGAGTCCTGCTCTGTCACCCAGGTTGCAGTGCAGTGGCACGATCATAGTTACTGCAGCCTCAAACTCCTGAGGCTCCCTGCCTCAGTCTCCCAAGTAACTGGTGTGCACACCATGCCCTGCTACCAGCACATTTCTTCTTCCCTTAGGATGATCTGCCTTACAGGAGTTACCTCAGCCAATCTGGTAGAATTTTTATGGAGCTACCTTTCACGTTTTCCAGATGTACCTAAAATTATTTGAATCACAGCTAATGTTCAAAATATATACTCCAAGTTTTGTCTTACTTCTTCCTATCCCCTCCCCCAACTGCACTGCCTAGTATAGAGCTTAATGACTACTAAAGCCTCAATAAATGTTTTTAAACATGTAATAAAAAATAAAATTCTATGCCACTTGAACAGAGCTCAAGTTTATCTGAGAAAAGGAACCCAAACTTAGGATGAGGCTACCTGGTCTCCAGTCTAAAACTACACAAAAATCCTGAAATTTAGGATAATTTAAGGAGGCAAAAAACCAACCAAGTACATGGCTCTCAACTGAAATGGATTTGGCTGTTGCCAGATGACTAGTCTACCTGCACCTGTGTTCTGGCACCCTCCAAAGGAATCTGGGTCACAATTAAGTGAGCTGTCCAAGATCAGATGCCACACACTCTTGGGCTGAAGCAAGAGGAAGTTGATTGACTTTTCTTGTGGCCAAATGCATACAGAATTGCCTCAATTTCCTATTGATACTTTAAAAAACAAAACAAACCATTTCCTCATTTGGTTCATGTAATGCAAATCTTTTAGGTTGTTTGGCTTTTCAGAGTTTAAAAATATGAGTTTTTGTTGTTTTGTGCTGTTTTTTGATGAAACTGCAGCTTGTTAGGGAATGGATAAAATTCCTACAATTGCTTACTAGATTAGGTTTTAAAAACACTGGTAGTGTTTTCATTCACTGGTATTAAATGTTTCATTTAAAAAGAAATCACTAATAAGCCAGACATGTAAAGACAAATACTGCATGATCTTACTTACATGTGGAATCTAAAAAGATTGAACTCATAGAAGTAGAGTAGAATGATGATTACCAGAGGCTATTAGGGTGGGGAGGGAGGGAATGAGAGTTGTTGA
>NW_012137191.1:13564617-13565641 GCF_000956105.1 Propithecus coquereli
GTCCCATATTGCCTGTTCACACTGAAACAAATGGCATAGTATAATGCTTTTTTTTCAACCACAGGTCACAAGCTAATTGTGGATTGAAACCAGGAAATCTTTTTAATAGAAAAATGCCAGAGTAATTTAATTGAAGTCTGAGCAAAGGCTGTGCCTGCTGCCACAAATACCATGACCAACTGTGGCCACTGATAAGAAACAGTTAATGGAGAGGATGTGATACACAAAACTTGAACTGGCTGGGATATTTTGCTTGCTGTCTTTTCATTTGATTTCCTGATATAAGATGGTCAATTTAACTATCATCTTAATAGAACAGCCAATGACTGTACAATTAAATTTTTGGTTAATATAATTCAATTAGTTGTGCTTTAATGTCTGAAGGAATTTCATCTGCTACTGACAGAATTATCAAGACAAAAAGGTATCAGTTAAATATGTACAGTTCATATGTCAAAACAGATTATCTAATGTTATGTTTGAATTTATAACTTGTAACACTGTAATCAGACTAATACGCATTGTACTTAAATCATTTAAAAAAATAAAAATAATGATGAAGTGAAAACAGTGCTCAAGTTCAGCTGCTGGATCTGGGATGTAAAATAAATGACAATATAGACAAAACCATTGAGTTTAAACAGCAATTTTTTTTTTAATTTCAGAACATTACAGGGGTACAAATGTTTTGGTTACATGGGTTGCTTTTATTGCTTGAGACAAAGTTGTAAGTGTGCCCATCATTCAGATAGTGTACACTGTACCTGTTAGGTATGATTTCACCCATCCCTAACAGCAAATTATGACTTCATTCAAACCACATTCTAAACAGAAAAAAGGAAAGTACAAAAGATTATAATGAAGATAATTTAATAGGTGGGTTTGTCAAATATATCAATAATATATTCTTTTTTTTTTGAGACAGAGTCTCACTGTGTTGCCCTGGCTAGAGTGCCGTGGCGTCATCCTAGCTCACAGCAACCTCAAACTCCTGTTAGGTATGATTTCACCCATCCCTAACAGC
>NW_012137191.1:13568447-13569245 GCF_000956105.1 Propithecus coquereli
CAGAACATTTAGAAGCAATACTTAACTACAAGTCTGTACAGATTTCATAATCTAACTTGTTGAGAACATGCTGCATAACACTTTTGGTTTGTTAAATATATGTAGCAAGATCAGTTAGTACAGGATGTCATGTTGCTTAAATACAACCTCAAACAAAAGATATATAGTCATGTGTCACTTAAGGACAGGGATATATTCTGAGAAATGTGTCATTAGGCAATTTTGTCATTGTGCAAACATCACAGAGCGTACTTACACAAACCTAGATGATATAGCTTAGCCTATAGCTTCTAGGCTACAATACTGTACAGCATGTTACTGTACTGTAGACTACTATAACACAATGATAAGTGTTTATATATCTAAACATAATGTAAACATAGAAAAGGTACAGTAAAAAATACAGTATCATAACCTCATGGGACCACCATTGTGTATGTGGTCCATCATTGACCGCTTACGCGGGCCATGGCTGCATTTACAGTAGAAAATATATTGGTAGGTAATATAAATTTTTTAGAATGGCCGGGCACAGTAGTTTGTGCCTATAGTCCCAGCTACTCAGAAGGCTGAGGCGGGAGGATAGCTTGAGCCCAGAAGTTCAAGGCTGCCCTGAGCTATGATCATCCTACTATAGTCCAGTCTGGGCAACAGAGTGAGACTCTTAGAAAAAAAATTAAAATAAAAAATAAAGATTTACTAATTCTTTAAAAAAAAAAAACAAAAAGGACAGACAGGGTGGCTCAGGTCTGTAATCCTAGCACTTTGAGAGGCTGAGACAGGAGGATCGCTTGAGGC
>NW_012137191.1:13579700-13581613 GCF_000956105.1 Propithecus coquereli
GCACACTCATAACATTAAATAAAATGTTCCCCAATCTTTATTTATATTGTTTGTGATTATTTCTCTATGTAACATTTAAATATTAGTGAAATTATATATGATCATAACTTTTTTTTCCTTACAAAGTAAAGGTATTGTTCATGAAACTTTTATTTCAGTCATAATGCTTCCTTTCTTATCAGCCAACTCATTTCTGTCATATTAGAAAATGATCAAGGTAATGGCTTTTAATGATAGATTAATTTGTCACATACCTACAATTATTGTTTTTGCAAATTCCCATCGGTTTACTAGGAATCACTAAAAGAGAAAGCAGTGAGCCTACCACTACAGACTTTACACATCAAACAGATGAAGCAACTGTAAGATATTTCAGTGAGGTGTAACCATGCTTGCACATGTTTTCCACATGACTGATTTCATCTCTTCAGTCACATAAGCTGTAGAACTCAACCTCCCTCTAGTTTTCACTTCCTATATTTTGTTCCATAATTCACTTTCTTCAAATTAATATTAACTTACAGTTAACATTTATAAGTGGAAACTAAAATAGGAAGAAAACCCCAGTAAAAAGAAATGAGGGCATTAAGTACCACAAATAAAAATTATTTAGGACTAAAATGACCAACTACTGTTGTAGCCTACAAATATTTTTTTGCATTCTTCCTATCCTAATTTACCACGCTTCAGGCTTAGGACCTATCTAAGCCCCCTCTCTAACTACTGCTTTCAAACCTAAAGTTGAACCTTTACTGTCTTAACTTCTCAGTCACGAAATTCCTGTTCTAGTTGAATAGGCAGAAATGCCATCCTGACCACCTCAAACAAATGCACAGATACCAAAGGTATATACATCTGAGACAAAATTTTAAAAGGGTAAGAGGTGAAAAAGACCCCTACTTCTACTATTAAATTAGCTGTTTGACCTTTGGCAAATATTTCCCTATCTGTAAAAACAGGGAGGTTAGAGGAGGTAAGACTACAGAGGAACACAGCTTATGGAAATTATATTATTGCTCTGTAATCCTTAATCCATATAAATTAGGACAGTGTTTCAAAAATATTGAAGCTTTTCACCTCCAAATATAATGCAATAGGATGTTTATAAACTACCATATAAGAAATATTTTTGCCCCCCCCAAAAATTAGTAATCAAGCCCAAATATAGCCAAGCATCTATTAATAGATTTTACTATCAGTTTACAGAAAATACACATGATAGAACAGGTTGAGTGGTAGTATGAAGATGAAAACAGCCAAATCCAGAATATGGCAAATTCAATCAGACAAATAAAACAAATAAATACCAAAGAAAAGAAGGGGAGAGAAGCCTGCTATATATTGAGACAAAAGAAATATCAATGCTATGTATGGACATAGTTTAGCTTCTAATTCAAAGAAACAAGTGTGAAAAACATTTTTTTTTTGAAAAAAATCATCGCCATTAGATGAAATATTATGATGTCAGAGATTTGCTTCAAAATAATTCTGGCTGAGAGTATGGTAGAGTCCATGAACTATGTGTATACGTGAATGGGTGTGGCGGGGGTTAGGGCTTGTTGATAATTGTTGAAGCTAGGTGTTGGGTTGATTATACAATTCTCTATTTTTATGTATATTTGAACACTTTCATAATAAATAATAAAAAAGTATAAATTTCAATACAATTAACTTTATGTACACGTTACCCAATATATCATCACTAGTCCTTATTGAAGAAATAGAATTCTGTCAATATATTACAACCAAATTCTTAATGCTAACTTAAGCACCATTTATTTATTGGGTATTTTGGGGGCATAAAAAGTAAAGCCTTTTAATTGAAAAAAAAAAAAGAATTCTCTCTGAGCTAAAGAAAAACCTTAAGAAAACAAACAAAAACAAATGAAAAAAGTAGTCCCTAAGGGCCCAAT